>NC_045998.1:10609346-10966638 GCF_010909765.2 Amblyraja radiata | reverse complement strand
GTGGCACTACTCGCTGCCCCACAGCGTGCCGCCCACAACCCCCAAGACTTGGCGAGTGTGGGTCAGGGGTTAACGAGGGTGTGTTGTGTCTGGTGAGCAGGTTCGGCCAACATCAATGACAGGAGCATGCTGGGTAAGAGGGACAGTGAGCTGGCGGTGTTGGTGGAAGACAGCGAGATGCAGACATCCACCATGGACGGCCAAGACTACCAGGCCGGGAGCTTTGCCCTCGCGCTCCGTCTACACTGCTTCAGGTACGTACAGTTACACGCCCAACGGCCGCTGAAGCTACACGTCCTGGGCTCCACATAGAGTCATAGTGTGATACAGTGTGGAAACAGGCCCTTCGGCCCAACTTGCCAACATGTCCCATCTACACTAGTCCCACCTGCCCGCGTTTGGCCCACATCCCTCCAAACTTGTCCTATCCATGTACCTGTCTAAACGTTGGGATAGTCCCAGCCTCAACTACCTCCTCCAGCAGCTCGTTCCGTACACTGTGTGAAAAAGTTACCCCTCATATTAAATCTTTTCCCCTTCACCTTAAACCTATGTCCTCTGGCCCTTGCATCTACCCATAAGAATTTTATATGTTTCTATAATAATTGTAATGTGTACATATTTCAGGTCGAGGCCCTTCTTTAGACTGAACGGATGGATGTTGGGCAATGATAGACAATAGACAATAGGTGCAGGAGTAGGCCATTCGGCCCTTCGAGCCAGCACCGCCATTCAATGTGATCATGGCTGATCATCCCCAATCAGTACCCCGTTCCTGCCTTCTCCCCATATCCCCCTGACTCCGCTATTTTTAAGTGCCCGATCTAGCTCTCTCTTGAAAGTATCCAGAGAACCGGCCTCCACCGCCCTCTGGGGCAGGGAATTCCACAGACTCACAACTCTCTGTGTGAAAAAGTGTTTCCTCATCTCCGTTCTAAATGGCTTTTATTCTTAAACTGTGTGTGGCCCCTGGTTCTGGACTCGCCCAACATCAGGAACATGTTTCCTGCCTCTAGCGTGTCCAAACCCTTAATAATCTTATATGTTTCCATAAGATTGCCTCTCATCCTTCTAAACTCCAGAGTGTACATATTATCAAAAAATTAATTAAATTATTGAAAAGTAATATTTACAATACAATACAATTCTCACAGAGAGAGTTGTGAGTCTGTGGAATTCTCTGCCTCAGAGGGCGGTGGAGGCTCGTGGTGCTGGCTCGAAGGGCCTCTAGTGTGTCCAAGCCCTTAACAATCTTATATGTTTCAATGAGATGCCCTCTCATCCTTCTAAAACTCCAGAGTGTACAAGCCCAGCCGCTCCATTCTCTCAGCCTATGACAGTCCCGCCATCCCGGGAATTAACCTGGTGAACCTACGCTGCGCTCCCTCAATAGCAAGAATGTCCTTCCTCAAATTCGGGGACCAATAATGGATGCCACTCTTCCCCACGATGTGCGGTTGTGACGAGGGTTGACCGTGCACCTCTCGTTCTCTCAGGGTACACCTCGGGCTCTCCGATGACGAGATGGCTGGAGTCCAGGACCCGGTGAGTGACCAGTGCTTCCAGGAGATCTGGAACGCCAGGGCCACCACCAACGCCAACATCTACGACCAGGTAGGTTCCTTCAGCTCTCTCGCGGAGTCGGGGGGAGACGGGGAGAAGAATGGGACTGGGAGGGAGAGACAGATCAGCTGGTTGTTGAAATGATCAGACTCACACATAGTGATCATAATCCATAGTCTTTTATTAGAAGATCTGCGGAGGAAACACTCGGTGCTTTCATCTCCACGCATTCAGCTAGTTTAACTAGAGAGTGAGAGAGAGAACTCACTATCAAGACTGTGGGCGGATCAGAAGTATGAGTGACATAAAGGGCCGGTCCCACTTTCATAGAAACATAGACAATAGGTGCAGGAGTAGAGGCCATTCGGCCCTTCGAGCCTGCACCGCCATTCAATATGATCATGGCTGATCCAACTCAGTATCCTGTACCTGCCTTCTCTCCATACCCCCTGATCCCTTTAGCCACAAGGGCCACATCTAACTCCCTCTTAAATATAGCCAATGAACTGTGGCCTCAACTACCTTCTGTGGCAGAGAATAGTAAGATTAAACGAGAACTTACCAGTTTGAAGTTTGATCTTTATTTTATGAGGAGTAACGTTGAGGGACTACGTGAAGAACCCCGTCAGTGCGCAGGCGCGGCATACTTCCAAGCAGCGGTGTGGAATCACAGATAGACACAGTTATTTTGAAGTAAACATAGTAAAGATAAGGAGACATCAATTTATTAGTTTGATCCATATAATGAGGGTGGGAGCGGAGGGCACGTAATCCCTCATCGTAACTCCTCATAAAATACAGATCAAACTTCAAACTGGTAAGTTCTCGTTTAATCTTACTATTTTACTTCGGAGTCACGTGAGTGACTACGTGAAGATTTCAAAGCTCTGTGATTTCAAACCGTGTAACAGTTTCATTTCACTCTCTGCCGAAGTTCTTGAGGGAGGAAGTGTTATCGTAATGAACCAATGAGTCTATTTGTAGAAAAACACAATGGTATTTTTTAAACAATAACAACAAAGAATTAAGTTGCTCCCCTGGGCTTAAATTAAATATTTGCAGTTCGTAAATCTTTACTGCAAATAAACCAGGTTTTGCCAACGGCTTATTATAAAATTTCTGAACGGTCTTTTCCCTTCCCACCATCCTGCTGTAGCCAGGATGTGGTGTATAGGCATGTCCATTCTTTAGCCGTCGACATGGATGCTGCCCTGGTGGAATAAAATTTGTACATGTTAGTGTTTATCCCAGCAGTTTCTAGCACCTGCTTGAGCCATCTCGCAATGGTTTGGCTCGTACCCCACCATAAGGTTTTTGTGACTGACCCACAAGGCTTTTCATCTCCCTCGAATATTCTGGTTGTGTCTATGTAGGATAGTAGGTAGGTCATGGCACATAACCGTGGTTCTGGTGGGTAAGCCACGACTGGATTAGGTGTTCCTGGTCTGCTCTGTTTGACCAGTCACTGGATAACGACAGATCTGGTCTGGAGCTGTGATCATGTTGTCCAGTCGCGATAGGTGTAGTGACTGGACCCTCTGAGCGGATACAAGTGCCATCAACCTAAGCGTCTTTAGTGTAGCTTGCTCGAGGCCGGGGGATCTGGCTGGTGGCCATTCCCTGAGATATGTCAGGACCACACTGATATCCCAAATATGGGTATACCTGGGCTTAGGGCTTGATATTGTAAATGCCCTTCATCAGTTTTACCACCAGTGGATGGGATCCCATCGCCTGTTGTCCTGGCGCTGGTTTGAGATAAGCAGAAAGAGCACTCTGCGCTGTGTTGATGGCACTGTAGCTGATCCCTACATCGTGGTGTAGATGGCCAGGAACTCCAGTATGTTGGTGGCTGTAGCTGTTGCGTATGTTGTCCATGTTTCCTGGCAGTACTTCTCCCTTTTTTGATGCTGGTTAAGTACTGCCTCTTGGTGGATGTTCGAAGGGATGCCGACATGGTGGTGATGGTTTGTTTGGACAATCCCAGTTCCAGGTAAGGTCTGTTCAAACTTGCAACCCAGACGTTTAATTTTCTCATGGCATGGGTGTTTAGCTTACCTGGTAGGTAAGTAGCTGATAGCCAAATATGTCTTTCGACATACCATTGCCAAATCATGTTGACCAATTTGTCGCATGATAATGATTTTATGCCACCCATATGGTTAATATAAGCCATCACCGTAGTATTTATCAATTTGTAACCGAACATGCAAGTGCTGCATATTAGATACATATGCTTTTAAACCATAAAAGGCGCCCAACATCTCTAGATAGTTAATGCCCAGTGTAAGTAGTAATGATGACTCTAGTTTAGTCCATCTACCACTTGTGCTGGATATGGAGTTAGTCGCTCCCCAGCCTTGAGCACTGGCATCTGTTTGAATAACTAAAGTAGGGTTAGTGATAAAGATAGGGCTGAAACTATGCCAAACGTTTTCTGCCCACCACTGTAGCTCTGATATTGCTTCAGTGGGTAAGTTCATGACACGATCATAGTGACCTGTATGTCGTTTTATTGCCCGTACCTTTGCTCTCTGTAAATTTTTTGATAGTGCAAAGGTCCGAATTGTGTAGCCGGAAATGCTGCTACCATTTCCCCAATTACTCTTGCTACTTGTCGAATAGTTGGTCGTTCGTTGACCATTAATTTGTTGCATGATTGTGCTAATTCAACCATTTTTGCCTTTGGCAAGGTAACAGTCATATGGACTGAGTTAATTGTGAAGCCCAGGTAGTCCATGATAGTGGATGGCTTCAACTTAGATTTATCTGGATGTAGGACGAACCCCAGAGTTTCGAGGAGCTGTTTTGTAGCTGATACTGCTGCCACAGCCAATTCCATCGTTTTACCTACTATGAGAATATCCTCCAGATATGCCATGACAATATGTTTTTGTTTTCTTAGTATTGCCATGGCTGGGTTCAATATTTTGGTGAATAATCTTGGGCTGAAGTTCGCCCATAGGGCAATGCTTTGTACCATCCAGATAAATTTTAGGTATCTGCGATGATCCTTGTATATGGGTACTAGATAGTAAGCATCTTTAAGATAAATGCTTGCCATGAAGTGTCCTTTGGAATTCAGTTGTTTGGCAGTAACATATGTCTCCATTTTGAAATGTATATACTTAACAAATTTGTTTAGTGATGTTAAGTCAATGATGATGCGACAGACACCATCTTTTTTGGTTTTAGTGAATATATTCGATACAATTTCCAAAGGTTCATGTTTGGTCTTTTCGATGACCCCCTTTGTGATAAGTCTCACCAGTTCAGCTTGTCCCTCACGTTTCTCTTTGACGGAGGGAGAAATACCCTTTGGGGCCATTGTTGAACTGGCGGCGTTTTTTCTGACATGAATTGTATTTTATATCCTGTAATGTTGTTGAGTATATACTTGTCACTCGTGACCATACCCCATGCTTCTTTAAACAAGTGTAATCTCCCCCCTGTTAATAAAGCACCCTTATTCTCTATATGCTGGTAGGGACCAGACCCACCTACCTCCATGGTTATTGGCGATTCTGTTTCTTCATTTTCCTGAAGATTTTGTTCTGACGTGCTGGCGATGTTGGGGGGAGGCGCATTTTCCAGAGGGTCCGCTGCGGGCCCTGATCTGAAAGATCTTTGGGGATAATGTGCGGACCCCAAGCGTTCACCAGTCCCATATTGCGGACGTCGACTGGTGGATGCCGTGGGGTGCTGCCACTTGGGTATCGGAGGTCTTGGTTTGCTCGTCCCGGGGCCTGCCCTCATTAGGCCGAAGGTTTTTGATGCTTCCTGCATCTCCTTCAGTTTTATTGAAATCTTTCCCAAATAGCAGCGCGTCCGTCTCCGCAGCTGGGGCTTTACACAAGCCAGCAAATTTGGGATTGAGGGCAGGTCTTATGTTTCCCTCCGTAGATTGTTGATCTCAAATTGTGTGGTACACATTAATGCCAGCACATCCTGCTGGCAGGTATCCATCTCCGTGGTCTCCACGGAACGAGCAAAGGCTGTGATGGCTGACGTCAGGAGCCTTAGGATCCGCTGTAGCTTGAGTTCTTGGGTCTGGATGTGTGACCCACATGCCCCCAGATTTGGCTGTTGACACTTTTTACTTTGAGGGCCTCACCGTTTTCTGGTGCTGTGTTGTTTCAGCACCTCAGCGAGCACCTTTTCCAGTAATGGTTGATGCTGGCCGCCATTCTTGGTTCCAGCGGTGCTCCAGCCCGTGGGGTTGCTACAAGCGGTCCATCACACCCAACAGCTCTTCATGTTCCTGCACCCCTGGCATACTCCCGAATTCGTCCGCCTGCCCCTGTTCCAGACCAGCCCAGCCCTGGTCACCAATGCTAGCCTCCAGTAATGAGGGAGCAAAGGGCAGTGCATGAGGACACTGTGGAGGGGGTGCCTGACCTCCCTCCGCGAGAGCGCTCTTTCTGCGCATCTCGCTGGAACTGCTCCAATTGCTGTTGGATGCAGCTCAGGCGGCTGTCTCTCCTCCATTTAGGTGGAGACATGTCCCCGTCCGTCGAATCGGACGCCACCGGCCGGATGCCTGTTCGGATGGCTAGACATCCAGCCCGCAGTTCAGGCACTAGCGGGACTGGGCTCGGCGCGGTGATGGGGATAGCGGGGCGCCCGGTTATTGTTCCTACCGCCTGTTGCTGCCCCCCTTGCAATGGAACGCTCCTCCGCTGGAGTCGAGCGGGGGACAGGTTCTTCTGGAGCTTTTGTGCCTTGTGTAGCGAGAGCGCCCCTCAAGCAGCGCGTCTCGCAGGCATCTGCTCCGTGAGCCGCTCCAGCGGCTCAGGCGGCTCTCTCTCCCCCCGTGCGGGTGGAGAGACGTCCCGTCCGACATCGGGAAACACCTGCCGGATGCCTCTCGAGTGGCTATGCGTCCAGCCCGCTGCTTCAGGTACTAGCGGGCTGGCCTCGGCACGGTGTCGGGGAATTACGGAACACCGGGTCGCTCCTACCGCCGTTGCTGCCCCCCTCCCCAACGGGAAAACGGGGGACAGTTTTGTTCCAGAGCCTTTTTCTCTGCCTGTAAAAACACAAGCAGAAAAAGGCTCACCTGTAAAGAAAACCCGACCTCAGGGTACTCACCTGACGGTCCGGTTCATGCTGTAACGAGAGTGCCTAGCTCCCGTTGCAAGCCGCTGTTGCACTGCTGGCGTAATGCCGCGCCTGCGCACTGAGCGGGTTCTTCACGTAGTCACTCACGTGACTCCGAAGTAAAATTCCACAGATTCACCACAATGTTTTTCTCATCTCGGTCCTAAAAGATTTCCCCCTTATCCTTAAACTGTGTGACCCCTTGTTCTGGACTTCCCCAACATCGGGAACAATCTTCCTGCATCTAGCCTGTCCAACCCCTTAATAATTTTGTAAGTTTCTATAAGATCCCCCCCTCAATCTTCTAAATTCTAGCGAGTACAAGTCGAGTCTATCCAGTCTTTCTTCATATGAAAGTCCTGCCATCCCAGGAATCAGTCTGGTGAACCTTCTCTGTACTCCCTCTATGGCAAGAATGTCTTTCCTCAGATTAGGAGACCAAAATTGTACGCAATACTCCAGGTGTGGTCTCACCAAGACCCTGTACAACAACGACCCAATTCACGACCTTTTTTACTCGTGGACATTTTTCATCAGGCTAGAAAAACGCCCCGACCTACTTGATGCCACGAGTACCTACGACTGACATCACGGCCTGCTGTGACCTACCTACGACCTCGTGACGACCATGCTGCGATTATGAGTCAAGGGCAAACTCGGCAGAGGTCGTGAAAGTGGGACAGGTCCTTAAGGAATGTGCAGCGTACAGAATCTGTGTGGTAACATATATATATATATATATGGAACTAATACACCACACTACATTAGTCCAACCAGGGGCCACAGTTTAAGAATAAGGAGTACGAGGAAAAACTTTTTCACACAGAGAGTTGTGAACCTGTGGAATTCCCTGCCACAGAGGGCAGTGGAGGCCGATTCTCTGGATGCTTTCAAGAGAGAGTTAGATAGGGCTCTTAAAGATTGCGGAGTCAAGGGGTATGAGGAGAAGGCAGGAACGGGGTACTGATTGGGGATGATCAGCCATGATCACAGTGAATGGCGGTGCTGGCTCGGGGGCCGAATGGCCTACTCCTGCACCTATTGTCTAGGTAGCTATGTAGTCTTGATGGCCTAATTCTGTTCCTCTCACTTAAGACCTGAGGAACAGTATCTCCGAAGTCTAATGTATGAGATTCCGTGCGTGAACGTTGTGGAACCAGGTTGTAGGTTTAGCAGATACAGTGCGGAAACAGACCCTTCGGCCCACCGGGTCTGTGTCCGTACTAGCACTATCCTACACACACTAGGGACAATTTACAATTGTAGCAAGACAATTAACCTACAAACCCGTGCGTTTTCGGAGTGTGTGGGCGGGGGGGGAGGGGGACTGCAGCACCCGGACAAAACCCACGCAGGTCACGGGGAGAACGTGCAAACTCCGTACAGACAGCGCCCGTGGTCACGTTCGAACCATGGTCTCTGGCGCTGTGAGGCAGCAGCTCTACCCGCTGCACCACCGTGCCGCCCTGAGCCATCTTTACCAAGAGTGGATCCCAGAGTAATGGTTTCAAAAACATGTTGTTGTTCTCAAGTGTTTTATATGTACACAGGTGTTTGGCAAGCTTTAATTACATTTGTATTTTTAATCCCCCCTCTCCCCTCCTCGCTCTCCTCCCTCTCCTCTCCCTCTCCTCTCTCCCTCCTCTCCTCTCCTCTCCTCTCTCTCCTCTCCCTCCTTCCTCTCCCTCCTTCCTCTCCCTCCTCTCCTCTCCTCTCCCTCCCTCCTCTCCTCTCCTCTCCTCTCCTCTCCTCTCCCTCCTCTCCTCTCCTCTCCTCTCCTCTCCTCTCCTCTCCTCTCCCTCCCCCTCTCCTCCCTCTCCTCTCCTCTCTCTCGTCTCCCCGTCTCCGTTCTTCCTCCCCTCCCCTCCCTTCTCCTCTCCCCTCGTCCCCCTCCTCCCCTCCCCTCTCCTTTCTTCCTCCCCTCTCCTTCTTCCTCCCCCCCCTTCTCCTCTCCCCTCTCCTCTCCCCTCTCCTCTTCCCTCTCCTCTCCTCTCCCCTCCTCCTCTCCTCCTCTCCTCCTCTCCCCTCTTCTCCTCTCCCCTCCCCTCCCCACTCCAGGTTTTCAAGTGCGTCCCCACCAACTCATCCCCCAGCCTGTCCCACCTGCGGGAGATCGCCTCTGGCCCAGACCTGGCCTCGGAGAATCCCGGGGAAGCCCGGGAGAAGCTGGCGCGAGTCCGTGGCTTCCTGGTCCAGTACCCGCTCCACTTCCTGAACGAGGAAAACCTCCTGCCTCCCCTGAATTGCAAAGAGGGGATGGTCCCCATGGAAGTCTGGACCTAATGAGAGTGGACCACCTCTGGCCAACCCCGCCGGCCCCTTTGGAAGTATCTGGACTCAATTCACACATTCATCCTCCAAACTTTGCTCCGGTACTTTTCCCCCTTCCATTGATGGTCCACGTGAGTCAAGCTGGAGATGGCTTGGAGATCTTCTACCCATGGCCCTTCTGTTGGAGATCTTCTCGCCTTGGCCCTTGTCTTGGAGATCTTCTCGCCATGGCCCTTGTGTTGATGTTCTAGCCATGGCCCTCTGTTGGAGATATTCTAGAATTGGCCCTGGTGATGAAGATCTTCTCGTCTTGGCCCTTGTCTTGGAGATCTTCTCGCCATGGCCCTTGTGTTGATATTCTAGCCATGGCCCTCTGTTGGAGATGTTCTAGAATTGGCCCTGGAGTTGGAGATCTTCTCGCATTGGCCCTGGTGATGGGACGCAAGCCCTTGGCCCTGGTAATTGAGATCTTCTAGCCATGGCCGCTGGTGTTGGATCGCAAGTCCACCAACTCAAGTCTTCCAATCTTCCGATCTTCTGCCAATGGACCACGACAAGATTTCGAGCGAGGGGGGCCGGGCCGGGGGGGAGGGCGAAATTGGAAACGGGTTCTGCCGACGAGATTGGGTGAGAAGGTCCAGAAGGCCCCCAAGGCACTGTTCGACCAAGAGCAGAAGACTTGGAAGGTCTCCCGAGAGGACAATCCCATCTCCAGAGACACAAATCTCTTGCCGCCATCTCCGTTTCCACGCTCCCCCGCAGTTTTCCAAAGGTGGTTTTTTTCTCTCTCGAACGTTACATATGTTGTTTTCTAGTTTTTAAATATAGATCGTGCAAATCCAAGGTTGCGGGAACAAAATAACGATGAAAGCAAAGGGGCGTAAACATGCTGGAGTGACTCAAAATATAGAGAGAACTGCAGATGCTGATTTACACCAAAATAAGGCATCGAGTGCTGGAGTAACTCAAAATGTTCAAGAAGGAACTGCAGATGCTGGGAAATGGAAGGTAGACAAAAATGCTGGAGAAACTCAGCGGGTGCGGCAGCATCTATGGAGCGAAGGAGATAGGCGACGTTTCGGGTGGGGGCAAGGAGCGAGAAAGACCTTATCAATGGTTCTTGACCCAAAATACCACCTATTGAAGGATCGCAACCCGAAACATCACCCATTCTTTTTTCTCCAGAGATGCTGCCTGACCCGCTGAGTTGCTCCAGCACTTGGCACCCAACCTTGGCGTACTGTAAACCAGCACGTGCAGTTCCTTCCTGCACTCTCCACCTATCACTCCCCTGCCCCACCCTCATCCTCTCTTCCAGCTTTCTCTCCCCCTCCCCCTCCTCTCCAAGCCCACCCACCACAATCAGTCCGAAGAAGGTTCCCGGCCTAGAAACGTCGCCCGCCCACGTTCTTCCAGAGATGCTGCCACCCTGGCCCGCTGAGTTAGTCCAGCGGTAGACAAAAATGCTGGAGAAACTCAGCGGGTGCGGCAGCATCTATGGAGCGAAGGAATTGGCGACGTTTCGGGTCGAGACCCTTCTCCAGACCCCTGCTACACGATCCCACTGTGCCGTTTGTTCTTGCTGCTGATTACTGATGAGCGATCGCCAACTGGACATCACGGCTTTTAATCTTTGCAACTTTTTATATAAAATCTCACTTTGGGACCCAAAAACTGAGCAGACGTTCCACTCCCCACCCCTGCACTGCCACCTAGTGGCAGACACCCAGTGTTGAGATCATTCTGCATTCAATAGACTTCAATAGAGTCAGGCAGCACCGACAGAGGCCTTTCGGCCCATTGAGTCTGTACCGACCATCAGCACTGAAGCCTTTTACTCTGCCCACACTGCCTTCAAGTACTTCCCACGCACGCACTGACACGCACGCACATGGACACTGCACACACTCGTCCCACACACACTCACTCATGCACACATGTTCACACGCACATAGTCACACTCGTCCCACACACACTCACATGCATGCATGCACACGCACATGGACACGTGCACACACTCACGCACACATGTGCACGCACACACACACATGCACTCACCCATACACTCACACACACACACACACTCACACGCACACACAAACACACACACACTCACACACACATACATACACATACACAAACACACACTCACACACACACACACACATACACACACATACACAAACACACACTCACACAAACAAACACACATACACAAACACGCTCACACACACACACACACACACACACACACACATACACAAACACACACTCACACAAACAAACACACACACACACACACACACACATACATACACAAATAAACACACATACACACACACACACATACACACACACATACACAAACACACACATACACACACACACACATACACAGTGCCCTAGGTCAGGCTGGTACCCGGGTCTATGGAGCTTCCACCCGCTGCGCCTCAAACTGTTCTGAATTTATTATTGAGTTTTCTTTTTTTGAAAGACTCTTGCTTCGTCTGTCACTCCATCCTGGCGACAATATAGCCACCAGCAACATGCCAGTATTTTGTAATACGTATAGTTATGGAGTTTAATAGAACTGGGAACAAAACTAGACGTGAATAAAACTATGATGGTTTAACTTGGAGTCCAAGTGGCCTGGGGCTTGGTATTACAGTGAAACGGTGGCTCAGCGGTAGATTACAACGCCAGAGACCCGGGTTCAATCCCACCTACAGAGTTTGCACATTCTCCCCGTGACCTGCGTGGGTTTTCTCCGAGATGTTCGGTTTCCTCCCACACTCCAAAGAAGTGCGGGGTTGTAGGTTAATTGTCTTGGTGTAAATGTAACCTGACCCTAGTGTGTGTAGGATAGTGTTAGTGTGCGGGGTCGCTGGTCGGCACGGACTCCGTGGGCCGAAGGGCCTGTTTCGATGCTGTATCTCTAAACTAAACTAAATAGCTGTTATTCACAGTGTCCAATACCTTCTGCATGTCCTGGATTTCACCTGACATGTAGGGGGAGGCCATTTAGCCCATAGAGTCAATGCTAGCTCCCTGTGCAATCCCATCTCCCCGTTTATTTCCCTGTGCCCTATTCAATCGGGGCGGCACGGTGGTGCAGCGGTAGAGTTGTTGCACCACCCGCCTGCATTTGGCCCATATCCCTCCAAACCTGTCCTATCCATGTACCTGTCTAACTGTTCCTCAAACGATGGGATAGTCCCAGCTTCAACTGCCTCCTCCGGCAGCTTACACCCACCTACTGTGGAACAAGTTAACCCTCAGATTCCTATTCAATCTTTTCCCCTTCAACTTGAACCTATGTCCTCTGGTCCTCGATTCCCCTACTCTGGGCAAGAGGCTCCACCCGATCTATTCCCCTCATGATTTTGTCCACCTCGATAAGATATCCCCTCATCCTCCTGAGCCGCTGTTCCTCCAATTTGTGTTGGGCCTCACTCTGTCAGTGGAAGTGAAGTGAATTGAATGGTCACATGTGGCAGATCACATTGAAATCCATTGCTTGTATACCCGAGGTATGCAAATAGTGGCCACAAAAAGGGCGCTCATAAAGTAAGAGGATTCCCAGGGCAGAAAGGTCAGTGTGGGAATGGGAGGGGGAGTTGAAGGCTTTTGGCAATTGAGATATCGCGTAGGCCCGGGCGGACTGAGTGTTTCTGGATCCTTGACTGCAACCAACAGACCTCTGGCTTCCAGCCACTGGTGCTCCCACTGAGCCTGGCCACCCGTGGCTCTCAGATCCTGGAGCACAGCAGTAGGCCGGTTCGATCCCGGCTACGGGTGCTGTCCGTACGGATTTGTACATTCTCCCCGTGACCTGCGTGGGTTTTCTCCGATATCTTCAGTCCCCTCCTACACTCCAAAGACGTGCAGGTATGTAGGTAAATTGATGTAAAAATTTGGTGTAGGATAGTGTTAATGTGCGGGGGATCGCTGGTCGGCACGGACCCGGTGGGCCGAAGGGCCTGTTTCCGTGCTGTATCTCTAAACTACACTAAACTTGACTCTGCCTAGACTTTCCCAATGAACAAGGCCTGCTCCACCATTTCACATCCCACCCTGTTAATTAGTTTTTAGTTGGGAGATACACTGCTGAAACAGGCCCTTCGGCCCACCGAGTCCGGGCCGACCAGCGATCCCCGCACACTAACACTACCCTACGCACACACTAGCGACAATTTACATTTACACCAAGCCAGTGAACCTACAAACCCGCACGTCTTTGGAGTGTGGGAGGAAACCAGTGATCGCAGAGAAAACCCACGCAGGTCACGGGGAGAACGTGCAAACTCCGTACAGACAGCACCATAGTCAGGATGGAACCCGGGTCTCTGGCGCGGTGAGGCAGCAGCTCTACCCGCTGCGCCACTGTGCTGTATTTTGCCTCCTGTCAACTACTGATGTTTTCCTTCACTCTTTCGAAAAATATATTGATAGTCGCCTTATTTTTGTACCAATAAACTCATCTTTCCCAGCGAGTGATTTGTACGTTATTTTATGTAACGACATGCTCTAATTTGGTTCTACTTTGGAGACGCAGAGCGGGAAAAAGGCCCTTCGGCCCACCGCGTCCGCGCCGACCAGCGATCCCCGCACACTAACACTATCCTACACACACCAGGGACAATTTACACGTACACCGGGCCAATTAACCTACAAACCTGCACGTCTTTGGAGTGTGGGAGGAAACCGGAGCTCCCGGAGAAAACCCACGCAGGTCACGGGCAGAACGTACAAACTCCACACACACACACAGACAGCACCCGTAGTTGGGATCGAACCTGGGGCCCTGGTGTTGGAAGCTCTACCCATTATGAGCTGATTCTGACGGTCGCCGTGTGAAAGAACATTTCTTTGGAGAGTTCAAATTGTCAGGTGGCAGCCATTTTGAACGCGGACATGTTTGCTTGGAAAGTCACATGCACCTTAAGGGCAACCTGGCCTCAGCTTCCCCATCGGTCTCCCCTTCATGGACTCCCCTTCAAGAGACGCAGAGAGAACACAGGTAGTGTTGAGGCACAGTGGCACAGCGGGTAGAGCCGGCACCTCACAGCACCAAGGTCCCAGGTTCAAACCCCACATTCAGCATTGTGTGAGTGTGTGTGCATGTGAGTGTGTGTGTATGTGAGTGTGTGTGTGTGAGTGTGTGTGCGTGAGTGTGTGTGTATGTGAGTGTGTGTGTGTGTGTGTGTGCATGTGTGAGTGTGTGTATGTGAGTGTGTGTATGTGAGTGTGTGTGTATATGAGTGTGTGTGTATATATATGTATGTGAGTGTGTGTGTGTGTATATGTGAGTGTGTGTATGTGAGTGTGTGTGTATGTGAGTGTGTGTGTATGTGAGTGTGTGTGTATGTGAGTGTGTGTGTATGTGAGTGTGTGTGTATGTGAGTGTGTGTGTATGTGAGTGTGTGTGTATATGAGTGTGTGTGTATGTGAGTGTGTGTGCGTGAGTGTGTGTGAGTGTGTGTGCATGAGTATGTGTGCATGTGAGTGTGTGTGTATATGAGTGTGTGTGCATGTGAGTGTGTATGTGAGTGTGTGTGTATGTGAGTGTGTGTGCATGTGAGTGTGCATGTGAGTGTGTGTGCATGTGAGTGTGTGTGCATGTGAGTGTGTGCATGTGAGTGTGTGTGCATGTGAGTGTGTGCATGTGAGTGTGTGTGCATGTGAGTGTGTGTGCATGTGAGTGTGTGCATGTGAGTGTGTGTGCATGTGAGTGTGTGTGCATGTGAGTGTGCATGTGAGTGTGTGTGCATGTGAGTGTGTGCATGTGAGTGTGTGTGCATGTGAGTGTGTGCGCAAGTGTTTGTATGTGAGTGTCCGTGTGAATGAGTGCGCGAGTGTTAGTGTGAAAGAGTGTGGCAGGTTCGATCCCAACCTCTGGCTGTGTGTGTGAGATAGGGTGTATTTGTGTTGGTGTACGTGAGTGTGAGAGAGTGCGTATGTTAGTGTGCGTGAGAGCGTGTGTGAGTGAGTGTGAGTGTACACGTGAGTGTGTGCACAGCGGCGCAGTGGTAGAGTTGCACTCACAGCACCAGAGATCCGGGTTCCATCCTGACTGCGGGTGCGGGTGCTGTCTGTGCGGAGTTTGCACGTTCTCCCAATGACCACGTGGGTTTTCGCCAGGTTCTCCGGTTTCCTCCCACACTCCAAAGACGTGCGGGTTTGTAGGTCAATTGGCTTCAGTAAAAATTGTAAATTGTCCCTAGAGTGTGTAGGATAGTGCTAGTGTGCGGGGTGATCAGCACAGACTGTATCTTGAATGTCTAATAGACAATAGACAATAGGTGCAGGATTCGGCCCTTCGAGCCAGCACTGCCATTCAATGTGATCATAGCTGATCATCCCCAATCAGTACCCCGTTCCTGCCTTCTCCCCATATCCCCTGACTCAGCTATCTTTAAGAGCCCTATCTAGCTCTCTCTTGAAAGCATCCAGAGAACTTGCCTCCACCGCCCTCTGAGGCAGAGAATTCCACAGACTCACAACTCTCTGAAAAAGTGTTTCCTCGTCTCCATTCTATATGGCTTACCCCTTATTCTTAAACGGCGTGTGGCCTCTGGTTCTGGACTCCCCCAACATCGGGAACATGTTTCCTGCCTCTAGCGTGTCCAAATCCTTAATAATCTCATATGGTTCAATAAGATACCCTCTCATCCTTCTAAATTCCAGAGTATACAAGCCCAGCCGCTCCATTCTCTCAGCATATGACAGTCCCGCCATCCCGGGAATTAACCTTGTAAACCTACGCTGCACTCCCTCAATAGCAAGAATGTCCTTCCTCAAAGCCCTTAACAATCTTATATGTTTCAATGTCTAAATACCAGATAATTCCGAGTCCTCGTCTTTGGTCAACTGCAGGCATTATGTTTGCGGCCTGCTTGCATCCGTTCCGATAAAAATAAGCTAATTTAAGCTGACGGAAAGGTGGGCAGGTAATGTGCCGATGATGCAGAGATGGAGAGGCGAGCTGAGATTTATAAATATACATTATATTTTTGTTTCTTCTCCGCTGTAGAAAATGGATGTGAGTCACACTGGGAGAAAGGGGATAAAGGGTTCTGATGCAGAACGGGCAAACACTTCAACTCCCCCTCCCATTCCCACACTGACCTTTCTGTCCTGGGCCTCCTCCATTGTCAGAGTGAGGCCCAGCGCAAATTGGAGGAACAGCACCACATATTTCGCTTGGGCAGCTTACACCCCAGCGGTATGAACATTGACTTCTCTAACTTTAAGTAACCTTTGCTTTCCCTCTCTCTCCATCCCCTCCCCTATCCTAGTTCTCCGACGTCTGACTGTCCTCCTGATTAAATTTTATCTTTGTAACAACAACTAAGTTACAGAGATAGGTTGAATAAGTTAGGTCTTTATTCTCTGGAGCGCAGAAGGTTAAGGGGGGACTTGATAGAGGTCTTTAAAATGATGAGAGGGATAGACAGAGTTGATGTGATCAAGCTTTTCCCTTTGAGAATAGGGAAGATTCAAACAAGAGGACATGACTTCAGAATTAAGGGACAAATGTTTAGGGGTAACATGAGGGGGAACTTCTTTACTCAGAGAGTGGTAGCGGTGTGGAATGAGCTTCCAGTGGAAGTGGTGGCGGCAGGTTCGTTGGTATCATTTAAAAATAAATTGGATAGGCATATGGATGAGAGGGGAATGCAGGGTTATTGTACGAGTGCAGGCAGGTGGGACTAAGGGAAAAAAGTTGTTCGGCACGGACTTGTAAGGCCGAGATGGCCTGTTTCCGTGCTGTAATTGTTATATGGTTATATGGTATGCCTCGTTGTCACCTTCCTCCAGCTAACAGTGACCTATTCTACATTTACCTTGATCATCCTCTCCTTTGATCTCTCGATGTCACTCCTTACCCATCCATATCTCTGCGTCTGTCTCTCTGCCTGAAGATGGGTGACTCGAAACGTCACCCATTCCTTCTCTCCACAGATGCTGCCAGCCCCGCTGAGTAGGTCCAGCATTTTGTGACTATCTTCAGTGTCCATTGACTTTCAGGACTCTGCACCCTGCATCTCACCTCACTCACCAGCAGATGGCAGCGACAGCGACCCGCCTCAACCTATAAGGTCACAAGAGGTAGGAGCAGAATTAGGCCATTCGGCCCATCAAGTCTACTCCCTCCCCTAATCCCATTCTCCTGCTTTAGACAGTAGACAATAGGTGCAGGAGTAGGACATTTGGCCCTTCAAGCCAGCACCACCATTCAATCCACAATCAGTACCCCGTTCCTGCATTCTCCCCATATCCCCTGACTCCGCTATCTTTAAGAGTCCTATCCATCTCTCTCTTGAAAGCATCCAGAGAACCTGCCTCCACCGCCCTCTTGAGGCAGAGAATTCCACACTCACAGCTCTCTGTGAGAAAAAGTGTTTCCTCGTCTTCGTTCTAAATGGCTTACCCCTTATCCTTCTCCCCGTACCCACTGACCCACACTAATCAAGAATCTATCTAAGGTACACAAAAATGCTGGAGAAACTCAGCGGGTGCAGCAGCATCTATGGAGGGAAGGAAATAGGCAACGTTTCAGCCCGAAACGTTGCCTATTTCCTTCACTCCATAGATGCTGCTGCACCCGCTGAGTTTCTCCAGCATTTTTGTGTACCTTCGATTTTCCAGCATCTGCAGCTCCTTCTTAAACAAGAATCTATCTATCTCTGCTTTAAACTGTGTGGAGGAAAGAACTGCAGATGCTGGTTTACACCAAAGATAGACACAAAATGCAGGAGTAACTCAGCGGGACAGGTAGCATCTCTGGAGAGAAGAAATGGGATGACATTTCGGGTCGGGACTCCGGTGGAAGGTGGCTGACGAGAGGTTCCCGGCGAGAGGGCCTGAACAGCGGCGACTACGGGGGGCTCGATAGGCCACGACCACGGGTGAACATCGGGGAACATCAGCGAGGAGATTGACTGGACTTTGGTTCCTTCCATCACAGTGGGGAACTTTGGAGCTGCTGTGGTGTGGACTGTGTTTTGTGTTTGTTAAATTTTATTTTTTTTGTATGACTGTAAGGGAAAAAGAATTTCGTTGTCTCTTCATTGGAGACATTGACAATAAATTAAATCAAATCTAATCAATCAAATCAAATCAGGTAGCAAGCACACCTGTAAACCAATGGGAGGTGGCGCACCTGTAATCCAATGGGAGGTGGCGCACCTGTAATCCAATGGGAGGTGGCGCACCTGTAATCCAATTGGAGGTGGCGCACCTGTAATCCAATGGGAGGTGGCGCACCTGTAATCCAATGAGAGGTGGCGCACCTGTAAACCAGTAGGAGGCGGTGCACCTGTAATCCAATGAGAGGCGGCGCACCTGTAAACCAATGGGAGGTGGCGCACGTGTAAAAAATACAGAGAGAGCGACTGCGCCTGCGCACCGGCTTCCCTTGAGGGAGCAGGGTTGAGCAGGGAGGGGGGGGCACGTGACCAGCCAGCCCCGCGCGTGCGCACACGTGCATACACACACCGGGGTGGAGAGGGGGTGAAGGAGGTTTGAGGGAGCACGCGCACGCACACGCACACGCACGTACGTACACCTCGGCCCTGAGCGTCCCTCAGCGCGCACGCACGCACAAGTCGCAGCAAGGGATGGGGGGAGCGGGAGCCCGTACGTACTGACGCACGCACGTACGCACGCTGGTGCCGCCCTCCCGCCCTGACTCCGCCCGCCGCCGCGCGTTGCCCCTGGTTACCGAGGTGGGGGAGGAGGAGGAGGAGGAGAAGGAGGAGGAGGCGGCGCCATTCATGTCGGGTGGCCGCCGGTGATGGAGGCGGAGGAGAGGACGGCGGCACCAGCACCACCTCACCCTCCCTGACCAGCGGATCTCCGACCGTCTGAGGAGGTGGAGGAGGGGGAAAAAATACACACGCACACACACATATTTACTTGAACTTTTAATTCTTCACCTGAGGCGACGCCGTGATTGCGGCTGAGAGAAGATGGCGAGCGAGCCTCCGGCCCGCAGCCTGGACGACATCGACCTCTCCGCCCTCCGGGTAAGCGCCGCCGCTCCTTCCCCCCCTTCCACCTTCTGCTGCAAATCTAGACGCATATCGTCGAGAGAGAGAGAAAAAAAAGCGTTAGAGCCTTATATTTCTCCACACGAAGGTGCGCCCCCGACTTCGCCATTCCCCGGGAGAAGCCTCACCCCCCCCCCCCCCACCCCGGGGCTGGGAAGTTTCTACCCCACTGTGTGTGTGTGTTGGTGCTTTACACTCTTATCTCTGCGGTTGGATTTTTTATTTGCAATTGCAGTTTAACAGGTACATTTGCGCTTTAAAGATCTGCATTTGCAATTTTAATATCTGCATTTGTACTTTAAGAGCTGCATTTGCACGTTAAAGGCTACATTTGCCGCTTTAAAATGTGTATTTGGGTTATTTAAATCTGTTTGCACGTTAAAATGTGCATTTGGGCTTTTAAAAGGTGCATTGTGGCTTTTAAAATGTGCATTTGGCCTTTTAAAAATTACGTTTGCACTCTAAAATGTGCATTTGGGCTTTTGAAATGTGCATTTACACAGATCTACATTTGCCGCTTTAAAACGTGCATTTTCAGTTTTAAATTTGCACTTTAAAATCTGCATTTAAAAACAATCTACATTTGCACTTTTCTATAATCTGCATTTGGACTTTAAAATCTAAATTTATTTTTAAATGTGCATTTGCACTTTAAAATCTGTAGTCCAAGACTTTTCCTACCTTGTGTGGATACATTATTTTTGTCCTTTTTTTTAATGGCTTTGCACTTGTAAACAATGCACAGCGTCTTGGTCTTGCTCCTTATGTTGTGATGCTCCCGGTTTATGTTTAAGCAGACTGCCAAGAGTGTTTAATTGTCGTATGTGCTGATAAACGGAACTGAAATTGTTATTGGTTTGTGGTGGAATATTGCGTTGGGGAAGGGATTACGTTGGGGGACCAGGCCTCCCGTGTGACAGGGACTTAACGGGTCCCAGTGTGTCTAGTATATAATAAAAATGTAGGGATTTAATAACCCCACCACCAATGCAAGACCAAAACCAGAAGCCCTTAGTGCAACCAAGGAAGACCCATAGTTCATAATTAGTCACACAGTGCGGAAACAGACCCTTCAGCCCAATTTGCCTCTGTCACCTGCGTTACTCCCACCTGCATGTGTTGGACATATCGCCTTTAAACCTTTCCTATCCATAAACCTTTCCAGATGACTGTTAATTGAGGTTACTGTTGTGTAATGTTTGAGAGCTTGATGGTTGTTGTGTAAAATCTGTTCTAATAAGGTTATGAGTTGTGTAAACCTCTGATTACCTGGTGAGATTGTTTACTTGGCATAATACTGCTTCCGGTGTTGCAGCATCGAATGTTGTCAGAGCTAAGGGCGGTTGTGCTTAATTGCCTTGTAGGGTAGATGATTTTGATTTAAAGGAGACATTGTATTACTTGGAAACGTGTAATTCTTTTAATTTTCTAAATGAAGTACACATAACTAATTGATACGAAAAATGTTATATCCCCATATTTAAAAAATGCCGTTCCTTAACTATGCAGAGACATTTTAATAATTTAGTGCAATTTCTTAGTCAGTCATTTAAAAAAAGATAATATTAGCTTATGGTACTTGTTAGTGATTGGTATTCCTAAGGTTTTGCCTAGTATTTTGCTGGTATTTTGGGCCATTTTTCCTCTGGTATTCTCTATAGCCAATGTCGGCCCTGTTAATTCAACTGAATATTTGCTCCACATATTGGCAGGCCATCTAACTTACCTCTGTGCAGGAAGGAACTAAAGATGCTGGTTTAAAACGTAGATAGACACAAAAAGCTGGAGTAACTCAGCGGGGCAGGCTGCATGTCTGGAGAGAAGGAATGGGTGACGTTTTGGGTCGAAGAAGGGTCTTAACCTGAAATGTCACCCATTCCTTCTCTCCAGAGAATTTGCCTTCTGTGTTAGTTAATGAGCCCAGAAGTCATGCAGCCTTCTCCCAAATTTGTTGTCAGTGCCATCCTCCTTCCGTCTTGCTGCTCTCAAGCCTTCGTAGATGTTGTCAATTCCTGATTCAAGGCCCACATTATCTGCAGCTCCTTCGAACGACTTCCATTCCACCAGCTGTGCCGTGACACAGAAATAGCCATTGTTTAAGTCGCAAATTGCACCCTTTGCAGCAGTCGCCAAACTGGTTTATCCCTCATCAATCTTCGTATTTCACTCTTGACATTGTTGGCCAAACTGGCTTTTTGCTAGGTTTTCTCTTTATTGGAAGATAGACACAAAATCAGTGAGCACTCCTGAACCAACATCTACCTCATTGAATGACCTGTGGACTTTACTGGCTTTATCTTGCACTAAATGTTATTCCCTTTATTGTGTATCTGTACATTGTGAATTACTCGATTGTAAACATTGTCTTTCCGCTGACTGGTTAGAAACATAGAAAATAGGTGCAGGAGGAGGCCATTCGGCCCTTCGAGCCAGCACCACACGCAACAAAAGCTTTTCACTGTACCTTGGTACACGTGGCAATAAACACGTTGCCTATTCCTTTTCTCCAGAGATGCTGCCAGACGCTTTGAGTTACTCCAGCATTTTGTGTCTATCTTCAGTGTAAACCCGCATCTGCAGTTCCTTCCTACACATTTTCAGTTACATATCAGTTTAAACTCCTACACAACAACTGTATTAATTTTTCCATCCCTTAATGATTTCTCTCTTGCTACTTCCCATTTTCATCCATGCCCTGCCTCTTGACACAATCAACCAGTAGTTGTTTCCTTGGAGACACAAGGGATGGCAGGTGCTAAATTTCTGAGCAAAATACAAACTGGTAGAGGAACCCGAGGGGTTTGGCATCGTCTATGGAAGGAGCTGAAGAAGGGTCCTGACCCAAATCGTCGCCTGCCCATTCCCTCCACAGATGTTGCCCGACCCGTTGAATTTTCCCAGCACGTTGTGTTTTGCTCAAACTTGCTTTCTTTCACTGAATCTACGTCTGATCATCTACTCGTAAAAAAAATGGTATCCTGATCTCCAAACCCCATCGTGATGTTCTGAAGAAGGGTCTCGACCCGAAACATTGCCTATTTCCTTCGCTCCATAGATGCTGCCTCACCCGCTGAGTTTCTCCAGCATTTTTGTCTACCTTTGATTTTCCAGCATCTGCATTTCCTTCTTAAACATGATGTCCTACCAGCTGGGTTCCCTCCTTTTCATCTCTCTTAACTTGACCTCATTCAAAACTCAGTGTATAAGTTCTTTGTACAAGTTATCTGCACCAATCGCTCTTTATCTCACTGCAGTGACTCGATTTCCAAAATTGGACCTCTAGTTCAAATTTCTTCCTGACCTAATCTCATTATTTCTAATTTATGTCTTCTAATCGTGTAAAATATTTGCCATCCTTTCAAATCTGGCCTTATTGCTCCACTGTTGTTAAATGCCTTAGGCAGTTTAAGCCTCTTTTTGTGATTATCTGGTGTAATCTTTTAGCTTCCATAATATTTCTTAAGGTGATGCAGCATCAAATTTTATCAAAGCATTTGGGAAGTTTGTGCTGTGAAAATACCTTATTTTGATTGCCTTGGTCAGGTTATGTAAAGTGTAAATACGGTGGCGCAGTGATAGAGTTGCTGCCTTACAGCACCTGAGACCCAGGGTTGATCCTGACTACGGGTGCTTGTCTGTACGGAGTTTGTACATTCTCCCCGTGACCTGTGTGGGTTTTCGGCGAGATCTTCAGTTTCCTCTCACACTCCTAAGACGTGCAGGTTTGTAGGTTAATTGGCTTGCTAAAGGTAAAAAATGTCCCTAGTGAGTGTAGGATAGTGTTAATAGGCGGGGAATGCTGCTCGGCACGTACCTGGTGGGCCGAAGGGCCTGTTTCCACGTTGTATCTTTAAACTAAACAGACCATCCCCATGCCTCCACGAGCCACCGGGTTCTTCCAGCAGATTATTTTTCGCTCCTCTTTCTAACATTCGTTATGTAATACTCAAACATAGAAACTTGTCGCCTGTATTTATTTTTATCCGCTTCCTCAATCTATTTAAAACGCTTTCACACATAAATATGATGCTGAAGACCAAGAAAATTAATGTCTGAGGTGCAAATAAATTGTATCATTTATAACATACTAGAGATATAGAAAATAATGAAAAGAGATGGCCAGTGAGGTGAGGCTTGCACATTGAGGAGTTGATGGGAAGATGGAGCTAGATGGGAGAGTGAATAGTGGAGAAGGTGACAGAAGATGTACAGGTTTGTAGGTTAATTGACTTCTGTTTGTTTAAAAAAAAAACTAAATTGACCCTAGTGTGTAGGATAGTGTTACTGTACGGGGTGATTGCTGGACGGTGGGCCTGTTTCTTCACTATCTCTAAGGTAAAGTACTAAAGATGATCAGATGCAACCTTCACGTTTCATGCCTTCTGGAAAGCAACCTTTCACCATCATCCTCTGTTTCCTTCAACGAATGCAATCAACCTGACGTGCACAATCAAATAAGATCAAATAGAGCAAGTTGTCCTACAACTTTAGGCTGTGCACGCCATATGCAAGAAGAAGATGGAACAACAAAACAGATGAGGCAAGTGGTACCAGATGAAGGAGGGATGAGTTAAGAATGTGAGTAACAGGCCACAGTGACCAGGTCAGGAAGGAGAAAGAAACTGGGCAATGGGGCTGGCGGTGAATGGAAGGATGCGTAGGAAGGGACTGCAGATGCGGGTTTATACCGAGGATAGACACAAAATGCTGGAATAACTCAGCGGGCCAGGCAGCATCTCTGGATAGAAGGAATGGGTGATATTTCAGGTCGGAAGAAGGGTATTGACCCAAAACGTCACTAATTTATTTTCTCCAGAGCTGCTGCCTGTCATGCTGAGTTACTCCAGTATTTTGTCTATCTTGTGTGCGAGAGGACCTGGATGGATCAGAAGGGATGGGAGAAATGAACACTGGGTTACCAGAAATTGAGAATTCAATTTTAGTGACATTAAATTGCAAATTATCTGTACATCTAGAGACTATATCTCTTGCCTGCTCGTTCATAGTCGTACAGCACGGAAACAGACTTTACGGCCCAAATTGCTCATGCCGACCCAGATGCCTTATCTACACTAGTCCCACCAGCCCGTGTTTTGCGCATATCCCTTTAATCCATTACCCAAATGTCTTTTCAATGCCACTATAATACCTTCCTCAATACCTCCTCTGGCAACTTGTTCTATATACCTACTACTCTGTGTGGAAAATGTTGCCCCTTTTAAATCCTTCCTCTCTCAAATCTATGTTCCCTGGTTCTCCTTCATCTTCTTCTTACGTCTGGCGTGCACAGCATAAAGTTGTAAGACAACTTCTTCTGTTTGATCTTTTTGTGCACGCCAGGTTGATTGCATTTGTTGAAACAGGGGGGACCACATGGAGGTTGCAATCTCCCGCCCCCTCCTGGTTCTTGATTCCCCTACTCTGGGTAAAAAGTTCCCCTATTCCCCTTGTGATCTAATACACCTCTATAAGATCACCTCTCAACCTCCTGCACCCCAAGGAATAAAGTTCTAGCCCAAAGATCCTATAGCGGAGCAAGATAGACCACTCCTGCTAAATGCAAAGAGCTGACGTGTAGTACGGAATGGAACGTGGGCCTTTTTTTCATCTATTTCCGTGACCTGACCTGCAGTGCAATCAACGTTGTGGAGGATCAGTTTGTGTTAATAAATTAAAATTCTGAAAATGAGGAGAAGGTTTTCACCAAATAACTTTTATTTTTACGAGGATGTTTCCGTAACCGGCTTCCGTCTCCGCACTATTATCCTATGGGATCTTTGGTGCGGAGACGGAAGCCGGTTACGGAAATGGGGCCTTAAATTACCAATGAATCTGCCCATGACCGTACTACGTTTTTTTTCGTCGATTGGACTATCTTGCTCGCTATAGGATCTTTGTTCTAGCCTGCCCAGCCTCTCCCTATAGCCCGGGCCCTGATGTTCCTGCAACAACCTTGTAAATCCTCTCTGCACATTTTCCAGCTTAACAGCATCCTTCCTATATCAGGATGACCAAAACTAAACACAAATGTCCAAATGTGGTGTCACCAATGTTTTGTACAATTGGAACGTAACATCCCAACATCTGTACTGAGTACCCTGACTGATGAAGATCAAGGTACTGAAAGCTGCCTTTACTACTCTTTCTACTCTGAGAACTATGTAATTGCACACTGAGATTCCTCTGCTCTACAACACTCCACAGGGCCCTGCCGTTCACTGTGTATGTAGGTCCTGCCCTGGTTTGACTTTCCAAAATGCAACACCTCGCATTTATCTGCATTAAACTGCATTAATCATTCATGTGGAGGGTGTATAGTGTTAAAAGGCCGAAACACCCAGTGATGCAAGGGTACACTACTGATGATGTGTCCTGTGCCCAACTGTCCTGAAGGTTACCCAGGCCAAGATGTACGTATCCACCCCCCCCCCCCCCGCCCCCCCCACAGATGTTGAGCGTCTACCACTCTCAACAATCAACGAATGTCGTGAAATGCTCCCCACCTATTGGCACAAGGGACTTCTTAACATCTTGTCCTGTGTATTTGATTCTGATAATCTGGACTCGTCCAGTGACTGCTGTGAAAGGACAGCTGACAACATGGGAAAGTCCACGTGACAGCTTGGAGAGACAGCTGACAGGAGGGAACAGACCCCACTGGGGCCGTCATGGGCTAGCTACCCATGATAGCAGTCCCCAACGCTGTTTCAGTTAGTTGGAGACACCCGCTAAATGCTACTAAAAGTAAATTAAAGAGAATACCCCTAGAGCCTGCGAGAGCGGGGGCGGAAGATGGCTCACCGATTTATAACACGGTTACAGACCCAGGAACGGAAACGACTACGGACAAGGAGAGCATGGCACATGAGACATCCACAACAGCTGCGGGACACAAACTTCAGGTGTGCATTTGTGGTTGGGAGAAAATTACATCAGTGAAGGGCTTGAAGATCCACCAAGGGAGGAAAAAGTGCTCGAGAGAGCAGAGACATGGGCCTCGCATTGACCAGTACTTCTTACGAAGCAACCAGTCAAATCAGTCGAGTGAAGCACAGCGACGGGACTCAAACCAAAGTTCGCAGAGCATCAGCACCCATGTCACTGAAGAGGGTGATACAAGCACAGAAATGCCGGTGGAGGAGCCCACGCAACAACGACAAAGACCTCCGTTGGAGGGAAAGATCAAAGGGCACAAACCTGGAGTGAAATGGCCCAAAGCTGTTGAAAAGAAAGAGTGGGAGACGGTCAACAGTGACCTTATACATATCTTGGAGCAACAAGCGGGCACAGCAGTGGAAAAGCTTGAAAGGATGGGCAACACAATCTACAGCTATGGAGAAGAACGGTTTGGGGTGAGTAAAGGGAGAGGTGGAAAGAAATTACCAACACCAATCAAGTCCAGGAGGCAGCAGGAGATCGAGAGGCTAATCAGAGAGGAGACAGTTGAAAAAGCAATGGAAAAAAGCAACTGAGGCAGAGAGAGAAGGTCTCATGCTACTCCAAGAGGACATCAAGAGCCGATTGGCAACCTTGCGAAAAGCAGAGAACTTGAGGAAACTTCGCAGGAAGAAAGAACACACAAGAACACGGTTCTACAAAGACCCTTTCAAGTTCATCAAAGACCTCTTCGCAAAGGGAAAAAGTGGAACTTTGAAAACATCAAAAAGGGAATTGGAGGAACACCTGGAAAAGGCCCACCAAGACACGAAAAGGCATGAGCAGTTAGTCATCCCACATGACATCCCGCCTATTCAACCACCTGAATTCAACCTGGACACCAGCCCTCCAAGATGGAAAGAGGTAGAGAACACTGTCCGGCGAGCAAGAGCAGCATCAGCTCCGGGGCCAAATGGAGTACCATACAAGCTCTACAAGAACGCACCGGATGTGTTACGCTTTCTATGGAAGCTCATGAGGGTGGTGTGGAAGAAGCAAACAATACCTAAGGCGTGGCGAAGGGCCGGCGGCGTGCTAATACCTAAAGAAAAGGATGCGTCAGACATCAGCCAATTCCGGCCAATATGTCTCCTCAACGTCGAGGGAAAAATCTTTTTCAGCATTGTATCACAAAGGCTGTCCACCTATCTGGTAACAAACAAGTACATTGATACATCTGTACAGAAAGCAGGAATTCCAGGATTTTCGGGCTGCTTGGAGCATACAAGCATGATCTGGCACCAGATCCAAGCAGCTAAGAAGGAGAAGAGAGACCTACATGTGATCTTCCTCGATCTGGCCAATGCATTTGGTTCAGTTCCCCATGAACTCCTTTGGGAATCTTTTGCCTTTTTCCATGTACCAGAGCTCATCACCACACTGGTCAAGAGCTATTTCCAAGACCTGCAGCTGTGCTTCACAACAGCTGACTTCAGTACAACATGGCAGCGCTTGGAAGTAGGCATCATGGCAGGCTGCACAGTCTCACCCTTGGCCTTTACAATGGCCATGGAAGTCATCATCAGGGCCTCAAAATGGGTGGTGGGCGGTGAACGAACCAGGGCTGGGCTCCGTCTGCCACCCATCAGAGCATACATGGACGACATGACCACACTAACCACTACTGCAGCATGCACCAAGCGGCTACTTGGAAAGCTGCAGGAGAACATCAAGTGGGCCCGAATGAAGATCAAACCAAGTAAATCTCGAAGCATCTCCATAGTCAAGGGGGTGCTTAGAGACACAAGGTTCTGTATCGGTGACGACCAAATACCAACAGTGTCTGAACAGCCAGTTAAAAGCCTGGGCAGATGGTACAACGCAAGTCTCAAGGATAAAGAGCAGGTGGAACAACTAAGGCAAGAAATTGTCAATGGTCTGGAGAACATCAATCAGACCCTACTGCCTGGGAAACTGAAGCTCTGGTGCCTACAGTTTGGACTCCTTCCTCGGACAATGTGGCCACTGACCATTTATGAAGCCCCAATAACAACTGTGGAGAAGATGGAGCGAACCATAACTTCATACGCGAAGAAATGGCTTGGGGTCCCACGATGTCTAACTAACATCGGCCTATATGGCAAAGGGGTCCTGGAACTACCTCTCACTAGTCTAACAGAGGAATACAAGTGTTCTAAAGTAAGACTTCAGATGACACTGAGGGACTCTAGAGACAAGACCATCAGTGCTGTTGCGCCGCCCCTAGTAACTGGCCGGAAGTGGACGCCATCTGATGCAGTACAGCAAGCTTCATCAGCCCTGAGACACAAAGACATCGTGGGGCAAGTCCAGCAGGGAAGAGGAGGCTTTGGCCTTACGACAAGTAAACCAACTTGGCGAAAGGCCACAACATCAGAGCGGAGGACATTGGTGGTCGAGGAGGTGCGGCGACAAGAGGAGGCCGCAAGAAGTGCAAAGGCGGTCTCTCTTGCCAAACAAGGGCAATGGATGCAGTGGGAAGGTGTGGAGCGGAGGAAGATCAGCTGGAAAGAACTATGGGAAATGGAAGCAAGCAAGATCAGCTTCATCATCAGAGCGACTTATGACGTGCTTCCATCACCAAAGAACCTCCATCAGTGGTACGGCGAGGATCCAACCTGTGCCCTCTGCCCAACTCCAGCGACCCTCAAACACATCATGGTAGGCTGCAAGACCAGCCTCACGCAAGGGAGATACACGTGGCGGCATAATCAGGTACTAAAAAGCCTGGCATCAGCCCTTGAGAACAGGCGGTGTGCGACCAACTCCTTGCCTCCGAGAGCAAGCAACCCCCTCCCCCTAAGGGCAACAACCTTTGTCCGAGAAGGACAGAAAACATCTAAACATCCTTCCACCAGATCAGAAGAAGGAAACCTATGCAGGGCCCGCGACTGGAGGATGCTGGCGGACATCGGCCGACAACTAGTTTTTCCACCTGAAATTGCTTCCACCAACCTTAGGCCAGACTTGGTGTTCTGGTCCCCTTCACAGAAGACTGCTTACATCATAGAGCTCACAGTTCCATGGGAGAACTCTGTTGAGGAGGCCTATGAGCGTAAGAAGCTGCGTTACGCAGAGCTTGCAGCAGAGGCAACGCAGTGTGGCTGGAACACCAAAGTCTATCCAGTTGAAGTGGGATGCAGAGGATTTGTTGCGTCATCTACCATCAGACTGCTGAAGGAGCTTGGAATCCACGGTCAGGCTCTGCGGAAGACCATAAGATCACTCTCAGAGGCGGCTGAAAGAAGCAGCCGGTGGATTTGGCTCAAGCGGAAAGACCCATGCTGGGCCCCAAGTATTTCAGGGTGAATCTTTGGGACGGTTTGACACGGGACACGCGCTGAGGGCTGATCATCCTGCAGCGGGCCGCCCTTGTGGAGGGTGTATAGTGTTAAAAGGCCGAAACACCCAGTGATGCAAGGGTACACTACTGATGATGTGTCCTGTGCCCAACTGTCCTGAAGGTTACCCAGGCCAAGATATACGTATCCACTCCCCCCCGCCCCCCCCACAGATGTTGATCGTCTACCACTCTCAACAATCAACGAATGTCGTGAAATGCTCCCCACCTATTGGCACAAGGGACTTCTTAACATCTTGTCCTGTGTATTTGATTCCTTCCCTCAGCCAACTTGCCCAACTGATCAAGATCCTGTTGCAATTTTTGATAACGATTTGTGCTCTCTATGAAACCACCAACTTTAGTGTGGGACCAGCACTGATCCCTGAGGCATACCACTAGTCGCATGCCTTCTGGAAAGCAACCTTTCACCATCATCCTCTTTCCTTCCATGAAGCCAATTCTCTCGTCAGCTAGCTATTCCTTGCGATCTAACCTTCCAGATTTTATCAAATGGCTTGCTACAGTCCATATAGGCCTTTTTGATTACTTCAAAAAACGAAATCAGATTCGTAAGACATTATTATCCACATACAAAACAATGCTGAATCCCTAATCAGTCCCTGTCCTTCCAAATGTATGGATCTCTTCCTCAATCACAGATGTTTGGCTCACTGGTTTATAGTTCTCTGGCTTTTCCTTGCAGTCCTTCTTAACTAGAGCAACAACATTAGTCACAATCCAGTCTTCCGGCACCTCGCCCATGAGTTATGATTCATATATCTCAGCCCAGGTGCCTACAATTTCATCTCTTGGTTCTCACGATGTTCTTTGATAAATCTGATCATGCGTGGGGGATTTACCTGCCTTCATATGCCTTGGGACATTCAGCACCTCCTCAACCGTAATGCTGACTGTCCTCAAGACATCTCTATTAACTGTCCCAAGTTCACCAGTCTTCATGTCCTTCTCCATGGTAAAAACTGAAGAGGAATATTCATTGAGGACCTTGCCCAAAGAGATGTGTAGGAAAGAAACCAAAGCGATCATTTCTTTGGGCAACTTAGACACAAAATCCTGTAGAAAATCAGCAGGACAGGCAGCATCTCTGGAGAGAAGGAATGGGCGCTGTTCGGGTCAAGGAAGTGTCTGTTCCGCTGAGTTACTCCAGCATTTTTTTTTTGTCTCAATTGCCCAAAGAGATGATCGCTTTGGTTTCTTTAGGACCCTGTTATCTCTCTTTACCCTCTTTCTCTTTATGTAGTTGTAAAATCTCTTTGGATCGCGTTGATCTAAAAATCTGAATCCCTGCCCGTTACCAAGTCCTCAGCAATGCATTATTCCATTCTATCTTCCTGTCCCTACCCCCCACTAGTACGAGGCATTGAGTAATCTGGAAATCGCTGCCCTGGAAGTCCAGCTTTTGAACCTTTTGCCTAACTTCCTATAGCTATTTAGCAGGGACTCATTCATTTTCCTACCTTAGTCATTCGTGGCCACATACACAATGACTTCTGTTTGCTCCCCCTCCCCCTTTAGAATGTCATGCAGCCACTCTGAGACATTTTGAGCACTTGTACCAGGGAGGCAATACGCCAACTGGAGAAGATGATAACTGGTTTGTGTATTCCCCAGTCTAAAATTTAAGATGTTTGTATTAATTCCTTTCACATGTAGTAGAATGCAATGCATTATTGCTTATGTTGCCTGCATTTAATTTTGCTGAATGATTTAAATACAATAGCTTAGTGATACAGCGCAGAAACTGAGTCCACACCAACTAGCGATCCATGCACATTAACACTATCCTGCACACACTCGGGACATTTCACATCTATACCAAGCCAATTAACCTATAAGCCTGTATGTCTTTGGAGCTTGGGAGGAAACCAAAGATCTCGGAGAAACGTCATGGGGAGAATGTACAAACTCCGTACAGACATAGGCTCTGTAAGGCAGCAACTCTCCCGCTGTGCCACCCTGCTGCCCGTAATAATAGATAAAACTAATTTGCACATGGAGTTTCAAGTTATCAATGTACATATTATTCTATTATGTCTTCAACCTAGCAAATTGTCATATGGTGGTTCTTCAGTATGCTTTTAAAAAAAAATGGACTCTATTTAACAATGAGCCTAATGATTCGTTTGAAGTAGCCTTTAAAGAGAGGCAACAAAGACTCTTTAGCTTGAGTCTCGGGCATCTGAAAGGAGAGCTGCCAGTGCTAAAGCAATAGCTAGTTGAGAGCTCTGAACAGACCCCAAGTTGGAGGACAGTGCAGGGCAGTTAGTGAAGCCGGTACCTTGCAGAGCCAGAGATTTGGGTTCAATTTGACCTGTGTTGTCAAAGTGGAGTTTGCATGTAGTCCCTGTGACCACATGGGTTTCCTCCATGTGCTCCAGTTTCCTCCCTCTGCCCAAAGATGTGTGGTGTGAGAATTGGGGGATTTGATGAGAATGTGGGGAGAATAAATGGGGATTAATATAGAATAAGTATAAATGGTTAGGAAGGAACTGCAGATGCTGGTTTACACTGAAGATAGACACAAAATGCTGGAGTAACTTGGTGGATCAGGCAGCTTCTTTGGAGAAAAGGAATAGGTGATGTTTTGGATTGAGACCCTTCTTCAGACTAAGGGTTTGGAGAGGGAATCTAGAGGTATGAAATGGTACAGAACAAATCAAAGCCAGCACCAATCTCCAATCTCCAAGGAAAGGTGGAGCCATTGTTGGCTGTGGAAGAGGTGATAAAGGAATAAGAATAGTGAAACTAGCAGGGCGACTGGGGTGGGGGAGGGATGGAAGGAGTATAAATGGTTAGTGGCCAGCATGGATCAGATGTGCCAAAGGGTCTGTTCCTTTGCTGTGACCCTCTATGACTGATATGTATCTGAGAGCAGTCAAGCGGAAAAGTGGAAATGGCGGGGGGAGGGGGATGTAAGAGAGTAGAGAGTGGTGACAAGAGTTTAAAACCCGTGATAATTATAAAATGGACTGAGAGTTCAACAGGAAGCCAAAGTAGATGAATGTGCACAATGGGTTGGTCGGTCTTGGTGGGCACAGTGTGGTTATATGGCTCTCTGCACGCAAGGCCGTTGTCAACAGAACTTTGGTATTCTCAAGAAAGGTATGTTGAAGAGTGTGTGAGAATAGTTCAATGTAAGCATGGTTCTCACATGAGATGTGAGGAGGTGTAAAAGTGGTTAGAATGTAACATTTGAGGTAGGATTAGAAAGGCAAAAAGCTGTAGATGTTGCAACTTGGAAATAAAAATACATGTTGCTGGAAATATCTTGTTGGTTTGGCAAAATTTGTAGAACTTCTTCTTGCATATGGCGTGCACAGCCTAAAGTTGTAGGACAACTTGTTCTATTTTATCTTATTTGATTGTGCACGCCGGGTTGATTGCATTTGTCGAAGGTTGCAATCTTCCACCCCATTTGCAGGGAGAATCAATGTTAGCATTTTAGGTCACTGACCTTTGATCAGAGCTGGAAAAAGTTAGCAGTCAGACATGTTAAGTTGCAGAGAAGGGGATGGAGTGGTGTGAACCAAAGATCCTATAGCAAGCAAGATAGATCACTCGACGAAAAAGACGTAGTACGGTCATGGGCAGATTCATGGGTAATTTTTGGTCCCATTTCTGTAACCGGCTTCCGTCCCCACACCAAAGATCCCATAGGATACTAGTGCGGAGACAGAAGCCGGTTACGGAAACATCCTATTAAAAATAAAAGTTATTTGGGAAAAATCTTCTCCTCATTTTCAGAATTATAATTTATTAACACAAACTGTTCCCCAGCAACGCTGATTACACTGCGAGTCGGGTCGGGTTACTGAAATGGATGAAAAAAAGGCCCACGTTTCGCTCCGTTGCGTACTACACGTCAGCCCATTGCATTTAGAAGGAGTGGTCTATCGTGCTTGCTATAGACTTAGACAGATCCTTTATTTGTCATTCAGACCTTTCGGTCTGAACGAAATGTCGTTGCCTGCAGCCATACAAGTAATAATAAACAACAAAATACACAATAAACACAAATTAACGTCCACCACAATGAATTCACCAGGCACCTCCTCACTGTGATGGAGGCAAAAATCTTAGGGTTACTGTCTCTTCCCTCCTCTTCTCCCTCTGCACTGAGGCGATACCCCACCAGGCGATGGTAAGTCAGTCCCGCGGCTCACCGAGCTCCGCGAACGGGCCGGTTCAAGCTCCGCGGCCCGGGGTGGTCGAAGCTGCCGCCCTCCAGTCCAGCGGACGCAGCTGTTGCCGCGGGAACTCCGGAAAACAGGCACCAGGCTGTGACCTGTGAGCTCCCGACGATGTCGTCCACTGGCCCGCGGCCGAACCCCGGATTTAGGTCCCCGCCTCAGCTACCGGAGCACCGTCTCCACCCCGCGCCGGGCCGCCCTCACGGGAGCGCAGTCCCAGCCCCGAGTCGTGCTGCTGCCACCGGAGCGTCTCAGCCAGCACCGGGCCGCCACAGTCACATAGGGTCTTTGGTGTGAACAAAGCAAGCGTCTGATAGGATGGAGATCAAGACACAAGTAGCAATGAAGTTGGGTTGATGTTTAACACAGCTCGTCTCTCTGGAGGAGAAGCAAGTAGAATGAGATGACAGAATGCAGAGGAGAAAGACTAGACTGATGCAGGAAATGTGAGATACAAGACACTGCACTGTCTGGAACTATGGAATAAGAATGCTTGAAATCCTTGGATCAGGCAGCATTAATGGAGGGAGTGAACTGGAGTTTATTTCAGGTTTATGACCTTTTATCAGAACTGGCTGCTGATTTGACTAGAAAGGCAGGTTATCTGAAAGAATCACAGTTGAGCAATTGGTGGTTTTATATACCTCTAGTCTCCCTCTCCCCTGAGTCTGAAGAGTCTTGACCCAAAATTGTCACCCATTCCTTCTCTCTCGGTTCCCGCTAAGTTACTCCAGCATTTTGTGTCTGTCTTTGGTGGTTTTAGTGATGAGACTGAAAATATGTGGCTGAAACTGAGAATCCATCTTGGTGTGAAATACATAATTGTCTTTAACGTAGGGGTTTTTTTTTTAACAATTTGAATATATTTCCATTTTGTACAAAAAATGAGGGTATTAGAAAGAATTATGTCCCAGACCTAATTAAGAATGAACCAAATCAAATAAACCTGCCCTTTGAAGAGTCCTTTAAGAATATGCATTTCACATTTCTATGATCTTTTAAAAATTTGTGGTGGATTATTTCTTTTGAAAATAATGGATGTATCATAATGCCACATATGAACGGTCTTACGCAAACATCTCTTATTCAACTGCTTATGAAGTTTAAGCTGCATTATGCTCATTTTTGCAGAAGGCAATCTGTTCAATGTTTTGTAAGAATTAAATCCATAATGTGCAACCAGATGTATGTATTTGAGACTTAAAAAAAATACTTTTATCCTTTAACATCTAATGGGATTTTACTGGGCTATGCAATTTGCTGAACTGCAGATGCTGGTTAATACACAAAGGGACACACATTGCTGGAATAGCTCAGCAGGTCAGGCGGCATCTTTGGAGAACATGGACATACGACGTTTTGATCGAAACGTCACCTATCCATATTCTCTAGATGTACTGCTTAACATAGAAACATAGAAAATAGGTGCAGGAGTAGGCCATTCGGCCCTTCGAGCATGCCATTCATGTAGCCATTCATGTAGCCATTCAATATGATCATGGCTGATCATCTAACTCAGTATCCTGTACCTGCCTTCTCTCCATACCCCCTGATCCCTTTAGCCACAAGGGCCACATCTAACTCCCTCTTAAATATAGTCAATGAACTGTGGCCTCAACTACCTTCTGTGGCAGAGAATTCCACAGATTCACCACTCTCTGTGTGAAAAATGTTTTCCTCATCTCGGTCCTAAAAGATTTCCCCCTTATCCTTAAACTGTGACCCCTTGTTCTCGACTTCCCCAACATCGGGAACAATCTTCCTGCATCTAGCCTGTCCGACCCCTTAAGAATTTTGTAAGTTTTGTAAGTAACCTGCTGAGTTATTCCAGCAACGTGTTCTTTTGTAGAATTGGCATCCCATTTCATATTTTCAATCCATAGTAGGATTTAATCGGGAGGCGTGCATTTCTGCTTCTGGGATGCTGAGAACTGGCCTCATTGAGAGTATAAGCGCCTTGTTAATTGTGATCTTCAAGGTTATGTGAAGGTTTGTACATTGAGGTGTACTTCAAGATTAGTTGTGGGCTATTTAAAATGTAAGGATTTTGTATGCCACCTTATAAGAGCTTAAATGTGTAGGGAGGAATTGCAGATGCCGGTTTACACAAAATGCTGGAGAAACCCAGTGTCTCTGGTGAAAAAGAATAGATGGCATATGCATTTTGTATCTATTTTAAGAGCTAGATTTTGACCAGTTATTCAAAGATTTTCATTTTGATCAGTTATCTAGAAAACTTAGACATGAGCCAATCATTTCTGGATGAATCAGAAGACCTTGCACTCAATGGATTCCTCAAGTCACGTTTCCACACCACATGTAGCATGCTTTATTTTCATATTATTAATAAGACAAGCTTTAAGAATATTGCAAAAGAGGCATTTGTTGTTTGTCAAAGGAGGATAGACGATGGGAACAGTTTGTTAACTTGCAGCAAAATACAATGAATGCCAGCCTGTATAAGCTCTCCAAATTATAACTCCATGCCTGAGAATTCCTTGAAGGGCTATAATGAATGAGGTGGCGCAGCAGTAATGTTGCCTCACAGTACCAGGGACCCGGGTTAGATCCCGACTACAGGTGCTGCCTGTACATTCTCCCCGTGACCTGCGTGGGTTTTCTCCGAGAACCCCTCGATTTCCTCTCGCGTTCCAAAGACGTACAGATTTGTAGGTTAATTTGCTTCTGTAAGTGGTAAATTGTCCCTAGTGTGTAGGATAGTACTAGCGTGCAGGGATTGCTGGTCGGTGCAGACTCAGTGGGCCGAAGGGCTTGTTTCAGCACTGTATCTCTAAACTACATTAAACTATAACTGGAACGTGAATGTATTGGCTGTAGCACTCTTACTCCAGAAATATGTCCCAGGGCTGTCCCACACTTCCTGACCCATAATTTTGAAGGCAGATATTACATAAAATGGGGTCACCGCAGAAAGATGAGGCCGCAGTCCTTGCAGCATCCACCCCTGTGCAAGAACATTTCTGTCAAGTGCATACTTTCAACCGTGCTATTTGGCCTCTTCCAAAACTGGAACAGCTCACTTGAATGGAAAGGAAATTTGAGGAGTAATTACCCCTCCCTCTGAAATTAAATACTGCCTTTATGTAATAAAAAGGAACTACTGATGCTGCTTTATACTAAAGATAGACACAAAATACTGAGTTACTCTAGCATTTTGAGTCTTTTTGTACTCTTGCATGGTTTACTTTTCAGACCCCGTTTGCCATGTGGGATTTTGACAAAGATTGAGTTGCAAGAACATTTGCTTTATATTACAAAGGTATTTATTTTTGCATACGATCGGGTAAAATCGTACAGCAGACTTCACCCAGGCAGTACACATTTCTGGAGCCGACAAAGTTTCAGAAGTTCTTAGTACAGTCTATATTTTTTTGCAGCGGTTATAAAGCAGCTGACTATGACTATAAAGCAGAGGTCACTGTTTGGAAGACAAAGCTTAGTGCCACTTTGTGTTGCCTTGCTCTGAAGAAACTTTTCATTTGGTTGAAGAACAATAGTTAATTGAAGGCCACGGGGAATGTCATTCATCATTGTCTTCCTTAGAAGAGAGATGACTCCTTGAATAGGGAAAGTTATCTGTATTTTCCATGAAGTTACTATGATTCTCTATTCTTGGAGATGGTGCAGGGCAGTGTGGACTGGTTGATGAAAACCTTTGTCTTCAAGATGATAAAGATCCGTTCTTTTACACAGTTAATAAATAACAGATTATACTCCAACTGTGTACATGTACCAGTGTTGTGTACTGCTATTCAATCAATGGGATAGTGGTTCTGTAATTGCGATGACAAGGCGTACATTGAATGTAAAGGTCCCATTTCCTTGATGGGTTACTGATGCCGACTCAGTCGCTAATGATGACAATTCCTTCACCCCCCCAATCATATAACCATATAACAATTACAGCACGGAAACAAGCCATCTCGGCCCTTCTAGTCCGTACCAAACACTTACTCTCACCTAGTCCCATCTACCTGCACTCAGACCCTCCATTCCTTTCCCGTCCATATACCTATCCAATTTATTTTTAAATTATAAAATCGAACCTGCCCCCACTACTTCCACTGGAAGCCCATTCCACACAGCTACCACTCTCTGAGTAAAGAAGTTACCCCTAAACTTTTGTCCCTTAATTCTCAAATCATGTCCTCTTATTTGAATCTTCTCTACTCTCAATGGAAAAAGCTTATCCACGTCAACTCTGTCTATCTCTCTCATAATTTTAAAGACTGCTATCAAGTCCCCCCCTTAACTTTCTGCGCTCCAAAGAATAAAGACCTATCTTGTTCCACCTTTCTCTGTAACTTAGGTGCTGAAACCCAGACAACATTCTAGTAAATCTCCTCTGTACTCTCTCTATTTTGTTGACATCTTTCCTATAATTTGGCGACCAAAATTGTACACCATACTACAGAATTGGCCTCACCAATCGATGGTGCCCCCACTGAGTTCCTCCAACAGTTCCGGAAGTGGCGGCGCTGTTAACAGCTGCGGCTCGCCTGCAGTCCGTGTGTCTTTACTTTTTTGTTGTTTTTTTGTTGTTGTCTTGTTTTGGCTAAGTTTTCGTTTATTAGGTTGTGTTATTGGGGGGGGGGGTGAAACATGTTTTTTTGTCTCTCCCTTCGGGGGAATGCGACTTTTTCTTGTTGTGTCCCCCTTCTCTGCCTCCGTCTGCGCTGAGGCCTAATGGCGGAGATGGCGGTCTCCAACCTGCGACCGACCTCGAGGCTCCGGAGGCAGAGCCAGCCAGGACTTACAAATGCGAGGCTGGCCGTCTTCGGGGCCGAGGCAGCGGTGGCCCGACTCGCTGATGCGGCGTTCCAGCTTTCGGCAGCGGCCCGGAGCTGAGACTGCGGGACTCGGAGCTGATTCAGCGGCCCGGGGCTGATTCAGCGGCCCGGGGCTGGGGCAGCGGGGCTCGGAGCTGGGGCAGCGGGGCTCGGAGCTGGGGCAGCGGGGCTCGGAGCTGTGGCAGCGGGGCTCGGAGCTGTGGCAGCGGGGCTCGGAGCGGTGGCAGCGGGGCTCGGAGCGGTGGCAGCGGGGCTCGGAGCAGTGGCAGCGGGGCTCGGAGCGGTGGCAGCGGGGCTCGGAGCGGTGGCAGCGGGGCTCGGAGCTGTGGCAGCGGCAGCGGGGCTCGGAGCTGTGGCAGCGGCAGCGGGGCTCGGAGCTGTGGCAGCGGGGCTCGGAGCTGAGGCTGCGGGGCTCGGAGCTGAGGCTGCGGGGCTCGGAGCTGAGGCTGCGGGGCTCGGAGCTGAGGCAGCGGCGGGCCGACTCGGAGCGGAGACGGCGTTCCGGCTTTCGGCAGCGGCGACATCACCACGGAGGTCTGCTGGACTGGAGAGCGGCATCTTCAGCCTGGATCGATCGCCTCAGCACAGAGGGAGAACAAGGAGGGAAGAGACAGAGACTAAGACTTTTGCCTCCATCACAGTGAGGAGGTGCTTGGTGAACTCACTGTGGTGGATGTTAATTTGTGTTTATTGTATATTTTGTTATTTATTGTTACTGTGTATGACTGCAGGCAACGTAATTTCGTTCAGACCGAAAGGAATCAAATTCAAATTCAAATTTTTTGCTCCAGATTCCAACACCTGCGGTTTATTACCTCTACATTTGAGGCATCTGGGCAGGTACTAGAACGAGCATTGTTCCGTGAAATATGAAATTAATACAGGAAAGTGAGATTTATATTGATAGTTATGAGTCTGAAGAAGGTCTCGACCCGAAACGTCGCCCATTCCTTCTCTCAAGAGATGGTGCCTCACCCACTGAGTTACTCCAGCATTTTGCGTCTACCTTCGATTTAAACGAGCATCTGCAGTTCTTTCTGACACGGATAGTTATGCTTGACTGTCTTTACTTATGTAGTAGGCGTCTATCTGTATAATTCTTTCTTTAGGCTTTTGACATACGGGCTCTGTGCAGACCAGTGAATGCCCCCGCCTGCCCCCTGTACACTAACACCATCCTACACACTAGGGACCATATACAATTTTACTGATGCTAATTAGCCTACAAACCTGTGCATCTTTGGAATGTGGGAGGAATCCGGACAAAACCCATGCGGTCACAGGGAGAACGTGCAAACCCCATACATACAGACAGCACCCGTAGTCATGATCGAACCGGGGTCTCTGCCGCTGTAAGGCAGCAACTCTACCCGCTGCTCCATTGTGCCGCCCAATTCCTGGCAATTTAAGACAATTCAGTATTTCACATGGAGTCCATCCCTTTCTCTAAATTGGGATTTATCCTTGGAACTGACCTCCAATGAATGGTAAGGTGTACGTCATCGCCAAGTTGCTTTGCAGGGTAACTTATGTACAAATAAAGTATCACACTTTAAAATTATCTGGGAGCTTTGGACTCCATGAAATCAAATGATGTATTACAAATTTAAACTTCCCTGCTTAGTATGGAAGTTACAGTTCTTTTAAAAACAACTTAATCAGGTCATTCAGGCCTTTCTAAGGAGTAATTTGGGAAGTAAAAGCTGGAGGTATGATGCTGTAAAATAATAATGCAGTGAAGAAAACAATCTCTTTAACACACTTGAGGAGCCCGGCACTTTGACCCGTGCACGGCGCTCGAGTCCAAAGTTAGGATAAAAAGCAAACATTTCTGCTACCCCCTCCCCCCCTGCATAAAATGTGTGAGCATGTTGAAAATAAAATGCTCAAATCTCAGCAAGCAATCTGTGGAAAGAACAATATGTTTTAGATATGGATCCCGTTTTGTAGCATGTAACTATTTGCTTTTGTTCTCTGTTTTGCCAGTTAAGGACTAAATAGTCTGATTTTTATTAGAAAAACATCTGTAAAATCTATCAAATTGTAGATTGTACTAATTATATGGCTGTAGATTTTTCACTCCTGTCTCTTCTTCCCTCCCCCCCTCCCCCCCCTAAAAAAATCACCTAGTTAGATCAGGCTTTAACATGGAGGATAGACACAAAGTGCTGGAGTAACTCAGCAGGTCAGGCAGCATCTCTGGAGAAAATGGATGGGTGACGTTTTGGGTCGGAACCCTTGATTAGAATGTACCGTCTGCACTTGCTATTCTGCCTCCTGTTTGTTTCACGTGCATTTGGTTAACACGCAGAAACGAGGAACTGCAGTTGCTGGTTTGCAACAAAAAAAAAGACACCAAATGCTGGAGGAACTCAGTTGGTCAGACAGCCCCACCGAAAGACATGGATAACTGATGTTTTGGGTTAGGAACCTTCTTCAGTCTGTTGTGGGGGAGGGGGGAATAAAGCTGGAAGAGTGGAGGTGCAGGGCAAAGCATGGCAGGTAACAAGTGAACACGGGCGAGGGGGGAGGGGCGGTTTGCTTTGCAGATGTTTGGACAAAAGCCAGAGATGGTAAAGCAAAAGGTGCGAGATAAAATGATTGAAGCGTTGCGCATTGTGAAGCCAGAGGAAAGAATGTAGAGGGAATGGAGAAATAGGGCGAGTCTAGCAGGGGCATATACTCGGTGTACAAGTTGTAGGTTGAAATTGTCCTGATCCTGGCCAGCTGGACACAGCAAGGGCCTTGAGTGTTGAAATAGGAGAATGTGGGTGAGGCTAGACAGGCCCCACAAAAATACTGCTGAAACAACCTTTGACAGATGGCAAACATTATATCTCAGCTTTGCCATCTGTCGAGGTTCTAGCCTGATCTGACGATCTTTAGACTTTAGCGATACAGTGCGGAAACAGGTCCTTCCGCCCACCGAGTCCCACACACTAGAGACAATTTACAATTTTACAGAAGGCAACAAACCTACCAGCTTGTTCATCTTTGGAGTGTGGGAGTACCGAAATAACGTACAAACTCTGCACAGACAGCACCAGTAGTCGGGATCGAACCAGGGTCTCTTGTGCTGTAAGGCAGCAATTCTAATTGACCGTCTCCGGTACGGGGTTGGTATTGATGGCACTGCCCTGAGATGGTTCATCTCTTACCTCAAAGGTAGGAGTTTCTCGACTAACATAGACAACTCTTTCTCCTCCCCAGCTAATCTCTGCTGTGGGGTTCCACAAGGTTCCATCCTTGCCCCCATTCTCTTCTCCCTGTATATGCTCCCCTTAGGCCAAGTCATTGAAAGGCACGGCATTTCCTTCCATTGCTACGCAGACGATACACAACTCTATCTCCCCCTGAAGCCCAAAAACCAATCAAATCTGCTTAACCTTACCCGCTGCCTCGAGGATATAAAGTGCTGGATGGCCCAGAACATCCTCCAACTAAATGAAAGCCTTACCCCACTACTCAAACCTCACGTCAAAAACCTCGGCGTGATATTTGACTCGGCACTGAAATTTGACAAACAAGTCAATGCCGTGGTAAAAGTTAGCTTCTTTCAGCTTCGGACGATAGCTAAAATAAAACAATTCCTCCACTTTGATGACCTCGAAAAGATCATCCACACATTTATCTCCTCCTGCCTAGATTACTGCAACTCCCTTTACACTGGCATCAGCCAATCTTCCCTGTCCCGGCTGCAACTGGTCCAAAACGCCGCAGCGAGACTCCTGACGGGCACCCGAAAAAGGGACCACATCACCCCGATCCTGACCTCTCTCCACTGGCTCCCTGTGCGTTTCTATATACATTTCAAGACCCTCCTCTATGTCTACAAAGCCCTCAATGGGCTTGCGCCCTCCTACATTAAAAGTCTTCTCACCCACCACTCCACCTCCAGGTCCCTCAGATCGGCCGACTTGGGGTTACTGAATATCCCGCGGTCTAGGCATAAGCTTAGGGGCAACCGCGCCTTTGCGGTTGCAGCTCCTAGACTGTGGAACAGCATCCCCCTTCCCATCAGAACTGCCCCCTCCATCGACTCCTTTAAGTCAAGACTAAAATCTTATCTATACTCCCAAGCCTTTCCTGACGTCCACTGAGCGAGAGCTATATGTATATATGTATGTAGTTTGTTTGTTTATACTAATCTTATAACAAATGTAAAGCACTTTGGCCAACGAGAGTTGTTTTTTTAAATGTGCTATATAAATAAATGTGACTTGACGACTCTACCACTGTGCTGCAGCGATCTGGATATGGATCTGTGAGTGTGGAGTCCAGGGGCAGGGTTATTGGCAGGTTCTTACACTGGAATCTTACAGCAAAATCACACATCCTTATTCAGTTGTGATGGTAAATATACCCACTCCAAAATACCCTGTTGGGAGGGCGGGTTGTGTGTACAATGGGAATAACAAGCATGGATAGGCTAGTTTCACTGGCAGTGTTGCATTTTAAAAATAGCCAAAATATTTTTCTGGATATATGTCTGGGCCCTGGGAGCATTCTTCCTGCTTCTACCCGAGTTTGAAGAAGAATTCCAACCTGAAACGTCACCTATCCATGTTTCCAGAGATGCTTCCTCACCCGCTGAGTTACTCCAGCACTTCATCTTTTTTTGTAAACCAGCATCTCGATCCCCTGTTACTACATTCTACCTGCTTATTATTTTTCAAGTGACATGAACATTTTTGCAGGTAGATTAATTTAGTTAACCTGCTGTTTACAAGAGAGAGATTTAGCTCTTGGGGCTAAAGGAATCAAGGGATATAGGGGAGAAAGCAGGAACGGGGTACTGATTTTAGATAAGCCATGATCATATTGAATGGTGTTGCTGGCTTGCCGAATGGCCTACTCCTGCACCTATGTTTCTAGAGATGCAGCATGGGGACTGACCCACACCATCCTGGTCACTCACTCATCTCTCCGTTACCATCGGGTAGAAGGTACAGGAGCCTGAAATCTGTTACATCCAGGTTCAGGAACAGCTTCTTCCCCTACAGCCATCAGGCTATTAAACTCGCCAACAAACAGACTGTAACAGCCTATTGCACTTAGGTACACAAAAAAAAGCTGGAGAAACTGAGCGGGTGCAGCAGCATCTATGGAGCGAAGGAAAAAGGCAAAGTTTCGGGCCGAACCCTTCTTCAGACTTCTTCATAGATGCTGCTGCACCCGCTGAGTTTCTCCAGCTTTTTTTTGTGTACCTTTGATTTTTCAGCACCTGCAGTTCCTTCTTAAACAGCCTATTGCACTTTATCTGTTTATTTATGTGTATATTGAACTGAACTGTTCTATATTTATACTTACAATATTCTGTTGTGCTGCAGCAAGCAAGAATTTCATTGTCCTATCTGGGACACATGACAATAAACTCTCTTGACTTGACTTGGCCCATCTGACCATCGATCGCTAGTTCTGCGTTATCTCACTTTCTCATCTACTCCCTACATACTATGGGCAATTTACAGAGGCCAAATCACCTCCAAACTCACACATCTTTGGGATGTGAATGGAAACTAGAGCAACTAGATTTTCCAGCATCTGCAGTTCCTTTTTAAACACTAGTTAATAGATAGTTGAGGTTAAATAATGGTCGTCTAATTTATATATCTCTACTTGTGTGGTGCTGCCGTGTAATCTTCGTACAGCTTTGTCAGAGTGCATGTGCAGATGTTTTAATCTTTAAGATAGTGTACTGAAAATACAGTATTTCCTCAGTATTCCTACAACAATGTCAGAGGGCATGAGATAATGTTTTAATCTTAAAGATAGTTCCATGAAAATACAGTGTTTCATCTATTACCCTGGGCATAGACACAAAATGCTGGAGTAACTCAGTGGGTCAGGCAGCATCTCTGGAGAAAAGGAATAGGTGAAGTTTCACGTCAATTCAATTCAACTTTATTGTCATTGCACAGATACAAGTATGGGTACAACGAAATGCAGTTTAGCGTCAGTCCGTAGTAATAGTGCAATATAGAAATAAAAATACAGAATAAGCAAACAATGTGGACGGAGAGACTGGAGAAATCTATCGGCGGGACTCCGAGTTCAGCAATGTGATAGTGTTGTTGTAGAAGCTGTTCCTCATCCTACTAGTACGAGACCTGTACCTGTACCGCCTCCCTGATGGGAGGAGGGCAAACAGTCCATGGTTAGGGTGGGAGGGGTCTTTGATGATCTTCCCGGCCTGTCTCAGACACCGTTTTCGGTGGAGGGCATCCATGGCAGGGAGCGGGGCACCGATGATGTACTGAGCGGTTTTCACCACCCGTTGTAGTGCCTTCCTGTCCGCTACGGTGCAACTGCTGTACCATACCGTGAAGTAGGTGGTCAGGATGCTTTCGATGGTACAGCGGTAAAGGTTGGTCAGGATCTGGGGGGACAGGTGAGCTTTCTTGAGCCTCCTCAGGAAGTAAAGGCGCTGCTGCGCCTTTTTGATCAGCTTGGTGGTTTTGAGGGACCAGGACAGATCCTCCGAGCTGTCGAGGCCCTTCTTCACACTGAGGTTCAGGGGAGGGGAAAAGGTTAAAAAAACAAATGAATGTTCAGTCTCAGTCTGAAGAACGGTCTCAACCCGAAATGTCCTTTCTCCACAGATGCTGCTTGACCCACTGAGTTACTCCAGCACTGTGTCTCCGGTGTAAACCATCATTCTGCAGTTCCTTCTTAGACATTACCCTGTGCATGCCCGTCTAGGCTGATTGTTCGAGTAGGATCTGATCTCATTTCCCTTTTGACAGACAAGCAAAACAACCTGAGGCAGTGAATAAATAAAACCCCTTTGCTTACCCAAGATAATAGTGTGAATGATTTTACTTTGCACCTGAAAAATTAAACCAGGATGGGTGTGGTAGAGAAAATGTGTGACAAAGAGTACCTCTGTAAATGGTCATATGCTAGGTGTTGTAACCAATGCATTCTGCATTTACAGTGAAGCTGCGCTTGCCATTGTGTCTCTTGTGCTACTGTGTGCAGAATTCAGAGACATGTTGTTACATGATCTTTGATGATGTTCTGTGAAACTCAAAATTCAACCCAGCTTTTTGAGAGCTTGCAAAAATATCCGGCTACTTGTTCTTCTCCCTGTATCCACAACAAAAATTCACGGGTATATTGAATGGACATTCTTTATTTGCAAGCCCGGCTGCTTAAGAAAGGAGGGAGTTAACAAGTGGGGAAGTTCAAATGTCAGTCGCAGGACAATTGCTGGAATCTTTTTCAGGAAGTGCTGCCAGGGCATGGAGCAAAACAACAGGGTTGGGCAGAGCCAACATGGACTTGCGAAAGGAAATTGTTTGACAAACCTGTTTGTGTGACTATAGCTTGTAAAATAGATAATGGGAATATGTGGATGTTGTGTGTAGGAAGGAACTGCAGATGCTGGTTGATCACAAAATGCTGGAGTAACTCAGCGGGACGGGCAGCATCTGTAGAGGGAACAAATGGTGACGTTTCTGGTCGAGGCCCTTCTGTGGATATTGTGCTTGGACATTTTCCCATAGGGCTCCACATAAGGTGAGATTGGGGGAATTGTGTTGGTCGCAATGAGGACTGGTTAATGGACAGAAGGGAGTGCATGTCCTCCCCGGCTTGCAAAGGCCTGATTTATGGTCAGCCTGTACATCGTGAGCAATGAGTGCGGCATGGTGGCGCAGCGGTAGAGCTGCTGCCTTACAGCGCTTGCAGCGCAGGAGACCCGGGTTCTTTCCCAGCTACGGGTGCTGTCTGTACGGAGTTTGTGCCCAAGACCGCGTAAGCTTTCTCCGAGATCTTCGGTCTCCTCCCACACTCCAAAAGGGCGTGCAGGTCTGTAGGTTAACAGGCTTAGTGTATGTGTAAAATTGTTACTAGTGTGTGTAGCGTAGCGTTAATGTGCAAGGATTGCTGGTCGGTGTGGACTCGGTGGGCCGAAGTGCCTGTTTCCACGCTGTATCTCTAAACGAAACTAAAATTGGGAGACCGATGGAATGGATGGGGATGGGGATGGATCTGCTGGCTGCTGCTGGGATAGATAAGACACAACATGCTGGAGTAACTCAGCGGGTCAGGCAGCATCTCTGGAGAAAAAGGATGGATGATGTTTCAGGGGATCAAAAGGTACAAATTAATATTCAGTCTCAGTCTGAAGAAGGGTCTCGACCTGAAACGTCACCTATTCCTTTTCCCCAGAGATGCAGCCTGACCCGTTGACTTATTCCAGCTTTTTGTGTCTTATCTTCAGTTTAAACCAGCATCTGCAGTTCTTTGTTTAAGAAGGAACTGCAGATGCTGGAAAATCGAAGGTACAGAAAAATGCTGGATAAACTCAGCAGATGCAGCAGCATCTATGGAGCGAAGGAAATGGGCAAAGTTTCGGGCCGAAACGTTGCCTATTTCCTTCGCTCCATAGATGCTGCTGCACCCGCTGAGTTTCTCCAACATTTTTGTGTATCTGCAGTTCTTTGCTACACAATAAGTATGTTCTGTCCTGTTTCATCTATCATGCACGGGAGGTGGTAGGACTGTGAAGCTTTGATTTGATCTTTTGTTCAGCAATCATTTAATGTCTTGCTGTTTTCTCTGTATACAATTCACTTTATCCTACAGTGCATTTTTATCAGGTATTCTATCCGGGTAGAACTGGGGCTGTTTGCCTAGACCTTGCCTTTTCTTCACTCAAAGAACCAGATAATCACCTGATTTGTAACTGCAGGGTGAGAAATAATCAGGCCATGAGGTTTCAGAAGCGTGGAAGCGCATGCCTGAAGTTAACGGGAAAGAATGTAGGAAAGGTCCTGTTTAAACTAACAGTGCAGGCGGATGGAATCAATGCGAGGACAGAGGGTCATAAAAGGAGGACAGAAGCAGAAGGGAGGTAAGAAAAACAAACATGAAAGCTTTGTGCCTTCATGTGAGGAGCATTCGTAATAAGGTGGATGAATTGAATGTGCAGTTAGTAGTTAAGGAATATGATATAGTTGGAATTACGGAGACATGGCTCCAGGGTGGCCGAGGCTGGGAGCTAAACATGCAGGGGTATTCGATATTCAGGAAGGATAGACAGAAAGGAAGAGGAGCTGGGGTGGCATTGCTGGTTAAAGAGGAGATTAATGCAATAGCAAGGAGAGACATTAGCTTGGATGCTGTAAAATTGGAATGGATAGAACTGCGAAATGGCCAAGGGCAGAACACGCTTGCTGGAGTTGTATAGTGAGTTTGGGGATAGCATCAAATAGGAAATTAGGGATGCGTGTAGCAAAGGTACAGCAGTTATCATGGGTGACTTTAATCTAAGTATATTTATTGGGTAACCAAATTGGTAGCAGCGGTGACTAGGAGGATTTCCTGGAATGTATACGGGATGGGTTTTTAAAGCAATATGTAGAAGATCCGACTAGAGGGCGGCCATCCTAGACTTGGTATTGTGTAATGAGGAAGGATTAGTTAGTGATCTTGTTGTGCAAGGCCCCTTGGACAACAGTGACCATAATATGGTGGAATTCTGCATTAGAGACTAGGGTCCAGAACTTTAAAACAAAAAGGAGACTTTGAAGGTATGAGACGGGAATTGGCTAGGATAGACTGGTAAATTATACTTAAAGGGTTGTCGGTGGCGATGCAATGGCAAAGATTTAAAAACCAAATGGATGAACCCCAAAAATTGTTCATCCCTGTCTGGTGAAAAAATAAAACAGGGAAGGTAGCTCAAACATGGGAAATCAAGGATAATGTTAAATCCAAGGAAGAGGTATATAAATTGGCCAGAGGAAGCGGCAAACTAGAGGACTGGAAGAAATGTATAATTCAACAGAGGAGGACAAAGGGGTTAATTAAGAGGGGGGGGGGGGGGAGCATGAAAGAAAGCAGGTGGGGAATATAAAAAATGACAAAGTTTCTTTACATATGTGAAAGGAAAAAGATTAGTGATGACAAATGTAGATCCCTTACTATCAGAGACAGGTGAATTTTTAATGGCGAAAGAAGGAAATGGCAGAACAGTTAAACGAGTGCTTTGGTTCTGTCTTCACTAAAGGGATTGGACTGGCTAGATGTAGGAAAAATGTTCTGATGTTGGGAGAGTCCAGAACCAGGGGTCACAGTTTAAGAATAAGCAGTAGGCCATTTAGGACTGAGATGAGGATTTTTTTTTTTTTTAACTCAAGAGTTGTGAATCTGTGGAATTCTCTGCCACAGAAGGCAGTGGAGGCCAATTCACTGGATGTTTTCAAGAGAGAGTTAGATTTAACACTTCGGGCTAAAGGAATCATGGGATATGGGAAAAAGCAGGAAAGGGGTACTGATTTTAGATGATCGGCCATGATCATATTGAATGGCAGTGCTGGCTCGAAAGGCTGAATGGCCTACTCCTGAACCTATTTATGTATGTTTCTTTGTTTGGAATGAAACATGTTTTACTTATCAGAATGTTTGGATTTTCTTCTGGTTAGCAACCTGAAACATTAACAATTCCTCACTGTACAATTAGCAACCCAACCTGCTATTTGTTTTGATAATTCTTCAATTTTATTTCCATTCTATTCTATTTATCTCCCACCCCCCCTCTTTACCAACACCGCGGGTGGCACAGCGGTAGAGTTGCTGCCTTACAGCACCAGAGACCTGGGTTCGATCTAGTGTGTGGGGTGATCGCTTATTGGTGCAGACTCAGTGGGCCGTTCCCACACTGTATCTCTGATGTAAAGTCTAAAGCACCCTTGAGCTTCCTGGTTTTGAACACATAGTACCTGCATATTTATTCTGTAAGACTTGGTCTTAGTTATTAACGGTAATTTTGACTTGTTATGATCACTTGTGGCGATAGCTAAATTGAAGTTGATCAAAGCTGTCTGAAAGGTTGGAGTTGATATATGTCATGACTAGCTATCTCCTTGGCCCTCTACTCATGATGGTGGATGTCAGAGCAACCAGAAGTAATTGTTACGACATGTTACCTTTTTTTTTTGGCACTAGGATGATGGGAGTGTCTGAGCTTCAGAATGGAGTAGGGGGTGATTAAGATCAAAAACTCCTGCCAGCTGGTCTGTGCAGATTCTGAGAATGCAGCTGGGGACTGTTTGTAAACTAGCATCTGCAATTCCAAATAGACACAAATGCTGGAATAACTCAGCATGTCAGGCAACATCTCTGGAGAAAAGAACCAGGTGATGTTTATGGTACACAAAATTGCTGAGGAAACTCAGCGGGTGCAGCAGCATCTATGGAGCGAAGGAAATAGGCGACGTTTCGGGCCGAAATCCTTCTTCAGGTGATGTTTATGTTCGCAACACTCTTCTTTCCACAGCCACTTGGTGTCTGTATGGTTCTTGCAAAGATCCTATAGCGGAGTAAGATAGACCACTCCTGCGAAACGCAATGGGCTGACGTATAGTACGCAACGGAACGTGGGCCTTTTTTTTGTCCATTTCAGTAACCCGACCCGACTCGCAGTGTAATCAACGTTGCAGGGGAACAGTTTGTGTCCATAAATTTAAATTCTGAAAATGAGAAGAAGATTTTTACCAAATAACTTTTATTTTTATGAGGATTTTTCCGTAACCGTCTACCGTCTCCGCACTAGTATCCTGTGGGATCTTTGGTGTGGAGACGGAAGCCTGTTACGGAAATGGGGCCTAAAATTACCCATGAATCTGCCCATGATCGTACTACGTCTTTTTCGTCGAGTGGTCTATCTTGCTCGCTGTAGGATCTTTGGTTTCTTGTAGAAGTTGGGATCACCTGACTTGAATGCCTCAGACTTGGTCTTCACTGTGGAATGGATGTAACAGTTCATGCCTGATTGGGGAACAAAGATTGACCTCTTTGGCATGCAGTCCTCTAAGTACTTGTGATGTCTGTGACACCAATGGGTCAGCCACTGAGCCCTTAAGCAAGAACCAGTCCATCAACTCAAACCAGTCTGTATTTCTTCTTCCTTGTTTCATTTTCCCTCGCCGTTAACCATGTGACTGTGGATTATGTCTGGACTTCCAGTATGATATAACATTCTGTTTTTGCAAAGTTGCATCAAATTTATTGTCCATTGCACAAGTATTGTAAAGCACAAGAGCAATGTAAATTGTGCTAGTACCTTGTGATTGAGTTCAGATTCTGATTCTGATTATGATTCAACTTTAATTGTCATTGTCAGTGTACAGTACAGAGACAACGAAATGCAGTTAGCATCTCCCTGGAAGAGCGACATAGAATATGAATTCAATAAATAAATCTATTTACATGCATAGTTGCTCGCCGTAGGATCTTTGGTTTCTTGTAGGTTGGGATCACCTGACTTGAATGAGCTGGTTTCGTAGTAAAGAAGGCTGATGTAGGAATTGATGCTCACACTTGGGATGATTCAAGATAAACCTGAGGGGGGGGGGAAGGGGTGTTAATACATTTCTTGTGAATTGGCTTAATTACTACAACTTCTTTCAGTGCCACCAAAGTCGATGTTCAGACGTTAAGTTGCACACTTAACTTGTGTTAAGTTACGTTACATCTTTGGTTTAAACCAGCATCTGCAGTTCCTTCCTACATGTTAAACGCCAGCACAGATCCCCTTCCCCACCAATACTGTGTTGGGGTAAACGACCAACATTGTTGTTGGAGTGGTGGTGGGGGAGGGGTTATTGGTTGGGAAGTTCTGACAATGTCTCACAAGTGAGACAGTAAAGTTCCCCACCCCCAAACTTCAGAGTTAAGAATTGAAAACGTCTTGCCTCAACTACAGAGCCACATATACCAATTTGGGTAGGGAGGAATTGCAGATGCTGGTTTACACCGAAGGTAGACACAAAATGCTGGAGCAACTCAGCGGGACAGGCCGCATCTTTGGATTGAAGGAATGGGTGACGTTTCGGGTGGAGATGGGTCTCGACCCAAAACTTCACCGATTACTTCGATCCAGATCTACCAATTTGGAGCCGTTTATTGGCCGTCATTTTTTTTGACAAACTGCATTCCTCTGAGATCAAGTGTGTTTAGTATTTATTACTCAGTAAATTCTCCCATTCCTTTAAAGAACCCTTCTACTCTATTACCCTTACAATGAGTAAATAATCCAATAAAAAAATTAACAATCAGATCAGAACCCATTTTCTATTCCTCTTGTGTATCTTCTTAAAAATGTTTTCGAAGATAATTATACTGTTGAGTGTTCTAGGGACTGATATTTGTAACCATGGGCACCATTGCCTTTTATTACAGACGTAAAAAAAATGAGTGAAGCCTATCATGTGGATATCTGTCTGGCTCTGCCTTTCGGGAAGACTGAGATTGAATAAAAATATAAAATATTGATTTTATTGTGACATTTGAGAGATGGTTAAAGGGCTTGTCCCACTTTCACAACCTAATTCACGATCTTTTTTACTCGTGGACATTTTTCATCATGCTAGAAAAACGCCCCGACCTACTTGATGCCACGAGTACCTACGACTAGCATCACGACCTACCTACGATCTTGTGACGACCATGCTGCGAGTATGAGTCAAGGGCAAACTCGGCAGAGGTCGTGAAAGTGGGACAGGTCCTTAACCTGACTAAATAGCACAACCTGCAGGCTCGAAGGGCCGAATAGCCTACTCCTGCACCTATTTTCTATGTTTCTATGTAACCTAATGAACAATATGTGTAGGAAGGAACTACAGATGCTGGTTTAACCCAAAGATAGTCACAAAAAGCTGGAGTAAGAGCGGGACAGGCAGCATTTCTGGAGAGAAAGAATGGGTGAAGTTTTGGGTCGAGACCCCTCTCCATCCAAAACTTCACCCATTCCTTCACTCCAGAGATGCTGCCTGTCCCGCTGCGTTACTCCAGCTTTTTTGTGTCTATCTCATAAACAATATATCTGTTCCAATCTAAATATAGATTTTCATGGAAACCATGAACAGATGAAGATTGCAAAAATCATTCTTTAGCATGGCTATATATGGGAGATTGGCAGTGCAATGTTAATCTTTAGTGTCAAGCTCTTCAGATGCTGTTGGTGATGTTTTGCCCATATAGGGAGCAAAGGCACAGGCAGGGCTTTCTCTGTAAATGTCATGATCTGTAAATAGTTATTTTACAAAATTCAGAACGAGATTCCCCCCTGGTTTTATGACTCGAGTTTACTCTTTACATTTATCATTGTAATTTATTTTTCTGTAATCAATCTAAATAAGAAAAATATCTCCAACTGTAGGAGAAAATACATTTTTATGGATTTATTTTAAATTGTGAATGCAGTAAATTCTTCTTCATCTGGTATTTGTTCATGCAGAATTGTCATACAGCTGGCAAACTTTTCAATGAGAATAAGCACCACCCACTTTGTTTCAAGCGTTATCCAAAATCAGTGTGAAAAAACATTTTGTTTACCTGTGTATACTTGAGAGCGACCCAGTTGTAAGCTGTTTACGAGCAACACCTTTAAAGTATTTATGAGTACAGTCTTGAGTCTGAGTTGAGGCTGAAGAAGGATCTCGACCCGAAACGTTGCCTATTCCTTCGCTCCATAGATGCTGCCTCACCCGCTGAGTTTCTCCAGCATTTTTGTCTGCCTTCGATTTTCCAGCATCTGCTGTTCCTTCTTAAACACGAGTACGGTCTTTAGACTTTTAGACTTTAGAGATACAGTGTGGAAGCAAGCCCTTCGATCCTCTGAGTCTACACTGACCACTGATCACCCATACACTAGCACTATCCTGCACGCATTGGGGACAATTTACAATGTTACAGAAGCCAATTCACCTACGAACATGTGCGTCTTTGGAGTGTGTGAGGAAACCGGAGCACCTGGAGTAAACCTACGTGGTCACAAGACGAATGTTCAAACTCCATACAGGCAGCACCCGTATTTAGGATGGAACCTGGGTCTCTGGTGCTGTAAGGCAGCAACTCTACCGCTGCACCACTGTCCCACCTACTTGTGCCACTCTGCCGCCCACTGCCGCAGTCATTCATTTGATTTTTGCTATGTTTGGCATTAATATGGTTCAGCGTTAAAATATGGAATGGCAGTTTAAAACAGTTAGTTCAAAGGAAAAGCAAATAGTCATAGAGTGATACAGTGTGAAACAGGGCCTCTTGATGACTAAATGTGTGATCTCTGACAACCAGTGTTGTTAAAATCAATCCAAATTACATTTGGGAGCTATGTGATGTGACAATTGTGAAGCAGGCTTTTTTTCATGGAGCACTTGAGTTTTTCTTGTCAACCCCTATATAAATGAGAATGACTCATTGTCTTTTGCCTGGTATTGATGTAACAAGCAAGATCCTTAACCAAAAATCAACTGGGTTTAAGCAGAGGTTAATGCGAAAGTATTCCTACAGAAGTCAACAGTTCCCTATTTGTTTAAGAAGGAACTGCAGATGCTGGAAAATCGAAGGTACACAAAAATGCTGGAGAAACTCGGCGGGTGCAGCAGCATCTATGGAGCGAAGGAAATAGGCAACGTTTCGGGCCGAAACGCTGCCTATATCCTTCGCTCCATAGATGCTGCTGCACCCGCTGAGTTTCTCCAGCATTTTTGTGTTCCCTATTTGTTTCTTTTTTTTAGGTCATGCCCCATTGCTGTGTTATTTGCTTGATCCCCTCTTACTTCCTTGCAACTCGTGTGCTTCTTTCCTTCCTAACCCAACACAACTCTTCAGAAGCACTAATAGCTACTTTGGCATTGGGTTGTAGCTTCATATTTAAATGTTTAGCTAGTCCTGGTTATATCTTGAATTTATGGCACATAAGAAGCTACTTTGGCCATCTCCTCTCTTTAGACATGCACGTGGAAACGGGCCCTTCAGCCCATCGTTTCCATGCCGACCAGTGATCACCACGTGCACTAACACTATCCCACTATCGGTGCTGGCTTGAAGGGCCGAATGGCCTCGTCCTGCACCTAGTTTCTATGTTTCTACGCACTTGGTACAATTTGCAGTTTTACCAAAGCCAATTAACCTTCAAACCTGTAGATGTGGAGCGTGGGAGGAAACCAGAGCTCCCGGAGAAAACCCATGAGGTCACGGAGAGAACATACAAAGTACTCACAGACAGCACCCCGTAGACATGATCAAGATACAAGATATATTTATTTGTCACATGTGCCAGTTGGCACAGTGAAATGTGATCACCATACAGCCAGACAATAAAATAAAGAACACAGCACATGATAAGAGTTCAACATAAAACATCCCCACACAGCAGATCAAAAGATTCCCACTGTGAGGGAAGGTACCAAAGTCAGTCATCATCATCTGATGTTCACCCGTGGTCGGGGTCTCAGACTCTGTAAGGCAGCAACTCTACTGCTGCACCACTGTGCCGTCCATTGATGTTGAAATGCTCTGAATGCTTAAATTAGTTTAGTTTAGAGATACAGTGTGGAAACAGGCCCTTCGGCCCACCGAGTCCGTGCGAACCAGCGATTATCCCATACGCTAGTCCTATCCTACACACAACAGACAATTTACAATTTTTATCGATGCAAACCAACTTACAAATGTGTGCGTCTTTGGAGTGTGGGAGGAAACCGGAAAACCCAAGAGATCATGGGGGGAACTCCGTACAGACAGCACCTGTAGTCAGGATTGAACCCGGGTCTCTGGTGCTATAAGGCAGCAACTCTACCGCTGTGTCATTGTGTGGCCCTTTGTTGTTTAAATATTCTCAATGCTTAAAAATTATCCTTTCATGATCTTGCAGATTATAACCCTTTAGGTTCTCAGTGGGCAGTTAATGTACTTGGACCTATTAGTTGAAATAGTCTTTATAAACTTTTTTTAAAGTACTTTTCTCATTCTAAATTCAAAATAATTTGCCAAGCAATGTTCAGAAAACTTCTGTTAACATTTGGCCATCTATTAAAATTAACATGTACTTGAGATTACAATCAAAACACAGCTGTTTCTTGCAAACTTTGAAGTAAAGCAGTATAGAACGCAATCTTGGGCAAAATTGGAATTGTAAATGCTCAGATCTCAGCTGCACGAAAACTTGAATCCGAAACCCGATTTGGGAGTCAGACTGGTTTAAGTGACGAGTTGCCAGCACAGGGTGATGGTATCTTAAAGAGAGAATGTTGGTTCACTCATTTATTATCTGGGAACATTACCATTCAAAGCAAATTCCTTTAAAATTAGAGTACATGCTAAATGTACAAACAATGATTTTTTTAAAAATAGTATTAACTTGGTAATAAGAGCATGACAATTAAATCTGTTAAAGTGTTTGTTGTCAGTAAAAAAATTGCTCTGAAGGAATGTGGAGGAAGGAACTGCAGATGCTGGTTTACACCGAAGATATGTGTGAGTAACTCAGCGGGACAGGCAGCATCTCTGGATAGAAGGACTGGGTCTTGTTTCGGGTTCAGACCATTCTAGCCAGCAGTGATCTATTCTAAGGTACACAAAAAAGCTGGAGCAACTCAGCGGGTGCAGCAGCATCTATGGAGCGAAGGAAATAGGCAACGTTTCGGGCCGAAACGTTGCCTATTTCCTTCACTCCATAGATGCTGCTGCACCAGCTGAGTTTCTCCAGCTTTTTTGTGTACCTTCGATTTTCCAGCATCTGCAGTTCCTTCTTAAACACAGTGATCTATTATTCATTTTCTTTGAGCCTCGTCCCCTTTGATGTCTCGTTTTCACACCTTGCCCTTCTTTATCTCCATGTCTCCCTCTGCCCTGACTATCAGTCTGACGAAGGGGCTCGTCCCGAAGCGTCACCCATTCCTTCCATCCATTGATGCTGCCTATCCCCCTGAGTTACTCAAGCATTTTGTGTTTATCTATTTTGTTAAGGAAACTACAGCGACATATTTCAATTTGGATATTTATCAAAATGTATTCATTTGTTCAATTAACCCACTGATGTAAATGTTTCCTATGAGTGATGTTCATACTGTGTTGCTGATCTCATCTAATTAAATTCACTCAAGTGTAGGAATCTTTGCAATTTTGGGATAAATGTATTCCCATCTTGCCTTCATTTTCTCGTTGTCACCTTTCCCTCACCTGCCTCCTTGTCACCTTCTCCGCTGAAGGGTCTCGGCCCGAAACGTCACCTATTTCCTTCGCCCCATAGATGCTGCCTCTCCCGCTGAGTTTCTCCAGCATTTTTGTCTACCTACGATTATCCAAATCAAAATCAAAGACTTAATTGTCATTCAGAAAGTCTGAACGAAATTTTGTTGCATCTGGCTCACCGTGCAACATAAAATAACAAAAGGATAAAATAGATAAAAAGATAACATGGATAAAAAGATAAAATAGATAATAGTGGCGGTGCATTACATGGAATTCAAGAGTCTGATGGCTCGGGGGAAGAAGCTGTTGCAAAACCTGGCTGTTCTGCTCCTTGTACTACGATACCTTTTGCCCGAGGGCAGCAGAGTGAACAGTCCATGATGGAGATGTGTGGGGTCTTTTATAATACTGTTGGCCTTAGACAAGCAACGTTTGCACGCAATGTCCCCGATTGAGGGAAGAGAAGTCCCGATTTTTTTCAGCCGTCCTCACCACTCTCTGCACGGACTTCCAGTCGGAGGCTTTACAGTCCCCAAACCAGACAGAGATGCAGCTGGTCAAAATGCTCTCTATGGTGCCCCTGTAGAAAGTGGTGAGGACGGGATGTGGGAGGTGAGCTCTTCTCATCCGGCGCAGAAAGTGCAAACGCTGCTGTGCTCTCTTAACTAATGATGTGATGTTTTGTGACCAGGTCAGACTGTTCGTGATCGGTTCGTGATCCAGCATCTGCAGTTCCTTCTTAAACATTCTACATTTCCTATTGTCTGATTTGATCTGTGTTTTCACACCTTGCCCTTCCATATCTGTCTCCCTCTCCCCTGACTCTCAGTCTGAAGGAGGGTCTCGACCTGAAACGTCGCCCATTCCATCTCTCCAGAGATGCTGCCTGTGCCGCTGAGTTACTCCAGCATTTTGTGTCTAGGTTCTCTTCATTGTCAGTGTGTCGTGCACAATCTTTATTAAGCATGCGTTACCTTGGTGATCAGCTTGAATTGTCATAAGCCTTCCAGAATTGAGCTCTGCAATGCTGGCTGCCTTATCAATTCCGTCACACTTCAAATCTTCTCTGCTTCATTTTCTAAAATTCTATTTTTCAAAGTAACATGGCTGAAGTATTCACTATTTGCACTGTGTAAAGTTACAGAATGATAATTATTAACTTGGACTGTTCTTGCAGCCAAAACTTGCACTCCAGCTTTGAGATATGTGAATAGTTCTAAGCAGGAATGTTTATAGTTGAAATGCAGTATTGCAATATTTGGAAGTGTTCTGAATGACTCTGTCACAACTCGGCCATAGACAAGCATAAAGTCGTGCTGAGTGGTCCAACGTGCCCCCTTTGACCAACATGCCCCACCTACACTAGCCCCACCTGCCTGTGCTTGGCCCATAACCCTCTAAACCTGTCCTATCCATGTTACTGCCCAATTATCTCTTCAGTTTTATAGTACCTGCAAGACTCGTCAGGTTGTAGGCCCTGGCCTCTACAGAAAAATGATGTATCCTCACTTATTGTGAAGTGCTACATTATGTTATAGTGTGTGGAAATAGGCCCTTCGGCCCAACTTGCCCACATCGGTCAACATGCCCCCTCTAGTCCCACCCCCCTCTACACTAGTCCCACCTGCCAGCATTTTGTCCCTATCCCTCCAAAACTGTCCTATCCATGTACCTGTCTTAACTGCTTCTTAAATGTTGGGATAGCCCCTGCCTCAACTACCTCCTCTGACAGCTTGCTCCATACACCCACCACTCTTTGTGTGGAAAAAGTTACCCCTCAGATTCCTAATAAATCTTTTCCCCTTCACCTTAAACCTGTGTCCTCTAGTTCTCAAGTTCAAGTGAGTTTATTGTCATGTGTCCCTGTATAGGACAATGAAATTCTTGCTTTGCTTAAGCACACAGAAAATAGTAGGCATTTACTATAAAACAGATAAATGTGTCCATATACCATGATATAAATATATACACACATGAATAAATAAACTGATAAAGTGCAAATAGCAGAAAGTGGTTATTAATAATCAGAGTTTTGTCCGAGCCAGGTTTAATAGCCTGATGGCTGTGGGGAAGTAGCTATTCCTGAACCTGGTTGTTGCAGTCTTCAGGCTCCTGTACCTTCTACCTGAAGGTAGCAGGGAGATGAGTGTGTGGCCAGGTTGGTGTGGGTCTTTGATGATACTGCCAGCCTTGTTGAGGCAGCGACTGCGATAAATCCCCTCGATGGAAGGAAGGTCAGAGCCGATGATGGACTGGGCAGTGTTTACTACTTTTTGTAGTGTTTTCCTCTCCAGGGCGCTCAAATTGCCGAACCAAGCCACGATGCAACCGGTCAGCATGCTCTCTACTGTGCACCTGTAGAAGTTAGAGAGAGTCTTCCTTGACAAACCGTCTCTCCGTAATCTTCTCAGGAAGTAGAGGCGCTGATGAGCTTTTTTGATAATTGCGTTAGTGTTCTCGGACCAGGAACGATCTTCAGAGATGTGCACGCCCAGGAATTTGAAGTTCTTGACCCTTTCAACCATCGACCCGTTGATATAAATGGGGCTGTGGGTACCCCTCCTACTCCTTCCAAAGTCCACAATCAGTTCCTTGGTTTTGCTGGTGTTGAGGGCCAGGTTATTGAGCTGGCACCATATGGACAGTTGCTCGATCTCTCTTCTGTACTCTGACTCATCCCCATCAGTGATACGTCCCACAACAATACAATTCAATACAATTCAATTCAAACAGTGGTGTCGTCAGCGAACTTGATGATGGAGTTCGCACTGTGGTTGGCTACGCAGTCATGGGTATAGAGTGAGTACAGCAGGGGGCTGAGCACGCAGCCTTGAGGTGCTCCCGTGCTGATTGTTATCGAGGCTGACACATTTCCACCACTACGAACAGTCTGTGGTCTGTGGATGAGGAAGTCGAGGATCCAGTTGCAGAGGGATGCGCAGAGACCCAGTTCTGCGAGTTTGGTAACCAGTTTGGAGGGGATGATTGTGTTGAATGCCGAGCCGTAATGTATGAATAACAGCCTGACATATGAGGTTTTTGTTGTCCAAGTGGTTCACCTACTCTGGGCAAGAGACTCTACACATCTACCCAATCTATTCCTCTCGTGATTTTATATACACCTCTATAAGATCACCCCTCATTCTCCTGCTTTCCAAGGAATGGGGTCCCAGTCTATCCAACCACACCCTATCGCTCAGACCCTCTAGCCCATCTATCACTCTATCCATTGAGTTATTGTTATTTTATTTAATGTTGTTATTTAAAGGGGTGTTGAAAGTTAAAATTGTCCTAATAGATTGGTTATCATCCTTGCAGCATCTAATAATATGAACAGATTATCTAGCCATTTGCATTATTTTCTCATGAGGGCTTGCTATGTTTACATTGGCTGTTGTATTTGCTGTAAGTCAGCATGGTTTGCTTTAAAAGGCACTTTTATTCGATACATTTTTGTACAAGCAAATATATAGGAACAAGGAAAATACCACAGAAATAGAAATTGTTTGAACATTCCACAAAATGTCTAGTTCTCAATTTCTTCAAGGATTTCATTTTTCCTTCATTGTGAAGATCTTGCCTTTAACAATGCATGTCCTTGTCTAACCTAAATAAAGTGGATGCTAATCTCTGTAGCTTTGGTCTCCTATCCCGTTTCATTGTTCTATTGGTTGTTTTACAGTAATGCCAGGAATGTTTGTTGTGGCCAAGTCAAGTGGTGCTTAAGCAGACCAAACCTCCATCTTGCCTTTGCTTAATCTCCTTCATACCTTTCACTGATACCCAACTCGCTGGTTTGTCCACCCTTGATAAAAACGCATGTAAGAACGAATCTGCAGGTGCTGGTTTACACCGAAGAGAGACACAAAGTACTGGCGTAACTGAGCGGGACAGGCAGCATCTCTGGAGAGAACGAATGTGTGACGTTTCGGGTCGAGACCCTTCAGACCGCTGAAGATGGGTCTCGACCTGAAACGTCACCCAATCCTTCTCTCCAGAAATGCTGCCTGTCCTGCTGAGTTACTACAGCATTTTGTGTCTGTCTTGATAAAAACATTTTTCTCTCAAATCTTATCTCTTTCAAATTCCTAAAGATCTTTAAGCCACTGTTTGTCAGCGTTCTCTGTACCTATGCATGCCTTAATCCATATGGTTATCAGTATGTTGCCCTCGACTTTAGGGTCTACATCTCATGGCCCTTGGGTGCTTTTGAAGAAAATTGGTTTAACTAAGCATTACTTAATTTGTTGGACCATGTTAAGCGATTCTTCCTCAACTGTTGAAACTCATCTTTGCTAATGAGTGGCCATAAATGCTAAGAGAACCCATGGATTCACCATCATAAACTATTTTAAATCTACCTTTCCTCTGGTAGTCAGAGGTTAAAACCACACCTCAGTTTGAGCCCACATTCAAAAGTTGCCACAAGCAAGAAAGGCTTAATGGACTGCAAGTTTCATAAGTGATAGGAGCAGAATTAGGCCATTCCTGGTTGTGCAGATTAAATCCTTCTTACAGGATGTCGGACGTGTATTCATTGTGCTAGTCACAACAGACATTACAATAGGAGCAGAATTAGGCCTTTCGGACCATTAGTCTACTCCGACATTCAATCATGGCTGATCTTTCTTTTCCTCTCAACCCCATTCTCCTGCCTTCTCCCCATAAACCCCTGACACTTGTCCTGAGGTTCTGATAACGTTAAGAAAATATAAGAAAAGGTATCGCTGTAGACTTGATCGGAGGAGTGAATCCAAAGCATTGATTGATTGCAGGATTCTAAATCGGGAATTGCTTTGAGACGCCAAGAGCTGCAAAATAAAATCTACCAACCATCCTGTAATTGTGAGATAAGGGACAAAACTCGACTTTAACGTTCTCATACTTGCAAAGCAGCAGTAATGATTTGGAGAAGTCGATTTGCTTTGTAATGGCATCCTGAACCTCAATGGCAGGCAGAAGAGCTACCTCGTATTAATGTACTACTTAACTAGAGATAGACACAAAATGTTAGAGTAACTCGATCAGTCAGGCAGCATCTCTGGATAAAAGGAATAGGCGATGATTCAGGTTGAGACCCTTCAGACCGAAATCTGCAGTACCTTCCTACACATTTAGTTATCTGGACTCTTGAGTTAAGATAAGGAAGTACCGTATGTGGTCCTGAGATCCACGTGGAAATTAGGTGGTTGTACGAACTGTCAGGAGCAAACAATTACACGCTTTTTCACACCTGATTGATTTAGCAGCAGTAGCCAAGAGAATGTATTAATAGTGGAATGGAAAATGAAGATGATGCCGTTTCAACCAGTCATTCATCTGCAACGGGATAAAGTGAATAGAAAATGGTTTGGACCAAGACTGGGCTATTGATGTGGAACCAAGTCTTTGGAGGAGAATAAGAGGAGGAACATGGCCGCGGAAGCATGATTTAATTCCTTACTGAAATCTGGGACAACTTGAGGATCTGGGATAGACACCAAATGCTAGAGTAACTCAGCGGATCTGGAGAAAAGGAGTAGGTGATGTTTTGGGTTGAGATCTTTCAGACTTGCTTCACCACCTTGCTTGAAAGAAGGAATCCTTAGTTTACTTTAGAGATAAAGCATGGAAACAGGCCCTTCGGCCCACTGAGACCGTGCCGACCAGCACACTAACACTATCTTACACATGCTGGGGTGAATCTACAATTTTACTCAGCCAATTATCCTGTGGGAATTAACTGGGCATGTGGGAGGAAACCGGAGATCCCAGAGAAAACGCACGCAGGTCACTGGGAGACCGTATAAACTCTGTACAGACAGCACCCGTAGTCGGGATCGAACCCGGATCAGTGGTGCTGTAAGGCAGCAACTCTACCGCAGTGCCACCTTGTTGTCCTGGGGCTTGGAGATTAGATGTTATATTTGAGTCTCATTACTGATAACTGTTGTAAGAATCTGCAGTTGCTAGAATTTGGAGCAGGAAAAGAGCTTTTGGAACAACTCAGCAGGTTGGCCAGCACCTAAGATAAATGGATCGCTGACATTTGACTCGACACCCTTCATCAGTTCAGATGAAGAATACCGACCCAAGATGTTGACCATCTATTTCCCTCGCAGCACTTTCTTCTGCCCTTGAAGTCTGACCATGACTACTAACCGTTGCAAGATGCGAGTGCTTGTGTGCTTCCATGGTAAGTGGGAGTTTAGATAAAGGTAAGTATATCTTACAACCGCTATGAGTAGTGTGACTCAAATATAACTGTACGTGGCACATTTCCCATCTCCCATCTTTACCTTCAACATAGGAGCAGTTTATGGAATGTTTTCATTTGAGATGGAATAAATACTTTCATCACCTCCTTTCTTTGGTTCACTGAGACTAACTTTGTCTCTAGGCCAGTCACCCCCTGAACAGGCTGGTTGCCCCCTAGAATTGTAGGTAAGATTATTAATTGGTGTGGAATTCTATGTAAATGCAGTGCGATTTAAAAAAAAAAAAAATGGTTTGCTATTGTCATGTGCATCTCTGGGGGAAAAAAGGAATAGGTGATGTTTCGGGTCGAGACCCTTCTTCATATCTACCTCCTTGTTCAAAATACGCCCTCTCATAAAAAGAGGTGCAAAGGATTTAGCAGTAACAGGTTATATGATTTTGTTGAAAAGAACAATGGTTCAGGAGCAAGGTAGCAATTACCTCACACATATACAGAATATACTAAATACCCAGATCCTTCACCATATTAGCTGTTTACCACTTATTTCAGGTGTTGCACTTAGGTTGACTGCATGGCTGGGCCACGGCAAAATGCATTCGGTTTGGCAGAAGACATCTGTCCTATTAATGTTTAAGAAGGAACTGCAGATGCTGGAAAATCGAAGGTAGACAAAAATGCTGGAGAAACTCAGCGGGTGCAGCAGCATCTATGGAGTGAAGGAAATGGGCAACGTTTCGGACCGAAACGTTGCCTATTTTCTTCGCTCCATAGATGCTGCTGCACCCGCTGAGTTTTTGGAACAACTCAGCAGGTTGGCCAGCACCTAAGATAAATGGATCGCTGACAAATGGATCGTAATACCTGTCATATTAATGTATTTTGTTAATCAAAGAGTTATGGATTAAGATATAGCAAGCTTAACCAGTGCTACTCTAGAGTTTTAAATTAGTCATAGAGTCATACAATGTGGAGACAGGCCCTTCAGCCCAACTTGCCCCATCTACACTAGTCCCACCTGCCTGCGTTTGGCCATATCCCTCTAAATCTGTCCTATCCATGTACCTGCCTTAATTACCTCTTCCAGCTGCTCGTTCCATATACTCACCACCCTTTGTGTAAAAAAGAAAGTTACCCCTCTGGTTCCTATTAAATCTTTCCCGCAAAATTGTTTAAATTTAATTGGCCCAGTTAGCACTGATTTGAAAGCTGTTTACAAGCCGCTGAGACAATATTTACTCTTAAGTGATGTATAATTACAGCAGTTACAAATTTTAAAATAAGTGCATGACTAGGTTCTTGGCACAAAATATTTTTATGGTTTTGTTTGAAGAACTTGTTCTCGCAAGTTTGACATGTTCAAGGGTTGAAATACACCTTTGCTGCTGTTTGAATTTACTCCAGCCACTGGATATATAGTTATTTTGCCTTGTGATCTCTTATTTCAAAGGGGAAGTCAAACCAACCACATGAATTACGAAACCACTCTGTTGCAGATGCTGTAATTAAAAATATAAAAACTTTTAATGCTGTAGACCTAGGATACTGCCTAGTCCATCATCGGCTCTGCCCTCCCTTCCATCGAGGGGATCTATCGCAATCGCTGCCTCAAAAAGGCTGGCAGCATCAACAAGGACCCACACCATCCTGGCCACACACTCATCTCCCTGCTACCTTCAGGTAGAAGGTACAGGAGCCTGAAGACTGCAATGACCAGGTTCAGGAATAGCTACTTCCCCACAGCCATCAGGCTATTAAACTTGGCTCGGACAAAACTCTGGACATTAATAGCCCGTTATTTGCACATTATCAGTTTATTTATTCATGTGTGTGTATATATTGATATACAATTCAATTTATTGTCATTTGGACCCCTTGAGGTCCAAACGAAATGTCGTTTCTGCAGCCATACATTACAAAACAAAAAGACCCGAGACACAACACAGTTTACACAAACATCCATCACATCGTTGTGATGGAAGGCAAAAAAAACTTATCTCTCCACTGCACTCTCCCCCCCGATGTCAGAGTCAGAGTCAAAGTCAAAGTCAAAGCCCCCGGCTGGCGATGGCGATTGTCCCGCGGCCATTAAAGCCACGCCGGGTGATGCAAGGCCACGCACCGGGTCTTGGTGTTGGAGCCCCCGGCGTGCGCTCGCAAAGTCCCACAGCCATTCCAAGCCGCGCGGGGCGGTGATGTAAAGCCCCGCTCAGGTGCTCTTCAACCCCGCAACTCGGGCGGGAGAAGTCGCCGTTGCGGAAGCCCCGAAAAGCGGTCTCCCAGCAGGGACCCGCGGGCTCCCGGTGCCGCCGTCCGCCAAACCCGCAGTTGCAGCCTCCGAAGCTCCGGAGGTCGGGTGGCAGCAGCGCCCACCACAGCTCCACCCGCTCCGGACTCGGCCAGCCCCGTGACGGTGAGTAGTCGGCAGCTCCGCAGCTGGAACCCCAGGTCGTTCCTGTTGGAGGCCGCTCCACGTTGCAGCCCCAACGACAACGGAGACCCGATAAAGAAAAAGTCGGGTCTCCCGTGCAGGGGAAAGATTTTAAAGTTACCCCCTCCCCCCCACCCTACCCCCACCCCCCCCACACACATACCCCACAAAAAATAACAAAAACTACATAAAAACGAGACAAAAAATAATAAAACACAGACGGACTGCAGAGGCCGCTGCTAACGAGAGTCGCGCAGCCCAACGATAATGGTATATGGACACACTGATCTGTTTTGTAGTCAATGCCTACTATGTTCTGTTGTGCTGAAGCAAAGCAAGAATTTCATTGTCCTATCAGGGACACATGACATTAAACTCTCTTGAATCTTGACTAGGAATCATGTAGCTGTAATATGGTGAAGGATCTGGGTATTTGATATATTCTGTGTATGTGTGAGGAAATTGCTACCGTGCTCCTGAACCATTGTTCTTTTCAGTAAAAGAACCTCCTGTTACTGCTCATCCTTTGCACGGCTTTTTATGAGAGGGAGTATCTTGAAAAACGAGGTAGATAGTGGAGCAGTAGAGTGGTGCCTCGCCAGCACCAGTCTGTCCGTTCACCCCTTTTGGTTATTTTTAGTGTGTCTAAATGTATGTTTTTAAAGTAACTCAGCAGGTCAGTCAGCATCTATGGAGCGAAGGAATAGGTGACGTTTCGGGTCGAGAAGAAGGGTCGCGACCCGAAATGTCACCTATTCCTTCGCTCCATAGATGCTGCCTCACCCGTTGAGTTTCTCCAGCATTTTTGTCTACCAGCACTTTGTGACTATTTTTTAACTTGGAAATCTATATTAGCACCACAATTATAAACACAAAGTACTGGAGTAACTCAGTGGGTCAGGCAGCATCTCTGGAGAAAATGGATAGGTGACTTTTCGGGTCAGGCTCCTCCTTCAGACTGATTGTAGGGAGGAGGAACTGGAAGCAAGAAAAGACCGAATGTAAATGGTGAAGTTACAGCTTCTGATTTTAATTATTTTTTGAATGTTTGTAAACTATTAAAATATGAAAGCTTTCAAACTGCAAACACACTTTCACAAAGTAGGCTTGGTGTTGTGTGCATGTGTGCTGCTTTGTTCGAGGCAGTTTCACACCTTTTTGATCGATGAAAGCGCCTTTTTTAAATTACAGTTAGTTTCTTGACCACTGGGAGTTGAACTAAAATGACCCGGGTGAATCTGGTGACGTTACCGTCCTCCTTTTCAACAAAAGTGTTGTTGAGAGGCTTGGAATAGCAGCCCAGTGTCAAATGTTTTCACATTGTGTAGAACTATTTGTTAGACTACAGTGGCATTCAAAGCAGTTATCGACTCAGTCCTTGCAATCTTTTTTTCTTTTCACAAGAGGCAATTTACAGATGCCAATTAAGCTACAAACTTGTTTGGTTTTGGGGTGTGGGAGGAAACAGGAACCCCCGGAGGAAACTCACGATCCAGAGAGGCCGGGCAAAGTCCACACAGGCAGCAACACGGGTCAGATCGAACCCGAGTCTTTGGTGATGTGTTTAAGAAGGAACTGCAGATGCTGGAAAATCGAAGGTACACAAAAATGCTGGAGAAACTCAGCGGGTGCAGCAGCATCTATGGAGCGTAGGAAATAGGCAACGTTTCGGGCCGAAACCCTTCTTCAGACTGATGGAGATGTGACAGGTTTGCAGGATAATTGGCATCTGTAAATTGTCCATAGTGTGTAAGATAGAACTAGTGATAGGTAATCGCTAGTTGGCATGGACTCGGTGAGCGGAAAGGCCTGCGTCCACATTGTATCTCTAAAACAGATAAACTAAACTAATTACAAGGCCACCCACTCCTATGCTAGCACAGTGTACCACCTATATCCTTTCAAAACATACCATTCTCCAAATGTCTGTTTCCGCCTGCTTTTGATTTTCCATAGTGTTAAGATGTCTTCCTTTTTCTTTCTCTGCTTTTCCCGTAGCCTTGGTTGAAATTCGCTCAACCTCTTCGTTATCGCAAATCTCCCCTTTGCTGGAACAAGCATAGACAAACACACAATGCTGGACCCTTTCTCGACCCAAAACGTCACCCATTCCTTCGCTCCAGAGATGCTGCCTGTCCCTCTGTTACTTCAGCATTTTTTTCTATATTCGGTTTAAACCAGCATCTGCAGTTCCTTCCTACAAAGGTTGCAAAGGTCTTTTATTGTCATGTGTACCAATTAAGGTACAGTGATATGCAAATTACCATACAGCCATACTTAAAAAAAAAAAGCAACAAGACACATAACTATATAAAAGTTAACATAAACATCCACCACTGTGGATTCCCCACATTCCTCACTGTGATGGAAGGCAATAAAGTCCAATCCTCTATTCTTCTGCGGTCGGGACAGTCGAACCATCCGTCGGTGTGATCGAAGCTCCCGTGTCAGGGCGCCCAAAGCTCCTGTGGCTTGGAGCTCCCGAAGTCGGACTCTAACTGGCGACCACAGGCACCACGATGTTAAAGTCCGCAGGCTCTTGGAGCTCCGGAGTCGGTTTCCAGCAAAGGCCGCCAACTCCTCTATGTTAGGCCGCAGTGCGGACGTAGATACCGAAGGAAATCGCATCTCCGTCGATGTAAGAGATTTAAAAAAAAAGTTTCCCCCCCCCTCCCCCCCCCCCCCCCCCCACACACACACAAAACAAGCTAAAGAACACTAAAAACATACATATAATGCATACTATTAAAACAACAAAGAAGGAAGGGACAGACAGACTGTTGGTGAGGCAGCCATTGCTGGCGCCACCCCGGGCAAGCATAGGATTTCTCTTCCCCCACCTTCCACTCCAACAATGTTCCACTCAATGGATCATCCCCCATATTTTCTACAGCTCCACCAAGATTCTTCCTCCCAGATCTACTAAGATTTTACCAGCATGCATCTTCCCCTTCCATTCTGTGGAATTCTTTGCCTCAGAGGGCGGTGGAGGCAGGTTCTCTGGATGCTTTCAAGAGAGAGCTAGATAGGGCTCTTAAAAATAGCGGAGTCAGGGGATATGGGGAGAAGGCAGGAACGGGGTACTGATTGGGGATGATCAGCCATGATCACATTGAATGGCGGTGCTGGCTCGAAGGACCAAATGGCCTACACCTGCACCTATTGTCTATTGACCTGCTTGGGTGTCCCACAGATCCCAATCACATTGCTTTTCATTCTCTGTCCCACTCTCACCCCTCTGTGTGTGGGCTTCTTGCAGCATTTAAAAGATGTACACAATGATCTCTTCTGATTAGGTACATTCCAACACTTGGGAATGAATTTAAATTGAGCAATTTCAGATTAAGCCTCTTATTCTCACACACGTGGCTGTTCCTTTTCTAAAATTTGTTTCAAGTTGTTTCTGTAACATTCTGTTCCAATTCTGTTCTGTACTGCGTTTTAGGTAATTATCACCTTGACAACCTCCATCCTGTCCCCATGTTCTCTCCAGCTTCCACACTTGGCAATCGAACACACAATTGCCTTCTCGTTTTCTGCTCTGGTGAAGGGTCCTTGACCCGAAATGTCCCATTCTGTTGCTCACCACTGGTGCACCATGACCTGCTGATCACTTTCAGCATTCTGTTTTTCAGGTTTTTAGTGCCTGCAGTGTTTGCTTTGTTCCGGAGATAATGTTATGTAAGCTTGGAACATAGAACAGTACAGTGTGTAGGAAAGAACTGCAGACACAAAATGCTGCAGCAACTCACAGGCAGCATCTCTGGAGAGAATGAATGTGTGACGTTTCAGGTCGAGACCCTTCTTCAGAACTACAGATACTGGTTTACACCAAAGATGGCCGAAATGTTCAACACGTTGAAAATTCAGCGGCGACCAGAAAGACGCTACGACTCTTTGGGCGATTGAGGAGACTACTCACGACCGTACAGGTGACACCCTGGCGACATGTCGCGGAGTGAAGCCTGTATGGTCGTGAGTAGTCGTCCAAAGAGTCGCACCTTGTTCTGGTCGCCGCTGGATTTTCAACATGTTGAAAATTTTCGGCGACCTGTAACGATCTCTGATGGGTGCCGGCAGTCGCCGAAAAAGTTGCGTACGTGGGACAGGCCCTTAAGAAACATTTACTCGGGTACATGGATAGCATAGGTTTGGAGGGATATGAGCCAAAAGCCCAGTGGGACTAGTATAAATGGGACATATTGGCCTGTGTAGGCAGGTTGGGACAGGTTGTATGACACCATATAACTCTGACTGTCCTTTTATAGCCTGCTTTTTTCCTTTTACGACTTAATTTCACACCTGTTTTTCATCAGTAAATGTAACTCATTAACCGTTTGCAGCCTTCATTTAAATTATTTATATAAATCAAGGTTCCAGAATCAAATCTGAAGAAGGAAAGGTCTCAACCCGAAACGTCACCCATTCCGTCTCTCGAGATGCTGCCTATCTCCAGCATTTTGTGTCTATCTTCAATCCCTATGGCATCTTGCCAGAACAGTCATTTATGACTAGTTTCCTGTTCAATGACCAATATACTCCACCTTTTATTTTCTCCAATAATCTTTTACGACATCTAATTAAATATGTTATGAAAGATATGAAGGTCTGCACATCCACTGTTTTGCCTTTATCCGTAGCAGCGTTACTACTAACACGTTGGTCAAACCACATTTTCCTTTTATAAAACAACTTTGACTGCCTGAAAAACGAGGTGCATGATTAGTCCATGAAGTTTGTCCCATTATTTATTCAGTAAGATTATGGTAGGGCTGCATAAACTCAATTTTCCCATTAGCGACTTAAAACCTGTCTTGTTCTTGTCACCTTAAAACCCCAGAGCCCTCCTGATAATGAAATATCAATATTCACAACTCTTGAAGCAAACAAAGTGGTAGATTTGCTGCCTTACAGCACCAGAGATCCTGGTTTGAATTTGACTGGGTGCTGTGTGTACGTTCTCCCTGTCGCTGCGCTGGGGTTTTCTCTGGGTGCTCCAGATTCCTCCCACATTCCAAAGACATGGAAGCTTGTAGGTTAATTGGCTTCTGTAAATTGTCCCCAGTGTGTAGGATAGTGTTAGTGTATGAGGTGAGCATTGGCCAGAACGTATTCGATGAGCCAAATGGCCAGTTTCCATGCTATATCACTAAAGTCTAAATGTATGGCCAGCTGTTATTCAAGATTCAAGAGAGTTTATTGTCATCTGTCCCAGATAGGACAATGAAATTCTTGCTTTGCTTCAGCACAATAGATATTGTAGGCATGAATACAGAACACATCAGTGTGTCCATATACCATTGAATACACACAGACACAGACACAGACACACACACACACACACACACACACACACACACACACACACACACACACACACACACACACACACACACACACACACACACACACACACAGAGACACACACACACACACACACACACACACACACACACACACACACACACACACACACACACACACACACACACACACAGACACACAGACACACAGACACACAGACACACACACACAGACACACACAGACACACACACACTTGCAAGGGGCTATTAATAATCAGAGTTTTGTTTGAGTTGAGTTTAATAGCCTAATGGCTGTGGGGATGGAGCTATTCCTGAACCTGGATGTTGCAGATTTCGGGCTGCTGTACCTTCTACCTGAAGGCAGCGGAGAGATGAGTGAGTGGCCAAGATGGTATGGGTCCTTGATGATGCTGGCAGCCTTTTTGAGGCAGCAGCTGCGATAGATCCCCTCGATGGAAGGGAGGTCAGAGCCGATGATGGACTGGGCAGACCATCATGAGACTTATCATGAGATAGTGATTGCTAGTTATTAAAAAAGATACAGAAGACTCCAGATGCTGAATTATTGAGTGAAAAAACAAACTGCTGGAGGGACGCGGCAGGCCAGGCAGCATCGTGAGGGAAAAGGACAGATGATGTTTCAGGTCGAGACCTATTTTACATCCCTTATTACAGAGCAACCTGTTTATTTCTGGAATCCATGCAACTCCAGAGTGCATACGTCCTCTGAAGAAAGACACAAAATTCTAGAGTAACTCAGCGGGTCAGGCATCTCTGGAGGAAAGGAATAGGTGACATTTTAGGTTGAGACCCTTCTTCAGGCTGAGAGTCAGGGGAAAGGGTAGTGAGAGATTTATCTGGTGATTACAGAGAGATATAAAATAAATGAATGAAAGATAAACAGTGGGTACAATAGATGAGGTTGGAGGAGGTACAAGTGAACCTCTGCCTAACCTGAAAGGACTGTCGGGAGGGTCCCTGGATAGAGTCGAGGGAGGGGATATAGGGACAGATGTTGCATCTCCCGTGGTTTCAGGGAAAGGCACCTGCGGAGGTGGTGGTTTGGGTGGGAAGGGATGAATTAACCAGCTAGTCGCGGAGGGAACGGTCTCTGCGGAAAGGGGCGGAGTTGGACAGATGTGGCTAGCGGTGGGATCCAGTTGTAGGTGGTGAAAATGTAGGAGGATTGTGTGCTGTATGCGACGGCTGATGGGGTGAAAGGTGAGGACTAGGGTTACCGAGGGGTACTTCCTTCCTTGGGTAAGGAGTATGACGCCACAATCTTGATTTGAAAAAAAATGAAAATCTGACAAAAGTACAGTTGTTGGAAATCTGAAATAAAGGTCAAAATACCATTTCAGAGGCCATTGCTTCCTTCCACATATACTACTGCAACATAGAGCTGCTATTATTTGTCAGCCGCATTCGTTCCTGTACTCGGCAACAAATTAAACTTTGTTTAAGGTGTGTAAATATTTCTGTTAATGATTTACTTATCTCGGGCATTTGAGCAATTTTCCTAGTCCATAATTCCCACCAAGGTGGATAGCTTTCCGTTACACATGTTATGGAGTGATACAGTGTGGAAAAGGGCCCTTCGCCCCAACTTGCCCACACCGGCCAGCATGTCCCAGCTACTCTAGTCCCACTTGCCTGCATTTGGTCCATATCCCTCCAAACCTGTCCTATCCATTTACCTGTCTAACTGTTTCTGAAATGTTGGGTTAGTCCCAGCCTCAACTACCTCCTCTGGCAGCTTGTTCTATCACTTAACCTTCTGAAGAAGGGTCACTACCCAAATCTCTCCAGAGATTCTGCCTGTCCTCCAGCATTTTGTGTCTATCTTTGGTGTGTAACCAGTATCTGCAGTTCTTTGAAATCTTTGCATCCTCCTACTTTTTCGCTACCTAACTTTCCAAAATCAGCAGGGTTATTTATTGCACAACTAATCCAAGTCATTGATCAATAGGTGAAGGTTGATCTCTGCCCCTTGTGATATTTCTTTGTTTAAATCTTGCTCTCCCCTGTATATTATTCTTGCTTTTTGTCCATGAATCCATGTCAATATATTGCCCCCAAACACACAATCTCTTGCAAATATCTGCTGGCAGTCTTGTCATTTGGACTCGAATGCTTGATGTGTACCTATGTGAGCTGAAATTCAAAATTGCACTGTGATCTATTTTTGATTTTTGTTCTTGAAGTCTTAACTTGTGATTTCTTAAGATTAAATGCAAATAGTTAGGTGGCATGTGAAGCAAATTGTAGAATTTTCTGTACAAACAAAGAGCTGCAACCACATGCCTATCATAAACTAGCCTTGCCTGTGTCCACCTTTACCTGCCATGCTTTGTCCTGCCCCCAGCCTTTGTCCTATCTTCTCCCCCCCCGCACCCCTCCTTTCCTCAATCCCAGGAATCATTGGATTAACATATGATAAGTTTTTGAAGGCACTGGACCTGCATTCACTGGAGTTTGGAAGGATGGGGAGGGACTTCATTGAAATTTACCGAATAGTGAAAGGCCTGGAGAGACTGGATGTGGGGAGGATGTTTCCACTAGTGGGAGAGTCTAGGACCAGAGGCCACAGCCTCAGAACAAACGGACGTATCTTTAGAAAGGAGATGAGCAATTTCTTTAGTCAGAAGGTGGTGAATCTGTGGAATTCATTGCAACAGAAGGATGTTTTCAAGGTGGAGATTGACAGATTCTTGATTAGTAAGTGTCAGGGGTTATGGGGAGAAGGCAGGAAAATGGGTTTGAGAGGGAAAGATAGATCAGCCATGATTGAATGACTGATTAGGGGAGAATGACGTTATTGGGAGAAGGCAGGAAAATGGGTTTGAGAGGGAAAGATAGATCAGCCATGATTAAATGACTTGATGGGCAGAACAACCTAATTCTGTTCCTAGAATTTATGAACTTTTGAATCGGTCTGAAGAAGAGTCTCGACCCGAAACATCATCTATTCATATGCTCCAGAGATGCTGCCTGACCTCTTGAGTTTCTCCAGTATTTTGTATCCTTTTGTAGAAATTTCTGTCAGCTCTCTGAATAGCATTTGAAGTCAAGTGTTGCAGGCTTTGGTGATGCTGATGTTTGCTGAAGGTGTTCCTGTTTACTTAATGGGACCCAAACAGGCCATTCACCCCCTTGTATTGACACCAGCTCTCACACTCCAGTCCCGTTCTCCATTTTCCTTTACCCTTTGTCTGTTCTCTGTCTGATCAACTTCCCTTTTATTTGCTACTTGTCTTACTTATTTAGACTGTGGAGTGCATTGGCCTCTCTCCCCCTCTTCCCCCTCTTCCCCCCTCCCCCCTCCCATATCACATATCTCCCCAGGTCACATATATATATGTACAAAGTAAAGATCCTAGGGCAAACATCGTGATTCATTACCTATCCTCCCCACCATACCATCGTTGACATTCCCCAGTTGACAACTAAAACACACAAATGAATGATCATCTGATGAAGAGGCGACTAAAATCTAGCAACCCAAATACATCTAAATGCTACAAACATCACCCCTCCCTACAAAATAGGTTGGCACCACTGGTTACAGAAGATATTAATAACATGAATAATATCATATTTATTTACCATGACTAATGCAAAATCATGTAGAATCAGTGCTAATTTTGAAAGTATGAATGCTGTCACAAAATGCTGGAGCAACTCAGCGAGTCAGGCAGCATTTCTGAAGATCCAGATATTGTAGACCAGCATCTGCAGTTCCTTCCTGCACATGAACTGACAGTCGACAGCCATAGTAATATACTTCCACACTTGCCAGCTTACAGGCCCAAAATGCATTGAAGATGGAAGCCTCAGGAAATCATTGCAGAACACTCCACACACTCATCATACTCAGACGTTTAGCAGTTGCACATGGCAGTCACGGTGGCACAGTGGTACAGTTGCTGCCTTACAGCAAAATGCAGCGCCAGAGACCCGGGTTCGATACCGACTACGGGTGCTATCTGTATGGAGTTTGTACGTTCTCCCTGTGACCTGCGTGGGTTTTCTCCGAGATCTTCGGTTTCCTCCCACACTCCAAAGACGTACAAGTTTTGTAGATTCATTGGCTTGTTTACGATAAAAATGTTAAATTGTCCAAGTTGGCGATATGCAGAGTACTGCCCTGCCGACTACAAAATTCAGAAGGTTCAGAAGGATCAATACAATACGATACAATACAATACAATACAATACAATACAATACAATACAATACGGTTTATTTGTCACATTGCACATAAATTGCAAGTGAAATGAATTTCCCGCAGCGGTACAATGATAAAGAATACACAAACACAATAAAAATTTAACAAAACATCCACCACAGCCTTTATCACTGTGGTGGAAGGCACATAATTTGGCCAGACCTCCTCCATTTTCCCCCGTGGTCGGGACCTCAACCCTCCGCAGCCGTTGCTGCGGGCGTCCAGATGGTAAAAGGACAAGGTACAAGTCCAGGTAAGTCCAGGGTTGGCTCTTCCTCACCGGAGTTGGTGTAGGCCACAGGCCGGCGGTCGAGATTTAAAGTTTAAAGTTCCCGCCGCGCCGCAGCCAGAAGCACCGCAGACCGCAGGGCCGGCAGTCGAAGCTCCTCTCCAGGGGTGATGGTAAGTCGCCACCGCGCCCGCGGTAGAAGTTGGCCGCGGGCCGGCAGTGATGGCTTCTTCTTCCCCCGGGTCCCCCACGAGGGATCCCGGGCTGCGGAAGCCGCACCAGCTGGAGCTCTGCAGACCGCGGCTTCAGGCTGCCGGCTGCCCCGGCCCAGCGAAACGGAGCGCTCCCCTCCAGCGAGCCCCAGCGAGGGCTCGCCCGCTCCACGCCGAGAGTCCACACTGCGCCCGCGGCTGGAGCCCCGGGCGCGTCTCCGGGAAAGTCCGCGCCGATCCTTGCTGTTAGGCCAAGGGGGAGGCGACCTGGAAAAAGTCGCCTCTCCATGGAGGAGGCGACCGAAGCGGTTTCCCCCTCACCCCCCCACACAAGACACACCGAGAAACATTAAAAACATACTTTAAAACATACTAAAAAGAATTTAAAAAGTTGGAAAAACTACCGCGCTGCTGACAGGGCTGCCGCCATTGCAGCGCCCCCACCGATTTGAGTACTTGAAAATGACACACTGAAACATGATGAACACAAACTTCAATATTAACATCTTTACCGGTAAAGCAGTTCATTGTTGAGAGGAGAAAGAAAAACACCTTTGGAAAGTACAATGACTAAAAGCTAACATCCTTTTATTTTTATCTCCCCCCAATAAAACAAAGTAAACTGATGACTTCATCAAGGAAATTGATTAGATTACTGTGCTAGTCCGTGACAGGAAATTCAATTTACACCACATCATCCAAACAAAAAAAATCGAAGATAGACACAAAATGCTGGAGAAACTCAGCAGGACTCACAGCAGGAATAACACAAACAGCATCTCTGGAGAGAAGGAATGGGTAACATTTCGGGCCGAGACCCTTCATCAGACTGAGAGTCGGGGGAGAGAGAAACTGGAGATATGGAAGGGTACAAAGTGTATGTACGGTGGGAAAAGGACAGATCAATGCAGACGATGATCAAGGAAATGTAGAAGGGCTCATTGTTGGCTATGGGGTAGGTGACGAGGTATACAAACAGTAAAATTATTCAGGACGACAGTCAGAGAATTAGGGTGGGGGACGGACAGAGAGAGAGAGAGAGAGAGAGAGGGAGGGAATGCAAGGGTTAGAGAAATCAATACTCATACCGCTGAGATGGAAGTTGCCCAAGCAAAATATAAGGTGCTATTCCTGCAATTTGCATTTGGCATCACTCTGACAATGGAGGAGGCCCAGGGCAGAAAGATCAGTAAGGGAATGGGAGAAGGAGTTAGTGTTTAGCAACCCGATATGTAGTTCACACCAAAGATCATTGAACCGCTCTAAGATCCTTGGTTCACACCTGGAACAGCGGATACAGTAGATGAGGTTAGAGGAGGTGCAAGTGAGCCTCTGCCTCACCTGAAAGTACTGTCTGAGTCCTTGGACAGTGTCATGGGAGGAGGTATAGGGACAGGTGTTGCATCTCCTGCAGTTGCAGGGGAAAGTACCTGGGGCTACCTGGATGAACAAAACATTTACATCACCTCCTCACTGCAGTGCCCCTCAAGATTTTACCTAGGTGGGGACTGCGGTAGGATTTTACCAGAATGTATACAAAAACAAAACATTTCACTGTACATGTGACGATAAAATCTCATTGATTTTTCTCAACCAACCACTATCCCTCCTAGACAATGGAAGTATTTCCTGGCATTCCTTTGCTGTTCATACATGGCAGATCGAGTGTCATAGTGCATGTCTGGTAGCACCCATTCAATCGCATTCCAGAAAAAGTTCTGTTTCATGAAATGATGAAAACACAAAGAAAGGTGGGGCAGAAAACGAGGAGCAAATTTGTTTTGCATTAATGAAAACAAGACAAAATTCCGATGGGACTTGGGAGGAAACTAAGTTGACAAAAGACAATGCAATAGTGGGGAAAGAATCCTGTTACTTTTGACAGATAGCCAAACTTCATCCAATTTAGAATATCACGTTACCAGAATGCTGCCAGGATTAAGAGGTATTAGTTACAAGCAGAGGTTGGACAACCTTGGATTGTTTTCTCGAGGGGAGACCTGATAGAAGTATATACAATTCTGAGGCACAGATAGAATAGATGGTCAGACCATTTCCCCCCAGGATGGAAATATCAAAGACTAGAGGGCGTAGCTTTAAGATGAGAGAGGCAAAATTTAAAGGAGACTAGATCAAGTGCGGGTCTGTTCCCACAACGCAGACGTCCCCTACGCGTAGCCCCCACGGGAGGCCGGCTCTAGGCTTGGACCGAGTGGGGAGGGGAAGGGGAGGGGAAGGGGGGGGGGGGGGCTGACGTCACATGCAACGTGAGAAAGAACTCAAAGTCAAACGATTTTTGTCAGTCTTTTCAGATTCTTGAACATTTTCATTAATAACTGGAGGAAAAGCATGAATTTTTCAGATAAGGCGATTTCGGACTCCGGGGGGGAAATCTTCAGCGGAATATGTAAATATTTTACTGTTTGTGCGTCGTTTTCGAGAAAATTTGATTATACACAAACACACACACACGAACAAACACATCCACATCCAAGATCAGACTTTTAATAGGTGTATGATGTGCAGAGCAAGTTTTTTCTTTATACACCGAGTGGTGGGTGCCGAGAACGCTCTGCCAGGGCTAGAGATGAAGGCAGATACAATAGTGGCATTTTGAGAGGCTTTTAAACCTGGATATGCAGGGATATGAATCATGCGCAGGCAGATAAGATTAGTTCAACTTGGCTTCATGTTCGGCACAGACATTGTGGGCTGAAGGGCCTGTTCCTGTGCTGTACTAAGTGTAGGAAGGAACTGCAGATGCTGGTTTACACTGAAGATATACAAAAACAGCTGGGGCAACTCAGCGGGTCAGGCAGCATCCCTGAAGAAAAATAGATGGCGTTTCGGGTCGAGCTGAAAAGTCACCTATTCTTTTTCTCCAGAGATGCTGCTTGGCCAGCTGAGTTACTCCAGCTTTTGATTGTCTGTACTTTTCTGCTCGGTGCTCAAAAATAGTGGCTCTTTAAATTTTTCGACCGCATCTTGTGCTCATTAATGGTGTCAACCTCTGACCCAGAGAAATCATCAGCATATTCTTTGTCCCCAATAGAGCAGGCAATGAATTGTAACACTTTGTTCTATTTACTGTTGGAAACTGACCATATTAACACAATGCAACCACTGTATTAGGAATTCACAAAAATTATAATTAGGTCAATTTGTTGGCCTGAGCTGAGGAGAAAACAGAATGCTCTAGTTTAAAAAAAAAATCATGGAGACTGCTCAAAGAGTTACATATTTTAGCGCTGAACAGATGAAGACAGACACAAAATGCTGGAGTGAAGGGCCTGTCCCACCAGCATGCGACTGCATGCGGCGAGCGCGACCAAATGTGGTGGCTTGATGCGTACGGCCTCGCGGGGCCGGTCCCACTTCCAACCGCGGATCCGTCTGGAGTTGTGCGGGGCTGGTCCCGACATCATACTCACCAATCAGCTGGGCAGGAGGCGGGCCGACTGAATTTGGACGTCGCACAGCGTCGGGCGTGTGTGTCATCACGCAACGGCATGCCGGACGGTGACGTCATCACGCAACACCAGGTGCTAGGCGTACACCGTCAAGACGCTGCGGACGGCGTCCAGACGCTGCGGACGGCGTCAAGACACTTGCGTACGCCCGTCGAGGCGCTGCGTACGGCCTCAATGTGGCTGCGGGCCGACAGGGCGTTGCCGCGCGGGATTTTTGGACAGCGTCAGTTTTTCGGAGCCCAATGTCGGGACCAGCTCCGCACAACTCCATACTGCTCTGGCGATCGAAGTGGAACCGGCCCCACGAGTGCAGTCGCATGCAGTCGCATGCTGGTGGGACAGGCCCTTAACTCAGCGGAACAGGCAGCATCTCTGGAGAGAAGGAATGGGTAACGTTTTGGGCAGACACCCTTCTTCATTCCTTCTCTCCGGAGATGCTGCCTGTCCCGTCGAGTTGCTCCAGCATTTTGTGTCTATCTGAACAAATGAAAGTTGCCGTTAAATTATCTGCATACGAACTCTTGTTCAAGAAGGAACTGCAGATGCTGGAAAGGCGAAGGTAGAAAAAAAATGCTGGAGAAACTCAGCGGGTGAGGCAGCATCTATGGAGTGAAGGAAATAGGCAACGTTCCGGGACGAAACATTGCCTATTTCCTTCACTCCATAGATGCTGCCTTACCCGTTGAGTTTGCCCAGCATTTCTGTTTACTCGCCATTCAATGTGATCATGGCTGATCATCCACAATCAGTACCCCGTTCCTGCCTTCTCCCCATATCCCCATTCTGAAGAAAAGGTCTCGACCCGAAACGTCGCCTATTTCCTTCGCTCCATAGATGCTGCGTCACCCGCTGGGTTTCTCCAGCATCTTTGTCTACCTGCGTACGGACTCTGGTAACATTTACCCTTGTAACCTGCTAGCATGTTGAAACAGGACAGATTACCAGTTTTGCAACCATGATACAGTCTATAATATGCTCAGCGTCACGAGCTTAACCCTTCACAAAAAGGAGTGGCACCTTGACAACAATTCATGGAAAAACTAAGATCTATGTCCCTGATCAGCAGCGAGACTCCTGCCTGAAGTAATATTGCACAAAAACTGGGGGGGGGGGGGGATAAAAACCAGGTTTGGTCATGAGATTACAAACAGGTAAATCAAGTCAGTCAATACTGGGAAACGAAGAGTGAAGTCCACAACTGCGGAATTGTATTCCAATCAAGCAAACACTCAAAAAAATGATCACAATTGGGTGGCGCAGGGGCAGAGATCAGAGTTCATTCCTGATTATTGGTGTTGTCTGTACGCAGTTTGTACCTTCTCCCCTCGAGTGCTCCCGTTTACTCTTTCTTGGAGGCTATACATACATTCAATACTGTTTGCACAAATGTATCCCCCACCCATGTGGCCCACTGGCATGGGATCCCTTCCCTTATTTTTGAGGGGCGCCTCCACCACACTCTGCCCAGCAGCGGAAGGACCCTAGATTATTCTCATTAGGGTCTCGACCCGAAACGTTGCCTATTTCCTTCGCTCCATAGATGTTGCCTCACCGGCTGAGTTTCGCCAGCATTTTTGACTACCCTCATTAATCTGGTGTCATCTACTTTAGATATACAAATCCAACTTTTTCCGTCATCCTCTAATCGAGTACACGGCTGTGCTGAGCAAGATAACTGATGAATTCTAGATTATTCTATTTCTTTCCAGAACTAATGAGTAATAAAGAAGATAGACACAAAATGCTGGAGTAACTCAACAGGCCAGGCAGCATCTCTGGAGAAAAGGAATCGGTGTTGTTCTTCAGAACATAATGAAATATAATTTTAAATTACTGGAGCTTAACGAAGGGCCTGGTTCCACGTTGTGTTCCTAAACTAAACAAAGTCCCCTGAGAACTTTAGAGCATACAGCACCAAATAGAAAAGGAGCATTTGAGATGATCATCAGAACTTTGATTATGCATTAGGAGGGAGCCTTGTGTAAGTGGCAGAAAGTGGACGCCACCTCACCTACCACCTGCCTCTTGCTCCATATGAGGAAGGGTTTGTCATCCCCGGTTTGTCGCTTTAGCCACCACAGAACCCTAAAGTTGCCATCTTCGATCCTAGAGTGCTTCAGAAGAAGAGAAAGATGATTTTCCTACAGAGTTATTATAACACAGTTGGAGGATTAGGCCACCTGTAACCTCAAGTCTGTTGCATCATTCAACTAGATCCTGGCAGTTTGTCTCTTTGATTTACTGATATCCTGGTACTGTTGATTAATCCAAACTCTGATCATGAACTTAACGGCGGCACGATGGCGTAGCAGTAGAGTTATTGCCGTCAAGCGCCACAGAGCCGGGTTTGATTCTGACTACGGGTGCTTGTCTGTACGGAGTTTATACGTTCTTCCAGTATCTGTGTGGGTTTTCTCCAAAGACGTACAGGTTTGTAGATTAATTGGCTTGGTATAAATGTAAATTATCCCTAGTATGTGTAGGGGATGATCAGCCATGATCACATTAAATGGCGGTGCTGTCTCAAAGGGCCGAATGGCCTACTCCTGCACCTATTCTCTATTGTCTATTGATAGTGTTCGTGTATGGGAATCGCTGGTCGGTGTGGACTCGGTGAGCTGACAGGCCTGTTTCCGTGCTGTATCTCAAAACTAAAATTAATCCAAGTTTTTCAACAAACCTTTATAGGGGTGAGTGCACCAGCTGACTGGGTAGTAAGTCCATTGTAATTCCAAAATTAATTGGTTGTGTAATTAAAAGGAATACATTTACAGGTCTGTGGGAAAATAAGATATGACTAATTTAAATAGCTCTTTTATTTCAAAACCACAGCAGCTAAATGGTGTTTTGCAATTCTGTTTGATTGTGTAATCTCGTCTGGACTTCCAGCTGACATTTAATAAGCAATGACTAGAGTCGTACTCGTCTACCTCATCAGCGAGTACATTAATCATGCTTTATCATACTGTTCATAAATCTGTGCTGACTCGTTAATTGGTTAAAACGTATTCAAATGCTCAATTATTCACTCCTGATCTGTTCCTTGACTTGCCTTAAATTCATCCCAATCTTTCTGGAGATGATCGAGCCTATTTAAAAAAATTGTTCTTCACTTGTAAAATAATCTGAGCTTCAAGATTCTTGCAAATGACTCAAATATAGAGGTGCAGCGTAGTTTAGTTTAGAGATACAGAGATACAAGAGTTATCTATCATTTCATTGGACGCAGAAAAAGCGTTTGATCAAGTAGAATGGGATTATATGATTAAAGTATTGCAAAAATTTCAAATGGGAGAGAACTTCATCGCATGGATAAAATTATTATATAACAAACCCACGGCTAGAATATTAACTAATAATATACTATCTACGAAATTCCAATTAACAAGGGGCAATAGACAAGGATGTTCATTATCACCGCTGTTATTCGCTCTGGTAATTGAACCTTTAACTGAAAAAATTAGAACACACCCGGATATTTACGGTTATAATACAAAATATTCAAATAACAAAATATCCTTATACGCAGACGATGTATTACTGTATATCACAAAACCCCAAATCAGTATACCAAACATATTCAATCTAATTGAGGACTTTGGATCTTTCTCAGGATACAGAATAAACTGGAACAAAAGTGAAATTATGTCGATAAAACCGAAAGACTCAACACATCTCTTGAAATTCCCCTTTAAAATAGCCACAGAAAAATTTAAATATTTAGGAATTGAAATCACTAGAAACTATCACGCTATGTTTAATGCCAATTATAGCCCCTTACTTAAGAAACTAAATAATCTAATCAAATTCTGGAAAACGCTCCCGATGTCTTTAATAGGTCGAATAAATGCTATAAAAATGATCTTTTTTACCACAAATCCTATATTTATTTCAATCAATTCCAATATATCTTCCAAAAAAGTTTTTCAAAAAACTACTCAGACATTACAAATTTTATATGGGATTATAAATCCCACAGAATACAAAGAGCACACCTTAGTAAACAAAAAGAGATGGGTGGTCTAGCGCTCCCTAACTTTATGTACTATAATTGGGCAGTAAATATTAAAAATATGATTCACCTGCTGGACAACTCTGCCCAGCAGGTGGACTGGATTGTAATGGAGAGAGAGGACTGCTCTCTGTGTAATACAGGAGCGACTCTCCTCTCACCAATGAATCTGAATAACAAAAATTATAATAAAAATCCAATGATACATAGCACAATTAGAACTTGGAAACAAATAAAACAGAATCTAAAATTAAGAAATCTATCTCTTTTAATGCCAATAGTCAATAACCCGTCGTTTAAACCTTCAATTATAGATAAATCATTTACACAATGGGAAAGAATGGGAATCAAAACGCTCGGAGACTTGTATGAATTAGGAAAATTATTATCATTTCAACAATTACAACTGAAATATAATTTGAAAAATAATCAATATTTTAAATATCTTCAAATCCGTGACTATCTGAAAAAATACACAAAAGACTATCATAACATGCCCCCAGACTTACTGGATGAAGCCATGAAGACAAAGGCTGAATCAGCAAATCTAATATCATACTTATACAACATTATTTTAAATATAGAAATACCTACAACCGATGGTATTAGAAGAGACTGGGAACAAGAACTAGCTATAAAAATTTCAAAAGAGAGCTGGGATAAACACTTACTATATGTGCATAAATGCTCGATCAACGTACGGCATACTCTAATTCAATATAAAACATTACATAGACTATATTATTCAAAAACTAAAATAAATAAAATTTTCCCCAATGTCTCACCCATTTGTGATAAATGTCAGTCACAAGAAGCTACCATAGCGCACTCTTGTTTTTTGTATAAAAATCCAAAAATTCTGGAACGAGATATTTGAAATCTTCACAAAATTATTTAAAATAAAACTTGTACCAAAAGCAGAATGGATCATTTTTGGAATATCGGAAGGTAACCCCGAATTAAACGTGTTTCAAAAGAACTTACTTAATTACGGGCTAATAATGGGAAAAAAGCTTATACTCAAATTTTGGAAAAATGCTCCAATACCAACAATAAAAATGTGCATTTCAAACATGTTCGAAACACCACACTTGGAAGAGATGAGACTCCTCCTAGCAGGCAAAGCAGACCACTTCCATAGGAGGAGGTGTCCACTCTCGGACACCTCCTCCTACTTACCCTTGGACCATGACCCAACTGACGAGCACCAGGCCACCATATCTAGCATCATCACCGACTTCATCAATTCCCATGCCCTGCCCGACCAAGCTTCCAACCTCATCGTTCCCCAGCCCTGCACGGCCCGTTTTTACCTTCTCCCCAAAATCCACAAACCCGGCTCTCCCGGCAGTCCCATTGTCTCTGCTTATTCGTGCCCCACCGAACTCATCTCCACATACCTTGACTCCATACTATCCCCCTTGGTCAAATCCCTTCCCACCTATGTTCTAGACACCTCAGACACTCTCCGCCGCCTCCGCGCATTCCACTCTCTAGGCCCTCACCCCCTCATCTTCACCATGGATGTCCAGTCACTCTACACCTCCATCCCCCACCAGGATGGCCTCAAAGCCCTCCGGTTCTTCCTCGACAAGAGGAGCAACCTATACCCAGCCACTGACACCCTCCTCCACCTTGGTCCTCACCCTCAACAACTTTATGTTTGACTCCTGCCATTTCCTCCAAACACAAGGCGTAGCTATGGGCACACGCATGGGCCCCAGCTACGCCTGCCTCTTTGTCGGGTACGTTGAACAATCCTTGTTCAATACGTACCAGGGCCCCATCCCCGACCTCTACCTCCGTTACATTGACGACTGCTTTGGGGCCACCTCCTGGGCACCCACAAACAACTGACTGACTTCATCCACTTCACCACCAACTTCCATCCGGCACTCCAATACACCTGGACCATTTCCGACACTTCCCTACCATTCCTTGACCTCACCATCTCCATCGCAGGGAACAGACTTCTGACCGACATACACTACAAACCAACTGACTCACATGGCTATCTGGACTACACGTCTTCCCACCCTGCCCCCTGTAAAGACTCCATCCCCTACTCCCAATTCCTCCGCCTACGCCGCATCTGCTCCCAGGATGAGACGTTCCACACCAGGGCATCGGAAATGTCCTCGTTCTTCAGGGAACGGGGATTCCCCTCCGCCACCATAGATGAGGCTCGCACCAGGGTTTCATCCATACCCCGCAACACTGCTCTCTCTCCCCATCCCCGCACTCGCAACAAGGGCAGAGTCCCCCTAGTCCTCACCTTTCACCCCGCCAGCCGGCAAATACAACAAATAATCCTCCGCCATTTCCGCCACCTCCAACGTGACCCCACCACTCGCCACATCTTCCCATCTCCCCCTATGTCTGCCTTCCGCAAAGACCGCTCCCTCCGCAACTCCCTTGTCAATTCTTCCCTTCCCTCCCGTACCACCCCCTCCCCGGGCACTTTCCGTTGCAACCGCAAGAAATGCAACACCTGTCCCTTCGCTTCCCCCCTCGACTCCATTCAAGGACCCAAGCAGTCGTTCCAGGTGCGACAAAGGTTCACCTGTATCTCCTCCAACCTCATCTACTGCATCCGCTGCTCTAGATGTCAGCTGATTTACATCGGGGAGACTAAGCGGAGGTTGGGCGATCGTTTCGCCGAACACCTCCGCTCAGTCCGCAATAACCTACCTGAACTCCCGGTGGCTCAGCACTTCAACTCCCCCTCCCATTCCCAATCCGACCTCTCTGTCCTGGGTCTCCTCCATTGCCAGAGTGAGCAACACCGGAAATTGGAGGAACAGCACCTCATATTCCGCCTGGGTTGCTTGCGTCCGGATGGCATGAACGTTGAATTCTCCCAGTTTTGCTAGCCCTTGCTGTCTCCTCCCTTTCCTTAACCCTCGAGCTGTCTCCTCCCATCCCCCCGCCCTCGGGCTCCTCCTCCTCCCTTTTTCCTTCCTTCTCCCCCCCACCCCCCATCAGTCTGAAGAAGGGTTTCGGCCCGAAACGTCGCCTATTTCCTTCGCTCCATAGATGCTGCTGCACCCGCTGAGTTTCTCCAGCATTTTTGTGTACCTTCGATCTTCCAGCATCTGCAGTTCCTTCTTGAACACTTCCAAAAGATGTGGTCTGCATTTATGGAACTATTACAAGCATAAGGTGCAATAGTAATTTAAAATATAAATGGTACCAGGATCTGGTAACGGGGGGTATAAAATAAATTTAAAAAAACACGGTTAGTATATCCTTTTTTGCGGAGGTTTGTGTTACAATAGAGGGATTGTTTTTCCTTTTTTTTCCTTTTCTTTCTAGGGTCTTATTTCCTTTCTTTGCTTCCTTCTCTAACTTCTTCCCTAAGGGGCTTTCTTTTCCCAACACTTTCCTGCACCTTCACGATTCTTGCTCACTTTCCTTACTTCTTTTATTTCTACCTTTTTTAAAGCTCGAAAAACGAAGTGGTACAACAAATGTAATAAGATATATGTGATGTGTATTACTGTAATTTACTGTACTTCTAATAAAAATAAAATTAAAAATTAAAAAAAAAAGAAGAAAAAAAGAGATACAGCGCAGAAAAGGGCCCTTCGGTCCACCAAGTCCGTGCTGACTAGCGGTCGCCTAACACTAACAACATCCTACACACACCAGGGACAATTGTACCATGCTAATGGAGTCAAGGGATATGTGGAGAAGGCAGGCACGGGTTATTGATTGGGGACAATCAGCCATGATCACAATGAAAGGCCGAATGGCCGAATGGCCGCCTCCTGCACCTATTTTCTATGATTCTAACCTACAAACCTGCACGACTTTAGAGTGTGGGAGGAGTCCAGATATCCTGGAGAAACCCGACATAGGTCACGGGGAGAACGTACAAACACACACACCATTTGCCCCCATTTAGCCCATATCCCTCTAAACCTTTCCGACCCATGTACCCGTCCAAGAGTCTTTTAAATGGTGTTATTGTACCTGGCTCAGCTACCTCTTCTGACAGCTCCTTCCATATACACACCCTCCTCTGTTGAAAAGTTGCCCCTCTTGCCTTAAACCTTGCCCTCTTTTTTATTCCACTAATTTGGGTAAAAGATTTGATCACTCTATCTATTCCCCTCATTTCTATAAGATCACCTCTCAGCCTCCTGCACTTCAAGGAATAAAGTCCTACCCAACCTCTCCTGATAGCTCAAGCCCTGGAAACATTCTCTGATATCTTCTCTGCCCTCTTTCCAGCCTATCTCTATATAAAGAGCACAAGTATTTGTACAGTATTACAATGTTTGGCAATAGTGCTGAATTAGTTCTTTGTCTGACGTACTCAATCTCTTTGACAATTGACTACATTGTACACCAGACATTAGAAACTCCTTGCTTTTGTATCTGCAAACATTCTTGAAGTGAAATTCCAGCTACTGACAAGAGATTGTTGTGATAAGGAAGTATTTGAGTCTGCAGTTGCACAATGGATTTAAAACAAACATGGATCTAGTTAAAAAATAAAAGAATCCTCCTTTAGCATAGTGCAGCAAATGGTAGAGCCACTCCTTCTCAGCGCCAGAGACCCAGGTTCAATGCTGACATTGGCTGCAGTCTGTGTGGAGTTTACACGTTCTCCCTGTGGGTTTCCTCCTGGTGGTCCGGTATCTACCCACATCCCAAAATGTAGGTTAATTGGGCCTCTGTAAATTGCCCCTGGTGTGTAGAGAGTGGATGTGAAGGGATGATTGTTGGTCGGCATGGACTTGCTGGGACAAAAGCATGTTTCCCTGCTGTATATCTAAACTAAACCAGTGCACCAATTCCCTGAAGTAGGGCCCTGACTCAACATTGTCTGTCAATTCCCAACCCAGATGTTGCCCGACCTGGGTTCCTCTAGCACTTTGTGTAGGAAGGAACTGCAGATGTTGGTTTACACTGAAGACAGACGCAAAATGCTGGACTTAGACTTAGACTTAGACTTAGATCCTTTATTTGTCATTGAGACCTTTCGGTCTGAACGAAATGTCGTTGCCTGCAGCCATACATGTAATAATAAACAACAAAACACACAATAAACACAAATTAACATCCACCACAGTGAGTTCACCAGGCACCTCCTCACTGTGATGGAGGCAAAAATCTTAGGGTTACTGTCTCTTCCCTCCTCTTCTCCCTCTGCGCTGAGGCGATACCCCACCGGGCGATGGTAAGTCAGTCCCACAGCTGAACCGAGATCCGCGAACGGGCCGGTTCAAGCTCCGCGGCCCGGGGCAGTCGAAGCTGCCGCCCTCCAGTCCAGCGGACGCAGCTGTTGCCGCGGGAGCTCCGGAAAACAGGCACCAGGCTGTGACCCGTGAGCTCCCAACGATGTCGTCCACTGGCCCGCGGCCGAGCCACGGATTCAGGTCGCTGCCGCCAGAACGCCCCTCAGCCACCGGAGCACCGTCCCAGCCCCGCGCCGGGCCGCCCTCACCGGAGCACCGCCTCAGCCCAGCCCCGGGCTGCCCTCACCGGAGCACCGTCCCAGCCCCGCGCCGGGCCACCCTCACTGGAGCACCGCCTCAGCCCAGCGCTGGGCTGCCCTCACCAGAGCACCGTCCCAGCCCCGCGCCGGGCCACCCTCACCGGAGCACCGCCTCAGCCCCGCGCCGGGCCGCCCTCACCGGAGCTCCCGAACGCCACCACAGCTCCGAATTCGGCCAGCCTCGAGTCCTGGCTGGCTCTGCCTCCGGAACCTCGAGGTCGGTCGCAGGTTGGAGACCGCCAGCTCCGCCATTAAGTCTCAGCGCAGACGGAGGCAGAGAAGGGGGGATACGACAGAAAGAGTCACATTCCCCCGAAGGGAGAGACAGAAAACCATGTTTCAGCCCCCCCCGCCCCCACACATAACACAACCTAATAACCAAAAATTTAACTAAACAAGACAAAAAAAAAAAGTTAAAACAGACGGACTGCACGCGAGCCGCAGCCGTACAACAGCGCCGCCACTTCCGGAGTAACTGAGTCTGAGGAAGATGGTCAATAAGGTATTAGGCACTTTGGCCTTCATCAGTCATTGAGTATAGAGTATTGAGTATAGAAGTTGGGAGGTCATGTTGCAGTTGCATAAGACGTTGGTGTGATCGCATCTAGAATAATGTCTGAAGAAGGGTTTCGGCCCGAAAGTTTCCTATTTCCTTCGCTCCATAGATGCTGCTGCACCCGCTGAGTTTTGTCTACCTTCTAGAATATTGTGTTCAGTTCTGGGCACCATGTTAAATGAAAGATATCGTCAAGCTTGAAAGGGTTCAGAAAAGATTAACGAGGATGTTGCCGGGACTAGAGGGTGTGAGCTACAAGGAGAGGTTGAGCAGGCTGGGTCTCTATTCTGTGGAGCGCAGGAGGATGAGGGGTGATCTATAGAGGTGTACAAAATCATGAGAGGAATAGATTGGGCAGATGCAGTCTTTTGCACAGAGTAGGGTAATCGAGGACCATATGACATAGTTTCAAGGTGAACGGGAAAAGATCTAAAAGGAATCCGAGGGGTAACTTTTTCACACAAAGGGTGGTGGGTGTATGGAACAAGCTGCCAGAGGAGGTAGTTGAGGCAGAGACTATCCCATCGTTTAAGAAACTGTTAGACAGGTACATGGATAGGACTGGTTTGGAGGGATATGACCAAGGGCAGGCAAGTGGGACTAATGTAGCAGGGACATTGTTGGCTGGTGTGGGCAAGTTGGGCTGAAGGACCTGTTTCTACATTGTATCACTCTATGACTCTATGACTCTAAGGATCTCGATCCTAAACTTCACTCATTCCTTTTCTCCAGAGATGCTGCCTGTCCTGCTGAGTTACTCCAGTATTTTGTGTCTATCCTCTAGCACTTTGTGTCGGAAAGAACTGTAGATGCTGGTTTAAATCCATGCTAGATTCAAAATGTTGCAGCATCTCTGGAGAGAAAGAATGAGATGAGACCCGAAGCGTCACCCATTCCTTTCCTCTAGCACTTTGTTTTGCTCAAGATTCCAGCGTAACGATTTCTTATCTCTCCATTTCCCTATTTGATTTGTCATTCTTTTCTTTTCACCACCAAATGGAAACACACAGACTTCTAATATTCTCACGGCAAACCATTAAATTTACCCACTGGGTGACTGCAAAGGGCTCTTATCGAAACTAACGGCAACTTTGAATATAATGGTGCGGTGATACAGCGCGGAAACAGGCCCTTTTGGCCAAACGGGTCCATGCCGACAAGCGATCCCCGCACATTTTAGAGATACAGCGCGGAAACAGGCCCTCCAGCCCACCAGATCCGCTCTGACCAGTGATCCCCGCATATTAACACTATCCTACACCCACTAGGGACAATTTTTACATTTATACCAAGCCAATTAACCTACAAACCAGTACGTCTTTGGAGTGTGGGAGGAAACTGTAAACCCACGCAGGTCACGGGGAGAACGTACAAACTCCGTACAGGCAGCACCCGTAGTCGGGATCGAACCCAGGTCTCTGGCGCTGCATTCGCTGTAAGGCAACAACTCCACCGCTGCGACGCCGTTCCTTGCAGAAATCGGCAGTCTGGAGCTGAGATCAAGATGACAATAGCAATTTATATAATATTATTTTACTTTTCGACGGGGGTGATTTGGTGGAAAGGCCGATGCAGCACCCTGCAATTTCTGTTTCCTTATGACCCAAGTTACTTCACTGATGGTAATGGCATCAATGATAATGTGTGGGAAGGAACTGCAGATGCTGGTTTACACTTAAGATGGACACACAATGCTGGAGTAACTCAGCGGGACAGGCAGCATCTCTGGAGAGAAGGAATGGGTGATGTTTCATCAAACATCACTCCAGCATTTTGTGTCTATATTCACATCCAAGATAAGGTGTTTGTATAATACACTTTATTTAGTACATTTATATTGATCTTATATAGACAAAGGGTGAGATAAAGCTAGGATCCAATGGCATTTTCTGAAGTTTGAGAAATACTCTTCCTGAAGTATTTTAAAGACCGCAAGGAAAATGGTAACATTTAATAGCATATTTTTAGCTTAGGGATACAGCGTGGAAACAGGCCCTTCAGCTCTCCAAATCCGCGCTTACCAGCAATCACCCCGTACACTAGCACTATCCTACACACTAGGGGCAATTTGCAGAGACCTATTAATCTACAAACCTATACATCTTTGGAGCATGGAAGGAAACCGGAGCTCCCGGAGAAAATGTGGGGTCGCAGGGAGAAAGTACAGACCGTACAGACAGCACCCGTGGTCAGGATCGCGCTCTGGTCTCTGGTCCTGTAAGGCAGTAACTACAGCTGCGTCGGCCGTTTTATTTATTTATTTTTTTAAAGCATCAATTTTGGCAAAATGTGTTTTATTGTGTTTTTGTAGTCAACTTGTATTGTCAACCTCATCCAATTTTTTCTCGTGGTGGTCCAAATATTTTTGTCAAATAGAAAATAAATTGTCTTGGCTACATATTAAAATGTCTTTGGGTATTATATATATTCCCATTACTTCGCACAAGACTTATTGCTGATGTTGACTGATCTTCGTCAGAGGAGGAGAATAGTTAATAACTATTTGGGCTGAAAAAGCTTTTACCCGCTGATTTATTTATAGCACTTTTCTTAGCTTTCAGATTTTCAGCATTTGTGTTTTCTATCCCTCAATTCCAGCATTGTTTTCTTTTGCTGTCTCTTGAGATTCGTCCCCCTGGCATTATTACAGTATTGCCACGTAATCAGATGGTGAGACGTTGTTTGCATGCAGTTCAAGCAAATCACACCATGCATAAGTACATCAAGAAAAAGAGGATGCAGATTGCAGCATCACAGTAGGAAAGGAAAAAAGCGTAAAGGTCCTGTCCCACTTACGTGTCCTTGGCACGCAAATTACGCGATCTCGTGGTCGCATTGAGGCGCACGGGAATCGTATGGCAGCGTGGGGCCGGTCCCACTGAGAAACGCGGAGGGGTATGTAGTTGTGCGCGACATCGCGTGGAGCTCCGAAGTTTTTTTAGCGCACAAAATCTTCGCACGCCAATGGCCTGTCGCGGAACTGATGGCCAGGAAAGGACAGGCCCAAGACCCTGGCGCGATGCAACGTCTCACCTGCAACAGCAGCAGAAGCAGGCAAACGATCGCCGGGGGCTCACGGCCGTTGCTGTACAGATCCGCCCCCACTTCTACTCCCAGAGCGGGGCCAAGAAAATTGAAGATAGACACAAAATGCAGGAGTAACTCAGCGGGACCGGCAGCATCTCTGGAGAGAAGCAATGGGTGACGTTTCGAGTCAAGAACCTTCTTTTCAGACCGAAGAGTCTCAACACGAAACCACCCATTGCTTCTCTCCAGAGATGCTGCCGGTCCCGCTGAGTTACTCCAGCTTTGTGTCCATCTTCAAATGACGTCACGCGCTCCAGACGGCTGTGCATTCGAATGAAGTCGCGCGCGACCTTCGCGGGACCGTCGCGGCTCAACGCGACCATGAGGTCGCGTAATTTGCGTGTAAAGGTCACGCAAGTGGGACAGGCCCTTAAGAGCCACAACAAGGTAGATTGGGAGATTAGCACGTGAGAGATCCATTCAAGAGTCTGATAATGGCGGGGAAGAAACTTTAGACTTTGGAGATACAGTGTGAAAACGGGCGTTTCGGCCCACCGAGTCGGTGCCGACCAGCGATCGCCCCGTACACTAGCACTATCCTACAAACTAGGGACTAATGTGTACGGCTTTGAAGTGTGGGAGGAAACCAGTGCACCCGGAGAAAACCCAGGCATCATATGGAGAACGTACAAACTCTTGTACAATGGAACCTATAGTCGGGATCAAGCCCAGGTCTTTGGCGCCGTGAGGCTGCAGCTCTACCGCTGTGTCACTGTGCCACCCATTGTGTTGCAGTTCCTGTTTCTAAATCTGGTCATGTGTTTTCCAGCTTTTGTATCATCTGCCCAATGGGAGAAGTGTGAATGAACAGGTTGTTGGCCGATCTTGATTATGTTGGCTGACTTCCCAAGGCAGCGTGAAGTCTGGATGGAGGCATTTGGAGGGTGGAGGTTGTGTGGCTGCTTTGCATACTTGGATCTTCTCCAGAAAGATCAGCCGTGTTTAATAAACCTTCACCACTGGCATCGCCTCCATTTTTATCATTCAGCCTTTCTTGATCTCCACCCTATCCCCCTTCTCTGCAACTTAAAATATGGTTCATTTGTAACTAATCCTTCATCTGAAGGCGGCACGATGACGTAGCTAGCGGTAGAGCTACTGCCTTACAGCATCAGACACCCCGGTTTCATCCTGACTACGGGTGCTGTCTGTGCGGAGTCTGTACGTTCTCCCCGTGACCTGAGTGGGTTTTCTCAGAAATCTTCGGTTTCCTCCCACACGACAAAGACGTGCAGGTTTGTACGTTAATCGGCTTGGTATAAATGTAAATTGTTCCTAGTCAAGTCACGTCAAGTCACATTTATTTATATAGCACATTTAAAAAACAACTCTCGTTGGCCAAAGTGCTTTACATTTGTTATAAGAATAGCACAACAAAACAGACTACATACATATATACATGTAGCCCTCACTCAGAGGACGTGTGTGTAGGATTGTGTTGGTGTACGGGGATCGCTGGTCGGCGCTGACTTGGTGGGCCGTAGGGCCTGTTTCCGCGCTGTATCTCTAAACTAAACTGATGAAAGATTATGAACTTGAAACATTGACTCCGTCCCATCTCTCTGCAAATGATACCTGACCTCAATGTTTTCAACTTTTTTTTGCAATTTCATCATTTTATCTTATGCTTTGCAATTTTGATCTGCCATGGCTTTCTTCAAACACACAAAGTTTTTTGAATGGGGAGATGTGGGAAATTGGGCCGAAGGGCCTGTTTCCACATTGTATCACTATCTCAGAGAGAGAGAGAGAGAGAGACGGCCGGTCGTGGGGTGATAGAAACATAGAAACATAGAAAATAGGTGCAGGAGTAGGCCATTCGGCCCTTCAAGCCTGCACCGCCATTCAATATGATCATGGCTGATTCTCCAACTCAGTATCCTGTACCTGCCTTCTCTCCATACCCCCTGATCCCTTTAGCCACAAGGGCCACATCTAACTCCCTCTTAAATATAGCCAATGAACTGGCCTCAACTACCTTCTGTGGCAGAGAGTTCCAGAGACTCACCACTCGGTGCATGAAAAATGTTTTTCTCATCTCGGTCCTAAAGGATTTCCCCTTTACCCTTAAACTGTGACCCCTTGTTCTGGACTTCCCCAACATCGGGAACAATCTTCCTGCATCTAGCCTGTCCAACCCCCTAAGAATTTTGTAAGGTTCTATAAGATCCCCCCTCAATCTTCCAGGATAGGAATGGAAGCGACGGCTGCAACAGGCCTTCATGGCCAGTTGTAGCTGAGACTATAAAATTGTGCCTCTTTCATATAGACGGGGCTGTTCTGTACATTCTGTACTGACCGGGAGATTGTGATAGTCTTGCTGATCACTCTACCTTAATTGGTATGATGGCAATAGTCTTGCTGAGCTGTATACATAGAGTTTTTCACTGTACCTTGGTTTCAAAGATCTTTTATTGTTGCATGTACCAATTAAGGAACAGTGATATGCAAATTACCATGTAAGGAAATTAAGATAAATAAAATATAATCAAAACCATTGAGGATGTTTAAGGGCCTGTCCCACTTTCACGATCTAATTCACGACCTTTTTTACTCGTGGACATTATTCAGTACCTATGACCAGCATCACGGTCTGCTACGGCCTACCTACGACCTCGCGACGACCATGCTGCGAGTATGAGTCAAGGGCAAACTCGGCAGAGGTCGTGAAAATGGGACAGGCCCTTAAAGAAGGAACTGCAGATGCTGGAAAATCGAAGGTAGACAAAAATGTTGGAGAAACTTAGCAGGTGAGGCGGCATCTATGGAGCGAAGGAAATAGGCAATGTTTCGATCCGAATCTCTGGTGAATCTCTGGAATTCTCTGCCACAGAAGGTATTTGAGGCCAGTTCATTGACTATATTTAAGAGAGAGTTAGATGTGGCCCTTGTGGCTAAAGGGATCAGGTGGTATGGAGAGAAGGCAGGTACAGGATACTGAGTTGGATGATCAGCCATGATCATATTGAATGGCGGTGCAGGCTCGAAGGGCCGAATGGCCTACTCCTGCACCTATTTTCTATGTTTCTATGAAACGTTGCCTATTTCCTTCGCTCCATAGATGCCGCCTCACCCGCTGAGTTTCTCCTGCATTTTTGTCTGCCAACCATTGAGGATTCCTTGTTTCCACTTTACAAAATGCGAATCTCTTTGGAAGAGGAGGAAGGATATTCATGGAATAAATAAAATGCCTTGAATCTTTGCAGAATTTTAGATGTCTTTGGAACTAAAATGTTTTCATGTCTTTCTTTCATACAGGATCCTGCAGGTATATTTGAACTCGTGGAAGTAGTTGGAAATGGCACATATGGACAAGTGTATAAGGTAATGCAAAAGTGGCCTTTTGATTTTATAATGGGAATTTTTAGTTTTAGTTTATATTTATATAATTTATAGAAGTCGTGGGCTTCTGTGTCTGCGCTTTAAAAAAAATCTTTTTTTAAATTTTAATTATTTATTTTTATGTTACATGACTGTAACGAAAATCCATTTCCTTGTTTCATGAGATAATGACAATAAATTGAATACAATACAATATTAATATATTATGAGAATAATTATACAAAAATTCTGAAATCTTCATTGAAAGTTGGAATACTAAACAACCTTGTAATCAAACCTTGGAATCACAGGAGTGAGTAAAGGCAATATGGTATTTTGGGGTTTCTCTCGGATAAGGCATGGGGTCTGAATTATTTTGGCATGTTTGTAGAAGTGATCTATGAGGATCCAACTGCAGGAAATGCTACACTTGTCCAACAGCAGGAGATGCAACACCTGTCCCTTTACCTCCCCCCTCGACTCCATCCAAGGACCCAATCAGTCTTTCCAGGTGAGGCAGAGGTTCACCTGCACCTCCTCCAACCTCATCTACTGCATCCGCTGTTCCAGGTGTCAACTTCTCTACATCGGCGAGACCAAGCGCAGGCTCGGCGATCGCTTCGCCCTACACCACCGCTCAGTTCGTACTAACCAACCTGATCTCCCGGTTGCTCAGCACTTCAACTATCTGACCTTTGTCCTGGGCCTCCTCCATTGCCAGAGTGAGGCCCAGTGCAAATTGGAGGAAGAGCACCTCATATTTCGCTTGGGCAGTTTACACCCCAGCGGTATGAACATTGACTTCTCTAATTTCAGATAGTCCTTGCTTTCTCCCGCTTTCCCCTCCACTTCCCAGCTCTCCCAAAGCCTACTGTCTCCGCCTCTTCCCTTCATTCCCCCCCCCCCCCAACACCGACATCAGTCTGAAGAAGGGTCTCGACCCGAAACATCGCCAATTCCTTCTCTCCATAGATGCTGCCTCACCTGCTGAGTTACTCCAGCATTTGATGTCACCTTCTAGCTAACAATGATCTATTCTACATTTTCCTTGATCCTCATCCCCTTTGATGTCTCGTTTTCACACCTTACACTTCCTTAGCTGTCTCCCTCTCCCCGGATTCTCAGTCTGAAGAACGGTCTAACCCGAAAGGTCCCCCATTCTTTCTATCCAGGTGGATAGAAAGAATTATTATACCAAGCCGATTAACCTACAAACCTGTACGTCTTTGGAGCGTCGGAGGAAACTGAAGATCTCGGAAGCAACCCATGCAATCACGGGGAGAACGTACAAACTCTGAACAGACAGGCACCCAGAGTCCTGATCGAACTCCGGTCTTAGGTGCTGTAAGGCAGTAGCTCTATGTCATCATGCCACCTTCAGATGAAGGATTAGTTACAAATGAACCAGAGAAGGGGATACAGAGAAGGGCATAGGGTGGAGATTTGGAAAGACGGAATGATAAAAATTGTGAGGATGCCAGTGGTGAAGGCTTTATTAACCATGGCTGATCTTTCTGGAGAAGATCCAAGTATGCATACCAACCACACCACCTCCACCCTCCAAATGACTCCATCTACACTTCACGCTGCCTTGGGAAGTCAGCCAACATAATCAAGCACGGCCAACAACCTGTTTAAGAAGGAACTGCAGATGCTGGAAAATCGAAGGTACACAAAAAAGCTGGAGAAACTCAGCGGGTGCAGCAGCATCTATGGAGCGAAGGAAATAGGCAACGTTTCGGCCCGAAACGTTGCCTATTTCCTTCGCTCCATAGATGCTGCTGCACCCGTTGAGTTTCTCCAGCTTTTTTGTGTATGGCCAACAACCAGTTCATTCTCATTTCTAGCATTGGGCAGAAGCTACGTACAACACCGGGGTCTCAGCAACTCTACCGCTGCGCCACCGTGCCGCCTATCACTTTAAAGCCAGAAAGAAAATATAGAGCTGGCCGCACCGATAATCACCAGTGCTGCCATGTCCAACCATTCTGTGATGCTGTACATTGAAGAGTTTGCATGCTTGATCAGGTGCTGCTTTTTCCCCTCCTGTGGCATGAGTCATGAATACAAATGATCATTCAAGCTGCATGACTCCATGGCAATCGTTCGTTTATACCGTGCTGCGCATCATGAATATTTTTCATAACATTTTCTGCTGCACATCATCTCCTAGTGAAATGAATGAGCAATGAATAACAAGAGGGGATTCAGAGGGTGCTTTCAATAAAATCCCCAGATTGACACTGATAAGCGAAGCCATCACGATTCATCAACTGGAAAGTTCCCGCAGATTTCCCCCAACTTGTCTTCCTGCTTACTCGCAGATGTAACTTTTTTTGTGCTTGTTTTTTTTTAATCGTGGTAAACACTTGGGTAGCTTATGCCTTTATCACAGACCCCACATTGCAAATTGGTGTGTGTGCGCCAGTGAGTTCATCCCTTCCCTGTCCTCTGAACATTCTCATTGAAAAATCTCCCTATTATAGGGCAGGCGTGGAGTGTTAGTTTATAGGGTGGGTTAGTATTATAGGGTGGGGTGTTAGTTGCTGCCTTAAGGGCCTGTCCCATTTGGGCGTCATTTGCTCGTCATTTAAGCGTCACAACAGACGCACGTGCTGCGTGCATGGTGCGCATTACGCGCGCATGGTGCGCATTATGCGTGTGCGGTGACCTAGGCAGTGACGCGCGCGGCGCCCCAGGATTTTGGGACTCACAAAATCTTTGCTCGCCCATCTGCGTGACGCGCAAATGAGGCCCAAGTGGGACAGGCCCTTTACAGTCCCTGATTCTTAGGTTTGACAGTCCTCGGATTCGACCATGACTACAGGTGCCTGGCTGTATGGAGTTTGTACATTCTCTACATGAACTCCACATGAACTCCTCAGGCCGCTTGTTCCATATTCCTTGGAAAGCAGAAGGCTGAAGAGTGATAGCTTGGAGGTGCATAAAATCATGGCAGGAATCAATAAGGTGAATGCACCGTCTTTCACCCAGAGCAGAGGAATTAAGTACCAGAGGGCATAGGTTTAAGGTGAGGGAGGAAAGATTCAATAGGAAACTGAGGGACAACTTTTTCACAGAGGGTGGTGGGTATGTGGAACGAGCTGCCAGAGGGTGTAGTTGAGTGAGGTACTTTTACAATTAAAAGACATTTGGGCAGGTACATGAGGAAAGGCTAAGAGAAATATGGACCAAACAAGGGCAGGTGGGATTGGTGTACCTTGGCTGACATGGACAAGTTGCCCCGAAAGCCCTGTTTCCGTGCTCTCTGACTATCACCTTGTTACTACCTATTTCTAATATTCTTCCTTCAACTTTTCTCAACCTAGACTTTCTTGTTTCTCTTTCCCAGTCTTGATGAAGGGTCGTAGACCTGAAACAATATTTCTCTTTCCAGAGATGCTGTGTGACCTACTGAGATTTACCACTTTTTGTTTCAGTTTTCCAGCATCTGCCCTTGTATAATATTAGAACGGGTGTTGGGGGTTATGGGGCGAAGGCAGGAGAATGGGGTTGAGAGGGAAAGATAGATCAGCCATGTTTGAATGGTGGAGTAGACTCAGTGGGCCGAATGGCCTAATAATGCTTAAGAAAGAACTGCAGATGCTGGAAAATCAAAGGTGGACAAAAATGCTGGAGAAACTCAGCAGGCGAGGCAGCATCTATAGAGCAAAGGAATAGTGACGTTTCAGGTCGACACCCTTCTTCAGACAGAAAAGGCCTAATAGCGCTCCTTTTTTAGTCTCTTACCTCGACGGAAATGCGATTTTCCCCCATATCATATCTCCGTTCGCACTGCGGCCTAACGCCGAGGAGCTGGTGGCCTCTGCTGGAAGTGTGATCCCTTTGCCAGGGATCGACCTCCGAGCTCCAACCAGGAGAGCCTGCGGACTTTAGCTTTGTGCAGCTCGCGGTCCCCGACTTCAGGAGCTTCAACCAGCCCGACGCAGGGGCTTCGATCGTCCCGACGGATGGTTCGACAGCCCCGACCGCGGGAGAATAAAGAGGAGAAGGTTAAAGGCCCTGTCCCACTTGCCGATTTTTTTCAGTGACTGCCGGCGTCATATCAGTGTCGCCAAAAGATTGTGAACATTTCAAAATCTAGCGGTGACAAAAAAAATGAAACGACATTTGAAAAAACACCTCGCGTCCTATGTCATCATGCCGCAAATTTTTTGGTGACCTGATTTCGTCAGGCAATGATGCTGGCAGTCGCCAAAAAAATTGCCAAGTGGGACAGGCCCTTTATTGCCTTCCATGGTGAGGAATGTGGGGAATCCGTTGTGGTGGATGTTTATGTTAACTTTTATGTAGTTGTGTGTCTTGTTGCTTTTTTTTTGTACCTCTTATTGTCACGTGTACCTCAATGAAACCTTTTAATGTATGTATTTCTGGTTCCCTGTTGCTGAGACAGTGGCTGTGCCATAAGCTCAAACTTGTTCGGCTAACTGGGTCTCATCGGGCTGAATTTAGCCTCAATTTCCTGCTATTTTTTCCAATTAGCATTTTCTTTTAGAAAAACTTCTATTGAAATTCTATCATCCGTTCAGATCACTGTGACTCAGTTTTTCGAAAGATAAATCTAATTCTCCTTTCATCTTCACTTCCTATACTGTGCTGCATAAAATGGGGAGGTCTGATCAGTAAGATGTGATCATATTTTCAAAGGACTAGGTGCCTGACCCTTTTGATTGCACTCAGTGTAAGGAGTTTAATTAGTGGCGACTGAAGCTCTCTAATTTAACACTACTAACCAAGCATTTGCTCCTACAGTCAGTGTAGCATAGATTAAATTAATGCAAGGCACAGTCAATGCAGATGATATTGTTTTTAATGCAAAGTCAAGTACACACATTTTATTTCTCACAGGAACCATTATTTGGAGGAGATTGTTAATCCAGTTTACAGTTTTAGTTTATTGAAAAGCTTTTGTTGCGTGCTATCCAGTCAGTGGAAAGACAATACTTGATTACAATCGAGCCATTTACCTGATAAGGGGACAATGTTTAGAAACATAGAAACATAGAAAATAGGTGCAGGAGTAGACCATTCGCCCTTCGAGCCTGCACCGCCATTCAATATGATCATGGCTGATCATCCAACTCAGTATCCTGTACCTGCCTTCTCTCCATACCCCCTGATCCCTTTAGCCACATGGGCCACATCTAACTCCCTCTTATATATAGCCAATGAACTGGCCTCAACTACCTTCTGTGGCAGAGAATTCCACAGATTCACCACTCTCTGTGTGAAAAATGATTTTCTCATCTCGGTCCTAAAAGATTTTCCCCTTATCCTTAAACTGTGACCCCTTGTTCTGGACTTCCCCAACATTGGGAACAATCTTCCTGCATCTAGCCTGTCCAACCCCTTAAGAAATTCGTAAGTTTCTGTAAGATCCCCCCTCAATCTTCTAAATTCTAGCGAGTACAAGCCGAGTCTATCCAGTCTTTCTTCATATGAAAGTCCTGCCATCCCAGGAATCAGTCTGGTGAACCTTCTCTGTACTCCCTCTATGGCAAGAATGTCCTTCCTCAGAAAGTGCTGATCCTTGAAACCCTGGGGGTTCAGCTGAAGTTTCCCATGTTTATAATAGGGTCTGATTTCCTTCCTTGAATATGATCCATGTTCTTTCCTGCCGAGATGCTTGGCATTCTAATCGGAAACTGAGTCATTTTCTTCGTAACAGAAGTTACTTTTTGAGGGGAAAAAGCTAAATGTACTTTTCCTTCTATTTGGCACCTCAATTGGTGATTATATAACGCTGGCATACAGCACCCTCCATAATGTTTGGGACAAAGACCCATTTATTTATTTGTCTCTGTACTCCACAATTTGAGATTTGTAATAGGAAAAAATCACATGTGGTTAAAGTGCGCATTGTCAGATTTGAATAAAGGCCATTTTTATACATTTTGGTTTCACCATATAGAAATTACAGCTGCGTTTATACATAGCCTCTGACCGGCACCTCCCTCCTCCCATCATCGCGCTGAATTATCGTGGTCCCGCCCCCATTGCCTGCTGACCGACATCTCTCTCGTCCAATCGGCGCCCTCCCTCGATCAGCCGTCCCACCCCCACTGTCTCGCGGGAAACGGAGATTTCACCGGGTTTTAAAATCTGGATTACAAAAAATGGGGGGGAATCATCCCCCACCTCTCAAAACAGAAGGGGGGACGTGCGTCCCCTGCACCCCCCCCGGGATTTCCGCCCCTGATTTAGAGATACAGAGTGGAAACAGGCCCTTTGGCCCACCGTGTCTGCCCTGACCATTAATACTATCCTACACACTAGGGATAATGTCCACTTATACCAGCCAATTAACCTACAAGCCTGTATGCCTTTGGAGTATGGGAGGAAACCAAAGATCTCGGTGAAAACCCACACATGTCACGGGGAGAATGTACAAACTCCGTGCCGACAGCACCCGTAGTCAGAATTGAACTCTGGTCTCTGGCATTGTAAGGCAGCAACTCTACCACTATGGCACTGTGCTGCCCGAGTTAGTGGATGTCGGTAGTGATTAATGATCCAGGATAGTGGATGAGAAAGTGGGATAACAGAAATTTAGTAAGTGGGTGATGGATGGGCCGAAGGAGCAGTATCTCTAAAACCTAAAGTGTAATCTTACATGAATCCATATTTTGTAGCATGAAAGCAGACATTTTGGCCCAAGGTGCCTTTCTGAATTAATCCCATTTGCCTCTGGCCCATATCTCTTTCAATCCTTTCTATCCATGAACCATCCAAATGTCAACATAATTGTGCCCGCCCTTACCACTTCCCGTTGCAGCTGGTCCCATACACGATGGAACTTATTGGCTTCTAATTTTATCTGAAAGACAACAGAAGTAGCTTTGTGCAATGTTTGCTCGTGGGTACATTGGGCGAGAGCCTAAATGTTATCCTCCGAGGGCTTTATCCTATGATCTCTGGGCTCCAAAAGGCAGAAGGTTTGAGATCTGGCACCTTTTGCAAAAACTGCACATGTGATGCATCTTCAGTAAGTTCTAATTCAATGCAGCCCTGTGTCTGAGGACATTTTGACGACAAATGTTCATATTCCAAATTTAATACAGTGATTCGCTTATATTTTTAAACTATTGGCAAAGCTAGCCTGGGAATTCTGTTTGATATTTTGTGCAGTTTAGCATTATGAATTCTAGTGGCTACTCCTTGCCCGTGGCAAAATATATTAACTGCCTAGAGTGAAGCTCCATAAAGCAGCTAGATTTTGTTATAGTTGATCTCTACGGACGCTTAGCATTAGTGGCGGCGCTGCCTTGCAGCTGCGGCTCGCCTGCAGTCCGTTTGTCTTTTCTGTTTTTTGTTTTCTCTTGTCCCGTTTTTACAGTTTATTTCGGTTTATTTAGTTGTGTAAGTGTGGGGGGGTTGTGTAACATGTTTTTTGACTCTTCCTTCGGGGGGGGGATGCAACCTTTCCTGCCGTATCCCCCGTCTCCGTGTCCGTCTGCGCTGAGGCCTATCGCGGAGCTGGCAGCCTCCAACTGCGACCGACCTCGAGGCTGCGGAGGCAGAGCCTGGACTTACCAACGCGAGGCTGGCCGACTTCGGGGCTGTGGTTGCGGTGCGACCCAACTTCTAACCTGACTTTGGAGACTCGGCCGCGGGCCAGTGGACGACATCGTCGGGAGCTCGCAGGTCACAGGTTGGTGACCTGTTTTTCCGGAGCTCCCGCAACAACAGCTGCGTCCGCTGGACTGGAGGGCGGCAGCTTCAGCAGCTTCGACCGCCCCGGGCCGCGGAGTTTGAACCGGCCCGTTTGCGGAGCTTTGTGCAATGTTTGCTCGTGGATTCAGAAGTTTGATGACACTCGCTTCTCTCTCTCATAGGTGTTAGTAACAAATCGAGCTGCCTGTCTTTGGACACGTTCGGTGGAAGAAATGTTTTTATTTGTGTATGGGTCCCATGCTGCAACTGCGTAGTCCAAATGAGGTCTAACGAGGGTGAAGTATAGCTTCTACTTGACAGAAGTTGAACAATGATGAAAGCCATTATTCAATGCACACCCGATGTACTGGAGCAGTTCCGGCGTCCCTTTCCTCCTCACCTTGAAGGCGCTGGAGGCATTGCCCCCGTTCACCCTCACCCTCCGACAGGCGTCCCTCCTGGTTACGCCGTCTGCCAAGCCTTTGTGCCGGTTCCCAATCCCATCGACCATCGAGCCTTCTGGCAGACTGATCTTTCAGCCGGGTTCCCCGTCCCACCGACCGACGACACTTTGTGTGGGTCCTCCGTCGTCGGTCCGCGGCTGGGCGAGTATTCCTACAAGGTCGGTCCGTGGCGGGCGGGCAGGTCAGTATCAGAATCAGATTTTATCCGCCAAGTATGTTTTACAACATACGAGGAATTTCACTGGCCAGGTCAGTCATACAGTTAAAAGCAACAGATCACTTCGAAAACACATTTTAAGATGAACATCCACCACAGTGACTCCTACACATTCCTCACTGTGATGGAAGGTGAAATAAAGTTCAAGTCCTTCCCTTAGTTCTTCCTCGGTCGTGGGCCTCGAGCCCCCGTTGACGGGACGGTCTTGACTCCCGTAGCCGGCGGCGTTCGGGCCCTCCTCGTCGAGGCGATCCGCTCCTGCATCGGGGGGGGATGTCAGCTCCCCCGGGCCGGGCGTTCGAACCTCACATCGGGGCTGGTCGAACCTTCTACGGCGTTGGAGCTCCCGACTCGGCCTCACCCAAGACTGCGAGCCATTGATGGTAAGTCTGCAAACCGCGGTGGGAGCGATCCCAGGCAAGGGATCAGCTCCGATGGTAAGTCCGCGGTAAGTGGGGCTCACGACAGTCCGTGGCGGCTCCCAGCTCCATCGATGATAGGCCACAGAGCCCGGAGAATGTGATCCGATAAATGATCACATCTCCTGGAAGGTAGGGACCTGAAAAAAAAGTTTCCCCCGTTCCCCCCCCCGACAAAAACAAACCGAGCAACATTAAAACACACTTTCAACAGATGCTAAAAATAAAAAAATGTATGAAAAAACTAACAGACTGCCGGCAGGGCGGCCAACTCCCCCGGCGCCCCTGGTGGTACTCTGTAAATTCAATACTTTGGAGTACCACTTGCGCGAGGCTTGAGACACCAAGGAGGCCGAGGCCCTTTAGCGGCCGAACTCAAGACCCGGACTGGCGGATTGCGGATTCAGCGGTCAAACAGAAGACCTGGCAGATTACGGCATCGGAGCGATCCTGCCGAGCGAGCACCTGCTCGTCCTCCGAAGACCAGAGAGAACCGGTAACGACGAGCAAGGCCGGAAGGAGAGGAAACTGATGTCCTCGTGGTCAGCTGCGGGAGATGCCCCCCCCCCCCCCCCCCCCCCCCCCCCCCGCCCGGCTTCTAGGGAACAAAGGTGGATGGACGAGGAGAGGAACGTACGTAGCAGCCAAGGAAGAAGATGGCTGGAGGCTTGCAACAGCCTGGGACTTGCCCGGAACCTTAGATCTAGAGTGTGGACTTTGAAAACGGTGCCAAAAAATAGCGCCTCTTGCATACGATACAATACGATAGAACTTTATTCATCCCAGGAGGGAAATTGATTTGCCGACTGTCATAAAAACACAAAATACATGAAACTTGAAATTAAAGTGACGAGTGGAAAGGATCGGGGATGCGGAAAGAATGTGGAAAGCGGGCTCAGTGGATCATTTCTGTACACTTGCTAATCGGGAGTATAGCAGTACTTGCGTGGACTGGATGTAAAACATTTTATTTCACTGTGTTAACACTTTGCACACGCGATAATGAACAGGGCAAGTTTGGCGGGATATGGACCAAATGTGGGACTAGTATAGCTGGTGTGGGCAAGTTGGGCCGAAGGGCCATTCACGCTGTATCACTATCACTCTATGTTAATAAAAGCCCCATTGAACCTTTTGATATGGGGAGTTTTGCTCACCTGGCACTGTTTTCATATCCCTGGCTCTCGTTTAAATGGAATTCACTGATTAGACAAATTTGCAAAGTCGGCATTGATCAAAGCTAGAACTACACTGATCTGCTTGCCATTGAGCTGTCTCAGCAAGCCACGTTCACCTGCAAAGTGCACTATTGATTTTCAAAAAAGGCATCTGCTAAAGTTTCACACAGGGAGTAGTTATTTAAAAAAAAAAGGCTAATTGATCTGTAAAAGGATAAAAAAAGATGTGTAAAAAGTTATTTTCAGACTGGCTGGCTGTTGCACATGAACTGCAATGTGTATCAGTAATTGGACACCCAACAATTAAAGATAACATTTCCAGAAGCACTTGGCTTTGTCATTTGGTGGTGGATATAAGTCAGTGAGTTTATTGGCCAAGTATTCACATACAAGGAATTTGCCTTGGTGCTCCGGCCACAAGTAACAACATGACATACAGTGACAGTTACGAATGACTCAGAAAACACTAAACATTAATAATAATAAAACATTAATGATAAAACACCATTGATCAAGCATGTGAACCAACAAAATACCAGATCAAAGGGAGGCGACAGATTTTTGGCTGTTGAGTAGAGCAACTACTCGTGGATAAAAACTGTTTTGATGTCTGGCTGTGGCAGCTTTGACAGTCCGCAGTCGCCTTCCAGAGGGAAGTGATTCAAAGAGTTTGTGGCCAGGGTGAGAGGGGTCAGAGATTATCTTTCCCGCTCGCTTCCTGGCCCTTGCAGTGTACAGTTCGTCAATGGAGGGGAAGGTTGCAGCCAATAACCTTCTCAGCTGATCGGACGATTCGCTGCAGCCTCCAGGTGTCGTGCTTGGTGGCTGAGCCAAACCAGACCATGATGGAGAAGGTGAGGACAGACTCTTCGATGGCCGTGTAGAATTGGACCATCATTGCCTGTGGCAGATTGTGCTTCCTCAGTTGCCGCAGGAAGTACATCCTCTGTTGTGCCTTTTTGACTGTGGATTCGATGGTCACCCCCCACTTAAGGTCCTTGGAGATGATTGTTCCCAGGAACTTAAAAGACTCCACAGATGTGACTGTGGTGTTGTTGATGGTGAGTGGGGTGAGGGGAGGGGGAGCTCTCCTAAAGTTACAATCAATTCCACTGTCTTAAGAGCATTGAACATAAGAGCATATATGGAACAAGCTGCTAAAGGAGGTAGTTGAGGCAGGTATTAGAGCGACATTTAAAATGCATTTGGCCAAGTACATGGATAGGAAAGGTTTAGAGCAGTGGTTCTTAACCTGGGGGTCGTTTGAGGCTTTGCCAGGGGTCATGAAGGGGACACAAATAACATCAATTTATTGAGCCCATGTTTAGGAACCTAACAAAGGTACATACCACATACAATATTGTGTTCGCGAATGCGCGTACTGGTGCCAAAACTGTTATGAACCACTGGTTTAGAGGAATATGGGCCAAAGACAGGCAGGTGGGACTAACTTGGATGAGACATCCTGGCAAGCATGGACGAGTAGGACCGAAGGGACTGTTTCAATGCTGTATGACTGTCCACAGAGTCCCACAGCCATCAGACTATTAAACACAACTTCAAACAAACTGAACTATAACAGCCTATTGCACTTTATCGGTTTATTTATGTGTGTGTGTGTATATATATGTATGTGTATGTTCTTGTGCTGCAGCAAGCAGGAATTTAATTGTCCTATCTGGGACACATGACAATAAACTCTCTTGACTTGACATGACTTGTCACTCTATGACAACAATTAGATAGAATGATAAAGACATATGGTATGCCTGCCTCGATCAGACAACGCATTGAGTAAGAGTCAGGAAGTCATCTTCTTCTTGCGTGTGGCGTGCACAGCCTAAAGTTGTTGGACAACTTGTTCTATTTGATCTTCCGTTTGTGCACGTCGAGTTGATTGCATTAGTCGAAACAGGGCGGACCAATCTTCCGCCCCTCAGGAAGTCATGTTGCAGCTTTATACAACTTTGAGGCCACATTTAGAGTATTGCATGCCGTTCTGGTCGCCCCATTATAGGAAACATATAGAGGCTTTGGAGAGGGTGCGGAAGATGTTTACCAGAATCCAGCCTGCAAGAACACAATGACACTGGTTTAAGTATCAACCCGGCGGTATGAATATTGATTTCTCTAACTTCAAGTAACGCTTGCATCCCCTCTCTCCCCGTCCCTCACCCACTAGTTTCACTCTCCTCCTACTGAGTTTCATTGTCTATAACTTGTTTTCACCTAGCCCACAGCTAACAAAGGTTTCGGCCCGAAACGTTGCCTATCTCCTTCGCTCCATAGATGCTGCTGCACCCACTGTGTTTCTCCAGCATTTTTGTGTACCCTCAGCTAACAATGGCCTGTTTCCTTTGTCATTGTTACTTTTTTGCACTCAGATTCAGATTCAGATTCAATCTCTGAATCTGAAACTCCTTTCATTAATTTGTTCTTTATCTCTCTATCTCACCCTCCATACCTCTCGTTTCCCTAACCCCGACTCTGTCTGAAGAAGGGTCTAGAACCAAAATGTCACATCCTTTTTCTCCAGGGATGCTATCTGACCCGCTGAGTTTCTCCAGCTTTTTGCCTGTCTTCGATACCAGTTTAAGCTTATGTATGCAAATTAGCGTTGGGAAAATTCTGTTTACATTATGCTTACAGGTTTAATGCTAATGATCGATAAAATGATTTTAATTTGCCTGGCTCATGACCTGCCCTCCACTGGTTGTCCTTATCATGTCATCATTTATTATTTAAAGAAATGCCCCTGTCCCTCTAAGGAAACCTGAACGGAAACCTCTGGAGACTTTGCGCCCCACCCAAGGTTTCCGTGCGGTTCCCGGAGGTTGCAGGTGGTTGCCAGAGGTTGCAGGTAGTGGAAGCAGGTAGGGAGACTGTCAAAAACCTCCAGGAACCGCACGGAAATCTTGGGTGGGGCACAAAGTCTCCAGAGGTTTCCGTTCAGGTTTCCTAAGTGGGACAGGGGCATAACTCTTTGTAACGATTCCAATAAAATCAACCCTTTTTCTTTGAGTATTTAATGTCTTTGGTCAGTGGGTGATGAATCTGGAATTCATTGCCACAGAAGCCTGTGGATAGTACAGGTGTCTGGGGTTATGGGGAGAAGGCAGGAGAATGGCGTTGGGAGGGTTCCGCCATGATGGAATGACAGAGTAGACTTGATGGGCCGAATGGTCTAATTCAACTCCTATCATTTGTGAACATGTCCTGTCCAAAGCACCTTTTTTAACTCAAATTGTTATAATTTTATGATTCCACCCTTTATGATCAATTAAAACATTGAAAGATTTAAAGTTAATTTTCTTAATGGATTGCTCATTAGCAGCTGTTTGATGATGTTTGTTAAAGCCAATTAGCTTTTCAAAGCGTTTAAAATATGTGCATGAGAAATGTGCCAAGTTTGACTTGGCCAAACGAATCTGTGCATGGAAATAAATAATTTGTTTGAATGTGCAGAGCTGAATTTAAAAATAAATAAAATTGTGACATTCAAAGCCCATGCATTTACTAATTACCGATGAGAGGATGGTGATTTATTTTGTTCCTTTCAAATGCCCTAATGTCCTCATGTTGAACCCATCATCTTCCATAAGAACGAGTGAACTTCATTTATTTAGCCTTTTAAGCACGGTGGGACAACCAAGGACACTTCACAGGAACAATATGTTCATAGTTGATAAGCTGTAGGAGTAGAACAGCCCCCTGTCCCACTTAGGCAATTGTTTTGGCGACTAGGCTGTCGCCACATGGTCGCAGGGTGACGCCTGTATGGTCGCGAGTCGTCTCCTCAAGTCACCTAAAGAGTCGTAACGTTTTTCTGGTTGCCGCTGGATTTCGAAATGTTCAAAGCATTTCGGCGACTGTGGGCTTGACGTAGCGTGTCTTCTCCTGTCGTAGGTTGTCGCCAGGTGACGTTGGTTGTCGCCGGGTGCTGACTTCGGTGAATTCCATTGGCGCTACCTACATCAACCGGCGATGGGTACCGGCGACTGAATTGTCATCATTTGTCGCCGACAAGGTCGTTGCTTGTCATCGCTTGTTGCGGTTGGACATAGGTTGACATCGGTTGTTGTAAGTTGTCGCCTGTGTGGTCGTAGGTGGACGTCCTAATGGGTCGCCGGCTGTTGCTAGCTTGACGTCGACTAGGTGGTAGGTTGTCATGGCTCGTTGTAGACATTGTCGTGGTGGGGGGGGGGTCCAGTCCCCGCTTTTTCGGCGAATGCTAAGACTATGACAGTCGCCAAAAAAATCACCTAAGTGGGACAGGCCCTTCAGACCATTCGGCACATCATCTCCTCTGCCATTCAATCATGGGATCTCTTTCCCTCTCAACCCCTTTCTCCTGCCTTCTCCCCAAAACCCCTAACACCCTTCTGACCTACCAATCTGTGTCTACCTACATAACCCCTGACATTGACAATATGCAACAAAACTTTGCCACATAGACTTCAGACATTAGTGATACAACGCGAAAACAGGCCCACCGAGTCCATGCCGATCAGTGATCGACCCACACACCAGCACTATCCTGCACATTTACAATTATACCCAGCGAATTAACCGACAAGCCAGCATGACTTTAGTGTGTGGCAGCACACCGGAGAACCTGGAGAAAGCCCACGCAGTCACAGGGAGAACGTACAAAGCACGTGCAGATAGCACCCGTAGTCCGGATCGAACACGGGTCTCAGGCGCTGCGCTACAGTGCCGTCCACATCACAAAGGAACACTGGTAGGGGGGGAAACTAATTTCAATGACTTCGTAAGAGTAGGAAAGAGATCGGTAAAATGAAAGCATGGCCACCAAAATTGAAGTGTTGTTGTTTTAGGATTGTGTTGTGTAGTAGTTCATAGGTGATTTAAAAAACAAAAACAAAAAATGAATAAGGGTGTCAACATTTAGTGAGCTAATTGTAGAAATATGTTCCTGAGGTGGACATGGTTTTTTTTTGATAGAGAAACATTGGTGATCAATGTGCGGCCAAATATGGTTTTAGGTTGAGGTTGTAGACGGGAAGATGGATGGTGTCGTTGGCAAAGAACGGATTCAATGGAAGCTGGAAGCAAAGGTTTAATCTTCCCAATGTTTAGATGGTGGAAATTTGAGTCTGTTATTACTAATAGCCCTGTCCCACTGTACGAGTTCATTCAAGAGCTCTCCCGAGTTTAAAGAAAATAGTCAACCTCGTGATAAGTACGTAGCGGGTACGTCGGAGCTCAGGACGTCTCTTAGCGGCTCGTAACGCTAACGGCAGGTACTCAGGAAACGCGGTAAGCTCGGGAAGACTCGTGAAGATTTTTCAACGTGTTGAAAAATGTCCACGAGAGCCCCGAGTAGCGACGAGCGGCCATTACTGTAAATCTCTGAGTTCGAATCAGGGCAAACTTGGGAGAACTCTTGAATGAACTCGTACAGTGGAACAGGGCTTTAAGGAAATTCAGTTGCAGAGCACACATGATTCTTAAGTGACGGAACCATATTAAGGATGTACATGGCCAACTGTTAGTGCGGCTAGACACAAAATACTGGAGTAACTCAGCATTTCTGGAGAGAATGAATTGGTGTTGTTTCAGGTCGAGACCCTTCTTCAGACTGTGAGTCAGGGGAGAGGGAAACTAGAGATATGGAAGGGCAAGGTCAAAGCAGACGATGCTCGAGGAAATAGTTCATGATGACCGAGGGGAAGATGACAAGGAGGCATACAAATGGTAAAATTAATCAGGAGAGCAGTGAACCTGGTTGGAGAACTAGGGTGGGGGAGGGAGAGAGGGAATGCAGGGGTTACTTGAAGTTAGAGAAATCAATATTCATACCACTGGGTTGTAAGCTGCCCAAGCAAAATATGAGATGCTGTTCCTCCAATTTGCGTTAGGCCTTACTAGCGAGGCTTGATTCAAGTGAGACTTGATTAGTAAAGGTGTCGGGGATTATGGGGCGAAGGCAGGAGAATGGGGTTGAGAGGGAATGATTGAATGGCAGAGTAGACTTGATGGACTAAAGGGCATGTCGCACTTTCACGACCCAATTCACAACCTTTTTTACTCGTGGATATTTTTCATCATGCTAGAAAAAATGCCCTGACCTACTTGATGCCACCTGTACCTACGACTAACATCACGGCCTACTATGAACTCCTACGACCTCGTGACGACCACGCTGCGAGTATGAGTCAAGGGCAAACTCGGCAGAGGTTGTGAATTAGGTCGTGAAAGAGGGACAGGCCCTTGAAGGTGTCAGGGATTATGGGGCAAAGGCAGGAGAATGGGGTTGAGAGGGATTGATTGATCTGCCATGATTTAAGAGAGAGTTAGATAGAGCTCTCGGGGCTAGTGGAGTCAAGGGATATGCGGAGAAGGCAGGCACGGGTTATTGATAGGGGACGATCAGCCATGATCACAATGAATGGCTCGAAGGGCCGAATGGCCTCCTCCTGCACCTATTTTCTATGTTTCTATGATTGAATGGCAGAGTAGAATTGATGGCCAAATTCTGCTCCTTGAACTTTTGAACATGTTATATAACAGAGGGAACGGAATGGAAGAGTTAAGAGGGAAACTGGCAATTGCAAGAATTCACCTGGAACATTCACTTCTTTTCGAAGATTTTTCAAGCAGTTTTTCAATAGAAGCGGAGGCTGAATATACAGAGAATCATTTCAGATTGGCGAGATAAGATGCATGTGATTCCACAGCTGCTATTGAATAGTTGGAACCACATAAAGGCAGTTACACCCAATTGAAGGGCTGTGGTGTTATCGGGGTAAGTGATTGCGCTAAGTTAATGGTTGTTGAGAAAAGGCAGTTTTATCGTGGTCACAGTCAAATAGACTCTCCCATTGCAAACTGCTCAACTTAGCTTAGTTTGATAACGAGATACAGACAATTACCTATATGACCTGATGCTGCCTCGCTGCTCAGTAAAGTAATAGGATCTGAAAATGAACACAAAAAGCTAGAGTAACTCAGCGGATCAGACAGCATCTCGAAACGTCACCTATCCATGTTCTCCAGAGATACTGCCAAACCCGTTGAGTTACTCCAGCTTTTTGTGTCCATCTTCGGTTTAAACCGGCATCTGCAGTTCCTTCCTACACATAACAGGACCTGATTTTTTTTGTTTTTTGGGGGCAGGAAATTATAACTTAAGAGGGCTGATACTTCTGTCATAGAAGAGAGAATGAGAGAACCTTAAGATTTAAGCAAAGACGCAAAGTGCTGGAGTAAGTCAGCGGCTCAGGCAGCATCTCTGGAGAACATGGATAGGTGACGTTTCAGGTCAGGACCCTTCCATGGACAAAGTGTTTAAGAAGGAACTGCAGATGCTGGAAAATCGAAGGTAGACAAAAGTGCTGGAGAAACTCAGCGGGTGCAGCAGCATCTATGGAGCGAAGGAAATAGGCAACGTTTCGGCCCGAAACGTTGCCTATTTCCTTCACTCCATAGATGCTGCTGCACCCGCTGAGTTTCTCCAGCACTTTTGTCTCCCTTCCATGGACAGTTTTTTTTGGAAACCAGTATCTGCAGTTCCTTGTTTCTACTTAAGATTTAAATGATTTTAAGTAGACACAAAAGGATAGTCTTTACTTTCATAATTTTGAAAGATACTAGTAAAATATGACAAATAAAGAAGACACAACACAATGCTAGAGTAACTCGGTGGGTCAGGCAGCATCTCTGGAGAACATGATGGAGAGGTGACATTTCTTCTGGTTGAGAACCTGATTACTGAGTTAATCCTTGGTGTCTTGTGTCTATCCAAGATTCAAGAGAGTTTATTGTCATGTGTCCCTGATAGGACAATGAAATTCTTGCTTTGCTTCAGCACAACAGAACATAGTAGGCATTGACTGTGGCATCCTTGGTAAACCAGCGCAGTCTGAAGAAGGGTTTTGGCCCGAAACATTGCCTATTTCCTTCGCTCCATAGATGCTGCTGCACCCTCTGAGTTTCTCCAGCATTTTTGTCTACCTATGGTTTATGGCTATCCTTGGCATTGCCTATGGTCTATCCTTGGTAAACCAACAAGGTTCCTTGTTGGTACACAAAATTGCTGGGGAAACTCAGCGGGTGCAGCAGCATCTATGGAGCGAAGGAAATAGGCGACGTTTCGGGCCGAAACCCTTCTTCAGACTGATGGGGGGTGGGGGGGGGAAAGAAAGAAGGAAAAGGGGAGGAGGAGGAGGAGCCCGAGGGCGGGCGGATGGGAGGGTGGGAGGAGACAGCTAGAGGGTTAAGGAAGGGGAGGAGACAGCAAGGGCTAGCCAAATTGGGAGAATTCAATGTTAATGCCATAAGGACGCAAGGTCCCCAGACGGAATATAGGTGCTGTTCCTCCAATTTCCGCTGTTGCTCACTCTGGCAATGGAGGAGACCCAGGACAGAGAGGTCGGATTGGGAATGGGAGGGGGAGTTGAAGTGCTGAGCCACCGGGAGGTCAGGTAGGTTATTGCGGACTGAGCGGAGGTGTTCGGCGAAACGATCGCCCAACCTACGCTTGGTCTCACCGATGTAAATCAGCTGACATCTAGAGCAGCGGATGCAGTAGATGAGGTTGGAGGAGATCCTTGGTTCCTTGTTGGTTCCTTGTTCCTAAAGAAAGGACATTTAAAGCTGCAGGTTGACTTTTCAATGAATCCAGTTCCGTAATTTTATTGACCTAAAATGCTAACTGACAGATGCCCCCAGACTGAGGATTGCTGGGTTTTTTTCCAGTTTTTATTTGGTGTTTCACTATCCAAGGTATTTTGAATGTGTCCATGTGAAAGGTAGTTTGAAGATGTGGATCTGGAAGGAGGCACAAGGGACTGCAGATGCTGGCAAGTTAAGCAAAACACATTGCTGGAGGGACTCGACGGGTCAGGCAGCATCTGTGGAGGAAATGGACTGGTGACACTTCACCAGACTGATACTAGTAAATGGGGAGGAAGCTGGGAAAAGTCAATGAGTCAGGCAGGGGAAATGGACTGGTGACATTTCAGGTTGGTATGATTCTTCAGACTGATAGTAGTGGGGGGGGGGGGGGGGGGGTGGCTGGAAAAGCCAATGAGTCGGGCAGCTTCACTGGGGTAAATAGATAGGTGATGCTTCAGGTCAGAGTCTTCAGTCTTCAGACTGACACTGGTGGGGAGGGGGGGGGGGGGGGGGGGGGGGGAGACAATAGACAATAGGTGCAGGAGTAGGCCATTTGGCCCTTCAAGCCAAATTCAATGTGATCATGGCTGATCATCCACAATCAGTACCCCGTTCCTGCCTTCTCCCCATATCCCCTGACTCCGCTATTTTTAAGACCCCTATCTGGCTCTCTCTTGAAAGCATTCGGAGAACCCGCCTCCACCGCCCTCTGAGGCGGAGAATTCCACAGACTCACCACTCTCTGTGAGAAAAAGTGTTTCCTCGTCTCCGTTCTAAATGGCTTACTCCTTATTCTTAAACTGTGTGTGGCCCCTGGTTCTGGACTCCCCCAACACCGGGAACATGTTTCCTGCCTCTAGCGTGTCCAAACTCTTAACAATCTTATATGTTTCAATAAGATCCCCTCTCTCATCCTTCTAAACTCCAGGGTGTACAAGCCCAGCCGCTCCATTCTCTCACAAATGACAGTCCTGCCATCCCGGGAATTAACCTTGTAAACCTACGCTGCACTCCCTCAATAGCAGGGGGAAGGGAGAGAAGCTGGAAAAGGATGTCTTTGTAGAGTGTTCTGTAGAGAGACACTGCAGATGCTGGTTTACACCGAAGATTGACACAAAATGCTGGAGTATCTCAACAGACCAGGCAGCATTTTTGTAAAAATAGATTACAGTTTGTGTCGAGAGCATTCTTCACACCCATTGACATTTCAGTCTGAAGAAGGATCTCGTTCCAAAACATCACCTATTCCTTTTCTCCCGACCCGCTGAGTTACTCCAGCATTTTTGTGCCTATTCCTGGTGAAATAGTTTGGATGCTGTTTACATAGAAACATAGAAACATAGAAAATAGGTGCAGGAGTAGACCATTCAGCCCTTCGAGCCTGCACCGCCATTCAATATGATCATGGCTGATCATCCAACTCAGTATCCTGTACCTGCCTTCTCTCCATACCCCCTGATCCCTTTAGCCACAAGGGCTACATCTAACTCCCTCTTAAATATAGCCAATGAACTGGCCTCAACTACCTTCTGTGGCAGAGAGTTCCAGAGATTCACCACTCTCTGTGTGAAAAATGTTTTTCTCATCTCGGTCCTAAAGGATTTCCCCTTTATCCTTAATCTGTGACCCCTTGTCCTGGACTTCCTCAACATCGGGAACAATCTTCCTGCATCTAGCCTGTCCAACCCCTTAAGAATTTTGTAAGTTTCTATAAGATCCCCCCTCAATCTTCTAAATTCTAGCGAGTACAAGCCGAGTTTATCCAGTCTTTCTTCATATGAAAGTCCTGACATCCTAGGAATCAGTCTGGTGAACCTTCTCTGTACTCCCTGTATGGCAAGAATGTCTTTCCTCAGATTTGGAGACCTAAACTGTACGCAATACTCCAGGTGTGGTACAACTGCAGTAGAACCTCCCTGCTCTTATACTCAAATCCTTTTGCTATGAATGCTAACATACCATTCGCTTTCTTCACTGCCTGCTGCACCTGCATGCCCACTTTCAATGACTGGTGTACCATTAAGTATTATAGATGGTGTTTTTCAGGTTTCTGTGGAAGGATGAATGCACCAGTTAATGTTGTGATCTCCTTTTGGTGCAGTGTTTGTTACTGTGGTGTTCGAAGAGTTACAACTACCCTAGGAATACAGACTGCAGGCTCAGTGCTGCACTGCAGTATTTTTATATTCAGGTGTGATTATGTGCAATGTTTCTTTCCAAAATTAGGACAGCACAGCCAGCAAAACTAAACGAAACAGACTTCTTACAAAATTAATATTTATGTAAGACTTAATTTGGAATCTTTTCAGAAAGGGGCCAACTTTAAACACTGATTTTAAAGCATTGGTTCCAAGATCTTTGAGTAAAACTTTTAAACAGTGGCATTTGTGAGATAAATGAATATTCAAGTTTACCCGACCTATTTTTACCACAGGTAGACAAAAGTGCTGGAGAAACTCAGCGGGTGCAGCAGCATCTATGGAGCGAAGGAAATAGGCAAAGTATCGGCCCGAAACGTTGCCTATTTCCTTCGCTCCATAGATGCTGCTGCACCCGTTGAGTTTCTCCAGCACTTTTGTCTACCTTCGATTTTCCAGCATCTGCAGTTCCTCCTTAAACTATTTTTACCACAGCCGTTTCACAACAAATCTCTATGCCTTATGTTCGCAGTTGTCTTAGATAATACCAGTGACATCAACTTCTCCCAACTTCCGTTTTCTCAGTACCAGATTTCCACATCTTGACATCGTCTCTGTCAACCCTTGCAGACTGAACCAAAACATCGTGGTTGCCACGTGTTTTCAAAGCTTAGTTTGCCGAATGGTTGATTGCAGTTTTGCTGGGCCACTTTAATGTTACCCACACTCTTTGTTTTTAGTGTTATTATTAAATTAAATTAAATGTGCCCATTGGAAAGCACTTTGGGTTCTGACAGCCATAACTCTATAACCTCCTGTTTAAGAAAGAACTGCAGATACTGGAAAAATTGAAGGTAGACTACTTCTTCTTTCGTGTGGCGTGCACAGCCTAAAGTTGTTGGACAACTTGTTCTATTTGATCTTCCGTTTGTGCACGTCGAGTTGATTGCATTGGTCGAAACAGGGCGGACCACGTGAAGGTTGCAATCTTCCACCCCGAAGGTAGACAAAAATGCTGGAGAATCTCAGCGGGTGAGGCAGCATCTATGGAGCGAAGGAATAGGTGACGTTTCGGGGCGAGACCCTTCTTCAGACTGATGTAGAGGTGGGGGGGGGGGGTGGATTCGGGAGGTTCTATAACCTCCGGAATGCCTCGGTATCATCTTCTTCCAATTATGCTATGTTCAAGAGTGTTTTCATAAGTTCATATGTTATAGGAGCAGAATTAGGTCATTTGGCCCATCAAGTGTACTCTGCCATTCAACCTTGGCTGATCTGTCTGTCCCTCTCTATTTTGATTTCTCTAACTTCAAGTAATTCTTCCTTTCCCTCTCACTCCGTCCCTCCCCCACCCTGGCTCTCCGACTAGTTTCACTGTCCTCCTGAATCATTTTACTGTTTGTATGCGTCGTTGTCACCTTGCCCATAGCCAACAATGAACAATTATACATTTCCTTTATCGTCGTCTGCTTTGATCTGTATTTTCACACCTTACATGCTCTTTGTACCCATCCATATCTCTAGTTTCCCTCTCCCCTGACTCTCAGTCTGGTGAACGGTCTTGATCCGAAACGTCGCCCATTCCTTCTGTCCAGAGATGTTGCCTGCCTCACTGAGCATTATGTGTTTATCTTTGGCATGGGTTTAAGATGAGGAGTAAGCCAGTGAGGGGATTTGAGGAAAATTCCATCGCGGATGCAGGTTATAATCAGGAAGGGTCTATCAACAGGGGATCGGAGTCCTACAGCAAGAAAATGGGCCCGTCAGCCCAACATGCTGAACCCTTTGTTTAAGAAGGAACTGCAGATGCCGGAAAATCGAAGGTAGACAAAAGTGCTGGAGAGACTCAGCGGGTGCAGCAGCATCTATGGAGCGAAGGAAATAGGCAACGTTTCGGCCCGAAACCCCGAAGGAAATAGGCAACGTTTCGGGCCGAAACCCGGAAGGGTTTCGGCCCGAAACGTTGCCTATTTCCTTCGCTCCTTAGATGCTGCTGCACCCGCTGAGTTTCCCCAGCACTTTTGTCTACCTATGCTGAACCCTTTTCCAGTCTATGTAGTCTCATATGTCGACATTAGCTCCATATCCTTCTATGTGTTGCCTATTCAAGTGCCTGCCGCAATGTCTCTTAAGCCACGTGATTGTATCCTCCCCTGCTTCTTTTGCAGCTTAATTTAACTAACACCCACTCATAGTTTAAAAAAAATGTTTCCTTCTGATCCTTTTTTTTTTAAAGCTCCTTTCTCTTGCCTTAAACGTATGTCTTTTGTTTTTGATACCCTTGCCAAGGGAAAAAAAATTCTGACTATCTACCTTATCTATACCTCGCCCTATAACTAAAGTCCTCCAATCTAGGCAATATCCAAAATCGCAAAAGGCTTGCAGATTGTGTAAGTCTCATATCAAAGCAGAAACATAGAAAATAGGTGCAGGAGGAGGCCATTCAGCCCTTTGAACCAGCACCGCCATTCATTGTAATCATGGTTGATCGTCCCCAATCAATAACCCTGTAAATATTCAGCAGGTTAGAATGAATCAGTGGGAAGAGAAACGGAACTAATGTTTCGGGTCAAAGAGATTCTGACGAAGGGTTCATAAGATATAGGAGCAGAATTAGGCCATTCAGCCCATCAAGTCTACTCTACCATTCAATCATGGCTGATTTATCTCTCCCTCTTAACCCCATTCTCCTGCCTTCTCCCCATAATCCCTGACACTCGTACTATTCAAGAATCTATCAATCTCCGCCTTATATCCGCCAATATCCATTGACGACCTCCACAACGGTCTATGGCAATTAATTCCACAGATTCACCACCCTCTGACTAAAGAAACTCCTCATCTCCTTTCTAAAGGTATGTTCTTGTATTCGGAGGCTATGGCCTCTGTTCCTAGACTCTCCCATTAGTGGAAACATGCTCTCCACATCCACTCTCTCCAGGCCTTTCACTCTTCGAAGTTAAGATGGAGTTGAGTTAAGAAACAGTTATACAGGTACATGGATAGGACAGGTTTGTAGCGATATAGGGCAAACACGGGCAGGTGGGGCAGGAGGGACATGTGGATATGTTGGGCCGATGGGTCCGTTTCCACACTGTATCACTATGACTTTATCAGTGACCAAAATGTATACCTGTTTGAGGGGATATCTGTTGTTGTTACAACAGATAATCCTCCAACATTTTCGCCACCTCCAACGGGATCCCACCACTGGCCACATCTTCCCATCTCATCCCCTTTCGGCTTTCCGCAGAGACCGCTCCCTCTGTAACTCCCTGTTCAATTCGTCCCTCCCCACCCAAACCACCCCCTCCCCTGGTACTTTCCCTTGCAACCGCAGGAAATGCTACACTTGTCGCTTTACCTCCCCCCTTGACTCCATCCAAGGACCCAAGCAGTCTTTCCAGGTGCATCAGAGGTTCACCTGCACCTCCTCCAACCTCATCTATTGCATCTAGGTGTCAGCTGCTCTACATCGGTGAGACCAAGCGTAGGCTTGGCGATCGCTTTGCCCAACCTCTCCGCTCGGTCCGCATTAACCAACCTGATCTCCTGGTGGATCAGCACTTCAACTCCCCCTCCCATTCTGAATCCGACCTTTCTGTCCTGGGCCTCCTCCATGGCCAGAGTGAGTCCCACTGCAAATTGGAGGAGCAGCACCTCATATTTTGCTAGGGCAGTTTACACCCCAGTGGTATAAACATTGACTTCTCCAATTTCAGGCAGTCCTTGCTTTCTCCCTCCTTCTCCTCAGCTTCCCAGCTCTTCCACAGCCCACTGTCTCCACCTCTGCCTTTCTTCTTTCCGCCACCCCCCTCTCCACCTCCACATCAGTCTGAAGAAGGGTTTTCCTTTAAGACCGAGATGAGAAAAACATTTTTCACACAGAGAGTGGTAAATCTCTGGAACTCTCTGCCACAGAAGGTAGTTGAGGCCAGTTCATTGGCTATATTTAAGAGGGAGTTAGATGTGGCCCTTGTGGCTAAAGGGATCAGGGGGTATGGAGAGAAGGCAGGTACGGGATACTGAGTTGGATGATCAGCCATGATCATATTGAATGCCGGTGCAGGCTCGAAGGGCCGAATGGCCTACTCCTGCACCTATCTTTTATGTATCTATGTATCTATTCCTTCGCTCCATAGATGCTGCCCCACTCGCTGAGTTTCTCCAGCATTTTTGTCTAACTTCGATTTTTTCCAGCATTTGCAGTTCTTTCTTACACGCCTGTTTGAGGGGGGCATGACCAGAGGGAATTTTTGCACTAGCTGCTTCAACTTGCAGCCCTTCTTGGTAGTCAACCATCTCCATTCTGTATCTGCACTAACTAACTAACTCAATAACCCAAATAACTAACTCAAACATTTTCCTCATTTCGAATGCCCACATCGGCCAATATGTCCCAATTGCACTAGTCCCACCTGACTGCGTGAGGCCCATATCCCTCCAAACTTGTCCTATGCTTCCGCTGCTCTAGATGTCAGCAGATCTATATCGGTGAGACCAAGCGGAGGTTGGGCGATCGTTTCGCAATAACCAAGCTAACCTCCCGGTGGCTCAGCACTTCAACTCCCCCTCCCACTCCGTCTCCGACCTCTCTGTCCTGGGTCTCCTCCATGGCCACAGCGAGCAGCACCGGAAATTGGAGGAACAGCACCTCATATTCCGCTTGGGGAGTCTGCATCCTGGGGGCATGAACATCGAATTCTCCCAATTTTGTTAGTCCTTGCTATCTCCTCCCCTTCCTCAGTCCCCCTGCTGTCTCCTCCCATCCCCCAGCCTTCGGGCTCCTCCTCCTTTTCCTTTCTTGTCCCCGCCCCCCCCACCCCCGATCAGTCTGAAGAAGGATTTCGGCCCGAAACGTTGCCTATTTCCTTCGCTCCATAGATGCTGCTGCACCCACTGAGTTTCTCCAGCTTTTTTGTGTACCTATGGTTTATGGCTATCCTTGGCATTGCCTATGGTCTATCCTTGGTAAACCTTGTCCTATGCATGTACCGTCTAACTGTTTCTTATCAGATTCCTATTAAATCGTTTCCCCTTCACCCTAAACCTATGTGCTCTGGTCCTCGATTCATCTACTTTGGGCAAGAGACTGGCATCTACCAGATTTATTCCTCATGATTTTATACACAGTAATAAGATCATTCCTCATCCTGCTGCGCCCCAAGGCATAGAGTCCCAGCCTACTCAATCTTTCCCTATAGCTCAGACCCTCTAGCCCTGGCAACATCCTTGTAAATCTTCCTTGTACCCTTTCCAGCTTGACAACATGATGCCCAGAACTGAATGCCATACTCTAAATCTGTATTTACTCCAGCATGGTCTGAAGAAGGGTTTCGACACGAAACGTTGCCTATTTCCTTTTCTCCATAGATGCTGCCTCACCCGCTGAGTTTCTCCAGCATTTTTGTCTACCTTAATCCAGCATTTTGTGTCTATCTTCAGGGTAAACCATTTCTGCAGTTCCTACCTACACATTGTAGTGCATTAGTTCCAGAGGCAAAGTCCAATGTCTGCATGGGGTTGAGGTCAATTGGACAGTAGCCTAGTCTATGGATGGATCATTCAAAAGCACGATAACCAAGGAAAACAAGCTCTTTGTGGTTAAAATGTAGTTTTCTGCTGCCTCTTGTTTCCCTCCCATAGCTATTTTCTTCTTTGCTGCCTTGATTAAAGTTCTTGATCCGGAGGTGCGCAGAGTCCACAGATTCAATCTTTTCTTGCCAATAAATGTTGGGACTTTGGAGGCCTGCCAGTTAAAATGTACCAAAATAGTTCTATTCATGCAACTGCTGTGCGTGCAATAAATTACATGCAGTTTAGGGAGGGTCCAGATGCGAGTTAGATTGATGTTTCAGTGCATTGAAAATATTTTAAAGGTCATATAAATATGCTTTATTGTGCATGAATCAACTGCATAATCTAGATTCATCATAATATGCTGTCTGGACTTTTTTATATAGTCTAAATCTGTCAACATGGCTGTTGTTATTTTATGTGCTAATAATTATAGTTTAGAACAGTGGTTCCCAAACTTTTTTTGGCTCATGGCCCCCTTGGGCTCTTTAATTTTTCTGTGACCCCCGTGACATTATTAACGGAAAAAAGGTGGCTCCCTTAATTGAACCTGTGGACCCCTAAATTCCCAAATATTTCTGTGGCCCCCCTGAGATTTGCCATGGCCCCAGGTTGGGAATCACTGGTTTAGAGATACAGCACAGAAACAGGCCCTTTGGCCCAACGAGTCCGCACTGACCAGCGATCCCCGCACATAAAAGGGCCTGTCCCACTTTCACGACCTAATTCACAACCTCTGCCGAGTTTGCCCTTGACTCATACTCGCAGCATGGTCGTCTAGAGGTCGTAGGTAGGTCGTGATGCTAGTCGTAGGTACTCGTGGCATCAAGTAGGTCGGGGCGTTTTTACTAGCCTGATGAAAAATGTCCACGAGTAAAAAAGGTCGTGAATTAGGTCGTGAAAGTGGGACAGGCCCTTAACATTATCCGCCACACATACTAGGGACAATTGTACCTCTTTATACATTAATACCAAGCCAATTAACCAACAAACCTGAACGTCTTCGGAGTGTAGGAGGAAACCGAAGATCTCGGAGAAAATCCAGGCAGGTCACGGGGAGAACGTGCAAACTCCGTACAGACAGCGCCCGTAGTCAGGATCAAACCGGTGTCTCTGCCGCTGTAAGACCACAACACCACCATATGCTCCCTACACTTCTGTATAGGGGTGCTGGGCAATTTACGTTTATTAGCTCACTAGAAACATACATTGTGAATGAGAACGTCTTGGGCTCCAAATTGAATCCTTGAATGTCATTCGCAGGAGTACTGAGGAATTGCAGCATTTTGGGATGAGATAATAGTAAACCAGCATCTGCAGTTCCTTCCTACAGTTTACAGACCAGTTTGCTTGTTTAGATGAATTCAAGAGATTGATACAAAGTGCTGGAGTAACTCAGCAGGTCAGGTAGCATCTCTGGAGTACATGAGGTAGTATGCTTTGGATCTTAGGCAGTTCCTTCTCTCCTCCATACTTTGCTCTTGTCATCACTCTGATATAAGTTAATCTTCATCTCATCTGTCCACAAGACCTTTTTCCAGAATTGTGGTTGCCCATTTAAGTACTTCTTGGCAAACTGTAACCCAGCCATCCTATTTTTGCGGCTAACCAGTGGTTAACATCTTGCAGTGTAGCCTCTGTATTTCTGTTCATGAAGTCTTCTGCGGACAGTGGTCATTGACAAATCCACACCTGACTCCTGAAGAGTGTTTCAGATCTGTGGGCGCGGTTGTTAGGGGATTTTTCGTTATAATTGAGAGAATTCTTCTGTCATCAGCTGTGATGGTCTTCCTTGGCCTGCCAGTCCCTTTGCGATTAGTAAGCTCACCAGTGCTCTCTTTCTTCTTAATGATGTCCCAAACAGCTAATTTTGGTAAGCCTAAGGTTTGGCTGATGTCCCTAGCAGTTTTATTCTTGTTTCTCAGTGTGATAATGGCTTCTTTGTCTTTCATTGGCACAACTTTGGTCCTCATGTTGATAAACAGCAATAAAAATGTCCAAAGGTGATGGAAAGACTGGGGGAAAGACTAGGTGCTGAGAGCTCTCTTATACCTGCATTAAGGAGGCAATTAAACACACCTGAGCAATTACAAACGCCTGTGAAGCCACGTGTCCCAAACATTATGGTGCCCTGAAATGGGGGGACTATGTATAAACACATCTGTAATTTCTATATGGTGAAACCAAAATGTATAAAAATGGCCTTTAATAAAATCTGACAATGTGCACTTTAACCAAATGTGATTTTTTTTCGATTACATATCTCAATTTGTGGAGGACAGAGGCAAATAAATACATGATGGGTCTTTATCGCAAACATTATGGAGGGCACAAACTCTGTGAATTTTAAAAAGCTAGAATGTTCATATCTCTAGCAAACATGCATTATAGTCCTGTAGGTAGGAAAATAGCAATGAATAAGATTAATCTCTTACAAGAATTTTTTAATGTATTACTTTATGCGATGCCATTTGGTAACGTGTGTAACATTTTGGTTCACTTTCCGAAGAATGGCCATGTGTAATGTCACCACTTTCTCCTGGTATCTGCTTAACCAATTATTTTTCTTTATTCCCTCTGCTTGTTTGCTCATTCACCCCTTTCGCTGGTAAGCTCCTTCTCACTCGCCTTACATTCTCTTTTCTCGGCCCTCTCGATCTCTTTCAGCGTGCATTCCTGCAGAGAAACATTTAAGATTTCAAAATAAACATGAGAAATTGATGCAGTTTAGTTGTGGAAAAGACTAGCCAGGAAATAACTAGAAAAACCTGATAATGAAAATGTAATCTTTCGTACATAGTTGTGTCTCAGATCATTGTATCCTGAAATATGAAATTCAAGTTCCAGAACCAGGGGCCACAGTTTTCCAGAACCAGGGACCTCAGTTTTCCAGAACCAGGGGCCACAGTTTTCCAAAACCAGGGGCCAATGTTTTCCAGAACCTGGGGCCACAGTTTTCCAGAACCAGGGACCACAGTTTTCCAGAACCAGGGACCACAGTTTTCCAGAACCAGGGACCACAGTTTTCCAGAACCAGGGGCCACAGTTTTCCAGAACCTGGGGCCACACACAGTTTAAGAATAAGGAGTAAGCCATTTAGAACGGAGACGAGGAAACACTTTTTCTCACATAGAGTGGTTAGTCTGTGGAATTCTCTGCCTCAGAGGGCGGTGGAGGCAGGTTCTCTGGATGCTTTCAAGAGAGAGCTAGATAGGGCTCTTAAAGATAGCGGAGTCAGGGGATATGGGGAGAAGGCAGGAACGGGGTACTGATTGGGGATGATCAGCCATGATCACATTGAATGGCGGTATGGCCTACTCCTGCACCTATTGTCTATTAAAGTCTCTTCACACTTAATATCAGTGGCATTTTCAACCACTAGCTCGGGTCCAATTGGAATTTATACAGAATTGCCTCTGTTTTTCAGTACATTGGGTCATTAGTTTTCTAACCGAACTGTTGATCCAGTAGGCTATGATGAATTGTTGGAAGACAGCATCCTTCATTTGAACTACTACATCAAACTAAGTGGAACTGCCTATGCAGGTGGTTCTGCTGGATGTTAAGCTATTTTCTTTTAAGAGCCCAGCTTTTGTGGCCAGGATTTTTTTTTAACTGACTGTTATCCTTTGCTGCTGAACCTGGACCTGAATTTTTTTGGCTTATTATCCCTGTGTTTCCCATTCTCAGAGCAACCACTGTAAGAGTTAATAGTAGACCAAATGTTAATAAAGTTAGTGTTGCCCTCGCTGGACTCCTAGACCTCAATTCTACTTGCAAGATTGGGCTGAATCAGGTGCATAGATAGAAACGTAGAAAATAGGTGCAGGAGGAGGCCCTTCGGCCCTTCGAGCCAGCACCACCATTCAATGTGATCATGGCTGATCATCCAAAATCAGTACCCCGTTCCTGCTTTCTCCCCATATCTCTTGATTGGTAGCCCTAAGAGCTATATCTAAAGGGCCTGTCCCACTTGCGCGTCATTTACGTGACATCATTAATGCATCACAACGCGCGGATGGCGTGCATTACGGGCGCATGGCGCGTGTTGAGGTGTTGTGGCGTAGGCAGTGACGCGCGGTAGCGCGCGCCCCCCCAGGATTTTGGGATTCTCAAAATCCTCGCCCCCCACCTGCGTGACGCGCAAATGACGCCCAAGTGGGGCAGGCCCTTAACTCTCTTAAATATACCCAGTGATTTGGTCTCCACAGAATTGGCAGAAAATTCCACAGATTCACAACTCGCTGAAGAAGCGTCTCGACCTGAAACGTCACCCATTCCTTTTCTCCAGAGATGCCGGCTGACCCGCTGAGTAAAGGGCCTGTCCCACTTTCACGACCGAATTCACATGTTTCATCATGTTGAAAAAATGCCCTGACCTACTTGATGCCACGAGTACCTACGACTAGCATCACGGCCTGCTACGACCAACCTACGACCTTGTGACGACCATGCTGCGAGTATGAGTCAAGGGAAAACTCGGCAGAGGTTGTGAATTAGGTCGTGGAAGTTAGACAGGCCCTTAACTCCAGCATTTTGCATCAATCTACTGGAACCTAGATAGAGTGGATGTGGAGCAGATAGTTCCAATAGTGGGAGAGTCTTGGGCCAGAGGGTACAGCCTCGATATGCTAGCGCATTGCTTTAGAATGAAGGTGAGGAAGAATTTCTTCAACAAGAGGGTGGTGAATCTGTGGAATTCATTGCCACTGATTGGTGTGGAGGCCAAGTCATTGGGTATTTTTAAAGCAGAGATTGATAGGTTGATGAAGGTGTCGCAGATTATGCGGACAAGGCAGAAAAATGGGGTTCGGAGAGAGAAAAAAATCAGCCAAAATCAAATGGTGGTGCAGACCTGATGAGCCGAATAGCCTAATTATGATCCTACATCTTAAAGCAAAATAATTAATTCTAGGTATTCCCTGAATGTAAGTTGCTGCGAATTAAATCATAGATAGACATAGACACAAAATGCTGTGTCATAGATAGACACAAAAACCTTTTCGGGTCAGTCTGAAGAAGTGTCTTGACCCGAATCGTCACCCATTCCTTCTGTCCAGAGATGCTGCCTGTCCCGTTGAGTTACTCCAGCATTTAGCGACTATTTTCGGATTAAACCACCATCTGCAATTCCTTCCTACATACTAAGAATTAAATCATTTTCTTCTTAGGCCCCCTTCGGTCATGGCTGACCGTGGGTGTCTCCGGGGTTGGAGGACGCCAGTGCGTGACTTTGTTTAACGTGGGGAGACTAGTGCACAGACAGCCACCCCACGGTCCTTGACAGATCTAGGTCAGGATCCAGTGGCATGGAGTCCAAGACGACCGGAGACCCTTTTCTGCTGCAGCCTTCATCCACCTTCCCAGCCGTTGTGACGCTCCACTAAGGTCAGCCATCGTCATCCGCCTGTTCCACCGTTGAGGTCTTGGTTGGATTGCTCTTTTTCAGATACCTCCCCCTCGACCTTACTACCATGGGTGGCCCGACCAGGAGTGTAGCTCCAGACCCATCGCTCTCAGGATCTCAGGTCCACACAAGCTTCTCCACCACGACAAGGTGACAATCCACGGAGAAGAATCATACCGTACACCTAATACTACAAATGCTTTGGTCATTGTTAAGTTAGACTAACATTTAAAAAAAAATTCAGGCTTGAAGAGTGCAAGATGGCAAGGATGCTAAATCATGCCGACCCTTGTGTACTGACTCGGTGTGGTCTCGTCTTGCACAATTATTCTTAAGGGCCTGTCCCACGAGCATGCGGCAAGCGTGACCAAACCGGAAGCGGGGGCCGTGTGGAGGTCGAGTGATCCCCCGTACAGGGCCTGTCCCACGAGCATGCGGCTGCATGCGGCGAGCACGACCAAACCGGAAGCGGGGGCTGCGCGGAGGTCGAGTGATCCCGTACGAGTTGACGTGAAGTTCGAGCGAAGTCTGCGGGAAGTTCGCGCTAGGCGTACGCCGTCAAGACGTGCGTACGGCGTCGAGACGGTGCGTACGGCATCGAGACGGTGCGTACGGCGTCGAGGCGGTGCGTACGGCCTCAATGCGGCAGCGGGCCGGCAGGCCGTTGCTGTGCGGAATTCTTGAACAGTGTCAGTTTTTCGGAGCCCCGCGCGATGTCAGGACCAGCTCCGCACGACTCCATACGGCTCCGGCGATCGAAGTGGGACCGGCCCCGCGAGGCCGTACAGCTCAAGCGAATACGAACCCGAGGGGTAACTTTTTTACACAAAGGGTGGTGGGTATATGGAACGAGCAGCCGGAGGAAGCAGTTGAGGCAGGTACTATCATAACATTTCAGTGATGATTGGACACGGGAAGAACGTAAATTTCCGTGCAGACAAGCACCCGTGGTTAAGATCGAACCCGGGTTGGCACATATCCCTCTAAACCTGTCCTATTCATGTCCCTGTCAGGGACAGATCAGCCCTCATCCTCCTGCGCTCCAAGGAATGGAACCCCAGCCTCCTCAGACCCTCTAGCCCTGGCAACATCTTCATAGAATTCTGAAATGTTTGAAACATCAAAACTGTTTGAATTTTGAACAGAATTTCCATTGTAATGCAAGCGCTGTTTTGGCTGTTCCATGTAATTATGGTTGCTCCTCAGCCCCCAACTGGTTTATGTTTAATTGTTCTAATGGTTCCCAGCATTCAGTTTATCAACTGTTGTGTGAATATATTTAGATGCTACTAAAATGAGTCCTTTGTTTTGATAACAGCCTGATATTAATATTTGAAAACTCTCCAATCATCCTTGGACAAGTATTGCCTTCCTAATTGAGGCTCAGTATGTTCACCGTATTTTTAGTTTAACCTGCTCTGAAATGTGCCATGACCCAATTTTAAAATAATTTTCCACTTACAACCAGCTTATCTACGTCACGGATAGACACACAATGCTGGAGTCGCTCAGCGGGTCAGGCAGCATCCCTAGAGAACATGGGTAGGCAGTGTTTCAAGTCGGATCCCATCACACTTCAGAGGGATACACAGAACTTTTTTTGTTTATTATGGTGTTACGTAGTTTGATTTGATAAGGTCCCACATAGGAGATTAGTGGGCAAAATTAGGGCACATGGTATTGGGGGTGGAGTGCTGACATGGATAGAGAAGTGGTTGGCAGACAGGAAACAAAGAGTAGGGATTAACGGGTCCCTTTTAGAATGGCAGGCAGTGACTAGTGGGGTACCGCAAGGCTCGGTGCTGGGACCGCATGTATTTACAATATACATCAATGATTTGCATGAAGGGATTCAAAATAACATTAGTACATTTGCAAATGACACAAAGCTGGGTGGCAGTGTGAACTGTGAGGAGGATGATCAATGATTTAGATGAAGGGATTCAAAGTAACATTAACAAATTTGCAGGTACACAAAAATGGTGGAGAAACTCAGCGGGTGCAGCAGCATCTATGGAACGAAATAGATGCTGCTGCACCCGCTGAGTTTCTCCAGTATTTTTGTGTACCTTCGATTTTCCAGCATCTGCAGTTCCTTCTCTAACAAATTTGCAGATGACACAAAGCTGGGTGGCAGTGTGAACTGTGAGGAGGATGCTATGGGAATACAGGGTGACTTGGACAGGTTGGGGGAGTGGGCAGATGCATGGCAGATAAAGTTTAATGCGGATAAATGTGAGGTTATCCACTTTGGTAGCAAAAACAGGAAGGCAGATTACTATCTAAATGGCGTCAAGTTGGGAAAAGGGGAAGTACAACGGGATCTGGGGGTCCTTGTATATCAGTCTATGAAAGTAAGCATGCAGGTACAGCAGGCAGTGAAGAAAGCGAATGGCATGTTGGCCTTTATAACAAGAAGAATCGAATATGGGAGCAAAGAGGTCCTTCTGCAGTTGTACAGAGCCACAGTGAGACCACACCTGGAGTATTGTGTGCAGCTTTGGTCCCCTAATTTGAGGAAGGACATTCTTGCTATTGAGGGAGTGCAGCGTAGGTTTACAAGATTAATTCCCGGGATGGCGGGACTGTCATATGAGAGAATGGAGCAGCTGGGCTTGTACACTCTGGAGTTTAGAAGGATGAGAGGGCATCTCATTGAAACATGTAAGATTGTTAAGGGCTTGGACACGCTAGAGGCAGGAAACATGTTCCCGATGTTGGGGGAATCCAGAACCAGGGGCCACAGTTTAAGAATAAGGAGTAAGCCATTTAGAACGGAGACGAGGAAACACTTTTTCTCACAGAGAGTTGTGAGTCTGTGGAATTCTCTGCCTCAGAGGGCGTTGGAGGCAGGTTCTCTGGATGCTTTCAAGAGAGAGCTAGATAGGGCTCTTAAAAATAGCGGTGTCAGGGGATATGGGGAGAAGGCAGGAACGGGGTACTGATTGGGGATGATCAGCCATGATCACATTGAATGGCGGTGCTGGCTCGAAGGGCCAAATGGCCTACTCCTGCACCTATTGTCTATTGGTTGTTGTAGTATTAGGTTGTGCTGGTGATGCATGGTTTGAGAACAGCTCCATCCAGAACTGCAAGAAATTTCAGGTAATTGTTGTAGATCATCACACCAGCCAACCTCGGCAAGGCCAGCAGCATAATCCAGGACTAGTCTCACCTCTTCTCCCCTCTCCCATCATGCAAGAGGTATAGAAGTGTGAAAACGCACGCCTCCAGATTCAGGGACAGTTTCCTCCGAGCTATTATCAAACAAATGAACCATCCTACCACTAACTAGAGAGCGGTCGTGACCTACAATCGACTCCATTGGAGAACCTCATTCTATTTCTTTTTTATTTATTTTTTTTTCTCTTTTTTTCCTCTTTTTGTATGGCTTTGCAAATATTTGATTAGTGTATAAATGTAAATAATTTGATGTACATATGGAAATAGGTGTTTATAGCTGCTAAATTTGTATAAGATAATTATTTTTTTTAAAATATTTTATTTTATTAGAAGTAAGTACAGTCATATGGCACCAAAGTGCCTAATATATATTTTCATAATACATTTATGTACAACTTCTTTTTTTTTTTTGTTACACTGAAAAAAGATTAGAATAAGAAAAAGAAGTTAGATAGTAAAGGATAGAAAGATGTGAAATATATAGTGTGTGAAAAAAGAAAACGAGTAAATGAAGAAAGTTGAGAGAGAGAATAGAGAGAAGAAAAGAAAAAAAGAGATCATTATTTATAGTCTTGACCAACCCTCGTCCAGTCCTGAAACAGTTATTTTTTACAATTGTGTTGCACCATATGATTCCAAAAAAAAACGACGAATGGAGACCAACTCGTTATGAATTGGTCTGATTTATCCATTAGGAGGAATCGCATTTCCTCAAGATGAGCGGTGTCCAACATACTTGCAATCCACATTTTAAGCGTTGGTATTGATGTACCCTTCCAAAATTTAAGAATTAATTTTTTTGCTATTATTAAACCATAGTTAAGGAATAGATTTTGAGATGTGTTCAATTTATTCCCATCTTCCATTACGCCAAATATAATCATTTCAGTATTAGGTTCCATTCTTGTCTTGAATAATTTTGTAAATATTTCAAAAATATAATTCCAAAATCTATAAAGTTTTATGCAGGAGACTAAGGAGTGTGTTATAGTTGCCTTTTGGGCTAGACATTTATCACAAGTGGCGGATATATTTGGATAAAATTTGTTCAATCTTGTTTTTGAGTAATATAATCTATGTACAATTTTAAATTGAATTAAATTATGTCTTACATTAATTGAACATTTGTGAATATATATCAGGTATTTTTCCCATTTAACCTTCGTAATTTTTATCATTAGTTCCCGTTCCCACTCTTCTCTAAGTACCTCTGTCGATGGTAGGTCTATATTTAGAATACTATTATATAAATATGATATTAATTTTTGTGAGTCAGCTTCAATATTCATTGCCTCTTCCAATAAGTCAGGAGTTACTTTTTGATATCCTTGTATATATTTTTTCACGAAATCGCAAATCTGAAGATATTTAAAATATTGGTTGTTTTTCAATTTAAATTTTAATTGTAATTGTTGGAATGATAGTAAGTTTCCCATTTCATACATATCCCCGATCCTTCTAATTCCGAGACTTTCCCATTGGTTATATGTCTTATCAATAAGAGATGGTTTAAATAAAGGGTTATTCGCTATTGGCATTAACAGTGATAGATTTCTTAATTTTAAAGATAATTTTATTTGTTTCCAAATTCTTATTGTACCATATATAATTGGGTTCTTCTTATATATTGTGTTATTCAGTTTTTTTTGGGGAGAAGAGGATCGTTCCTATATTACTAGGATGGCAATCCTCCTTCTCCATTTTTATCCATTCTGTCTGTTGGGTAGAACTATCCAACCAATAAATCATATTCTTAATATGCACTGCCCAGTAATAATACATAAAATTCGGAAGTGAAAGTCCCCCGACCTCTTTTGGTTTACATAAGTGTTTTTTTGTGATTCTATGTGATCTATAGTCCCAAATATAATTAGTAATATTAGAGTCTAATTTAAAAAAAAAGTATTTTGGTATATATAGATTGAAATAGGTATAGTAATTGTGGTAGGAAGATCATTTTTATTGCATTTATTCTACCTAATAATGATAAGGGAAGTGTTTTCCAAAATTTAATCAACGTATTAAGTTTATTTAATAAAGGCATGAAATTAGCATTGAATAATGCTTTATATTTTCTAGTAATCTGAATACCCAAATATTTAAATTTTTCTGTTGCGATTTTAAAGGGGAACTTCAGTAAGTGTGTAGGTTCTTGAGGTTGTATAAGATAATTATAAGCAGTTGAATAAAGGGTGGGAATTAATAAGCTTTGGCTTCTTCCTGCTTCTTTTCGGACACATACGATTCATTTATAAATATTATTTACAATACAATACAATACAATGCGGTTTATTTGTCACATTGCACATAAGTGCAAGTGAAATGAATATGTCAGCAGCGGTACAATTATAAAGAACACACACCCCCTCAACACCCCACACCACCCCCCACACAAAACACACAAAGAAACATTAAAAACATACTTTAAAACATACTAAAAAAATAAAAAAAGTTGAAAAAACTAACGCGCTGCTGACAGGGGTGCCGCCATTGCAGCGCCCCCACCGACCAATACATGATAAAGGAAATTTATCATGTTAGTTGTAGGTATTTATGACACTTTATAATATTCTTGTTTTTGTTTTGTTTTTTGTATGCTGTTTCATACTTGCTTTTTATTTTTTAGTCTGTTCGAAATAAAGGATTTATTATTATTATCTTTAATCAGACTTTACTGGACTTTTTATTGCATTAAACCTTATTTCCTTTATCATGTATCTATATACTGTGGAGGGCTTGATTGTAAACATGCATAGTCTTTCCGCTGACTGGATAGCAGGCAACACAACACTTTTCACTACCTCGATACATGTGACACTAAACTAAACCAAAACGAAATGTTCAGAAGGATGTAGTTTTGAGCGAGTAAGAGAATTTAAATTTTGTGTTGTTAGTTCCTAATAAGAGCGCGTAAAAATTTGTAGTACATTTTTTGAAAGCGGGTTGGTGGTATGAGAGAAATGATTTGCCCAAAGAAATAGATGAGATGGGTACAATAAGGGTGGCGGGAGGGTACAACTCGCACAGCCTACGTCTGAAAGAAAGAAGTAACATTCTTTTTTCAGAAGTGTCAAATGATGTCAAAAGAAAGAAAAGGCTTTAAGGGCCTGTCCCACTTTCATGACGTAATTCACGGCCTCTGCCGAGTTTGCCCTTGACTCATACTCACAGCATGGTCGTCACGAGGTCGTAGTAGGCTGTGATGTTAGTTGTAGGTATTCGTGTCATCAAGTAGGTCGGGGCGTTTTTTCTAGCCTGATGAAAAATGTCCACGAGTTAAAAAGGGCGTGAATTAGGTCGTGAAAGTGGAACAGGCCCTTTAGCGTCAATTTGGACAAATTGTCAGTTTAGTTTACAGATACAGCGCGGAAACAGGCCCTTCAGCCCACCGAGTCCGCGCCGACTAGCGATCCACCCCACACATCCCCACACACTAACACTATTCTACACACACTAGGGACAATTTACAAATTTACCAAGCCAATTAACCTACAAACCTGTATGTCTTTGGGATGTGGGAGGAGACCAGAGCACCCGGGAAAAACCCACGCAGGTCAAGGGAAGAACGTACAAACTCTGTACAGACAAGCACCTGTGGTCAGGATGGAACCCGGGTCTCTGGCGCTGTGAGGCAGCAACTCTACCGCTGCGCCACCGTGCATCCCACTAATTGCTCTCAGTGATATTTACATTCAGAGACATGAGGCTCTTAACCATCTCCACTCCAGCACCATCGCTGACTGGAGTATGTACTCCACCCATTTTCTGAAGACGATGACCAGCTCCTTCATTCTGTTGTCTTTGAGGAAGAGATTGTGATCTTGACTCCGTGTTATGAAGCTCTGTGTCTTCCTGTACAGTGCAAGGCTGCATGTTTTGGCAGTATTTGTAATCTTAGTGAAACAGAAAACCGAAGAATATAAATTCAGCTGAAATCCTAGAGTGGAAACAGGCCCATCGACCCGTCTTGCCCATGGCAACCAACATGTCCCATCTACAGTGGTCCCACCTGCCTGCGTTTGGCCCATATCCCACTAAACCTGCCCTATCCATGTACCTTGCCTGGGATCGATGCTCCAACCGTGGCTTGCGGACTTTAAGATCAAGGAGCTCGCAGTCTCGGGTTGAGACCGATGTCGGGAAGCTCCAGAACCGCACAACGTTCGACTATCCCCGACTCGGGGTAGACCGTCCGGCGCAGGGAGCTGAGATCCCCCCCCCTCCGTGCAGGAGCTTGATCGCCCCCGGCGAGGAGGCCCACCGCCGGCTACGGGAGTAAGATCGTCCCGTCCACGGAAGATTAGAGACTCCCGACTGCTGGAGGACAAAGAAGGGAAAAGACAAACTTTTTTTTCGTCTTCCATCACAGTGAGGAATGTGGAGGAGTCACTGTGGTGGATGTTCATGTTAAAATGTATTTTGTGTGTTCTGTTGCTTTTTATTGGTATGACTGTATGGAAAATCAATATCCTCCTATGTTGCAAAACACACTTGGCTAATAAAGTATGATTATGATTACCTGTCTGCATGTTTCTTAAACGTTGCGATGGTACCTGCCTCAATCAACTCCGCCGGCAGCTCGTTCCATACACCCACCGCCCTTCGTGTGAAAAGCACACAACAATTCTAAACAAAGGCATTGACTGAGGATAGGAGTTTGTTTATGAAAAAAACTTGTGGTGGAAGCATGTAGAAGAAAACGGCAAGGTCGAACACTAATACACATTATATCAGAGCAAGCAATTTCTTCGTCGTGAGAAATTTTAAAAGACAGTGTCGATAGAATGTTTGGAAATCTTTTTAAAAAATTACATTATAACAAATATTCAACTCATGCAGCACCTGTGGGGAAAGAAGCAAAGGGAATGTTTTGGGAGAAAATGGTTAAAGGTTGCAGATGTACATAAGTTATAGGAGCAGCAATAGGCCATTCGGCCCATCACGTCTACTCCGCCATTCAATCACGGCTAATCTATTTTTCCCTTTCAACCCCATCCTCCCGCCTTCTCCCCATAACCCTTAACGCTCGTACTAATCAAGAATCTGTCAATCTCCGTCGAATATCCATTGACTTGGCCTCCACAGCCTTCTGTGGCAATGAATTGCACAGATTCACCAACCTCTGACTGAAGAAATTCCTCCTCACCTCCTTTCTAAAGGAACGTCCTTTTATTCTGAGGCTGTGGAGACTTTCCCATCAGATGTAGCAGGTTTCAAACGAATATAAAGGCAGAACAGCAAAACCAAAAGATCTGTCTGCGACTGGAGTGCAGAACCAGAAAGCCCTGTCCCATGGTACGAGTTCATTCAAGAGCTCTCCCGAGTTTAAAAAAAAATCAAACTCGTGGGAAGCACGCTGAATGTACGTAGCGGGTACGTCGGAGCTCGGGGATGTCTCTTAGCGGCTCGTAAAGCTAACGGCAGGTAAGCTCGGGAAGACTCGTGAAGATTTTTCAACATGTTGAAAAATGTCCACGAGAGCCCCGAGTTCCGCCGAGCGGCCATTACCGTAAATCTCCGAGTTTGAATCAGGGCAAACTCGGGAGAACTCTTGAATGAACTCATACAGTGGGACAGGGCTTAAAGGAGTTAATGAAATCTGTGTATTTGTTGGATGATAAGCAAAAGAAAAGTCTACAGGAGCTATGGGAATGGCTTTGTTGTAGCAACTGGGGACAGCAAAGTGTATTTAAAACAGTAACATGTTTGCAACAAGAACAGTGAGAATGTTTTATATAAGCTTTTAGCCTTGCATGTCAGGCTATGCTTTGTATTTATGGGAGAGCTCCCCCCTCCCCCAATTCCTGTTTTTATAACTGGGATCCCTTTGTACTGTTTTCAATTGAATACTGGCTTGTAGTGGAGTGTAAGCACTCTTGTTAGATCTCTGGAATTCGGAGATTCATATTGAAAAACGCAATCAATGGGCGGTTGTGTCAGAAATGTTTTTAAATGGTCGTCGGCATGTATTAAATGGTGGCGTAGGTTAGGTCCAAATGAGCTTTTCATAGAGAAGGTAGACAAAAAATGCTGGAGAAACTCAGCGGGTGAGGCAGCATCTATGGAGAGATGGAATAGGGTCAAGACCCTTCAGACTGATGTCCGGGGGGGTTTGGGTGGGCGGGAAAATGGATACAAAGGACAATTATTATCACATACAGACATTTGGTGTAGTGAAATTTGACTTGACATTGCAGCACACGAATAAAAGAAAGGAAGAGGTGGAGACAGTAGGCTTTATGGGAGAGCTGGGAATGGGAGGGGAAGGAGGGAGAAAGCAAGGGCTGTCTAAAATTCGGCAACGGCAACGGCAACGGACTTGAACGAAGTCGTTACTGACTTCGTAAAGAAATGTGTGGAGGACTGCATCCCTACAAAAACCTTCCGAGTGTTTCCCAATCAGAAACCTTGGATGAACTTTGAGATCCGCACTCTTCTGAAGTCCAGACACAGGGCATTCACTTCCAATGATACAGTGGCCTACATGAAGTCCAGATACGACCTTCGTAAGGCCATCAAAAAGGCCAAAAGGGACTTCTGCCCCAAACTGGAGGATGAAACAGATGTTCGGCAGCTGTGGCGGGGCCTGAATGCAATCACCTCCTACAAGGCGAAACCAGGAGGCAGCTCGAATGTCGGCGAAACATCACTCCCTGACGAGCTCAATGCGTTTTACGCACGCTTTGACAGGGAGAATACTGATGTGCCTTCCTGATCCCCCATTCGCTGCGATGGCATTTCAGTCTCAGTCACAGAGGCCGACGTCAGGAAATCCTTCAGAGGGGTGAACCCCCGAAAAGCACCTGGACCTGATGGTATACCCGGTCGTGTTCTAAAAACCTGTGCGGACCAACTGGCTGGAGTTTTTACGGACATTTTCAACCTCTCACTTCTGAGGTCTGAGGTCTCCACCTGCTTTAAAAAAGCATCAATTATACCAGTGCCCAAGAAGAGTAAGGTGACATGCCTCAATGACTATCGACCAGTGGCACAAACGCCGGTGGTGATGAAGTGCTTTGAGAGGTTGATCATGGAGCAAATCAACTCCTACCTCGACAAAAACCTGGACCCACTGCAGTTCACTTACCGCCACAACAGATCAACGGTGGATGCGATCTCGCTGGCCCTCCACTCTGGACCACTTGGACAACAAAAACACATATGTCAGGCTGTTATTCATCGATTACAGCTCAGCATTTAACACAATCATCCCCTCCAAACTGGTTACCAAACTCGCAGAACTGGGTCTCTGCGCATCCCTCTGCAACTGGATCCTCGACTTCCTCATCCACAGACCACAGTCTGTTCGTATTGGTGGAAATGTGTCAGCCTCGATAACAATCAGCACGGGAGCACCTCAAGGCTGTGTGCTCAGCCCCCTGCTGTACTCACTCTATACCCATGACTGCATAGCCAATTACAGTGCGAACTCCATCATCAAGTTCGCTGACGACACCACTGTTGTGGGGCGTATCACTGATGGGGATGAGTCAGAGTATAGAAGAGAGATCGAGCAACTGTCCATATGGTGCCAGCGCAATAACCTGGCCCTCAACACCAGCAAAACCAAGGAACTGATTGTGGACTTTGGAAGGAGTAGGAGGGGGACCCACAGCCCCATTTATATCAACCATATATTATGGTTGAAAGGGTCAAGAGCTTCAAATTCCTGGGCGTGCACATCTCTGAAGATCTTTCCTGGTCCGAGAACACTAATGCAATCATCAAGAAAGCTTATCAGCGTCTCTACTTCCTGAGAAGATTACGGAGAGTCGGTTTGTCAAGGAAGACTCTCTCTAACTTCTACAGGTGCACAGTAGAGAGCATGCTGACCGGTTGCATCGTGGCTTGGTTCGGCAATTTGAGCGCCCTGGAGAGGAAAATAATACAAAAAGTAGTAAACACTGCCCAGTCCATCATCGGCTCTGACCTTCCTTCCATCGAGGTTTACTTATTGTAACATGGAGCGGTGACGTTTTGCGCTGGGACCCTTCTTCAGACTGATTGTAGTGAGGGGGGGGGGGGAAGCAAGCTGGAACAGAGGAACAGGACAATGTCTGGCAGGTAATATGTGGATACAGGTGATGGGGGGGGGGGAGGGGGAGGGATAGGCTGATGGTTGGACTCCAACTCCAAAGAAGGGTCCCCACCTGAAACCGCCTATCCATGTTCTCCAAAGATGCACAAGCATCCAGTTGCAAAAACAACCACCCATCACCAGTTGCCTGGCCAATATTGGATCCAGAGAGACGAGATGTTTCGGTCAATAGACAATAGGTGCAGGAGTAGGCCATTTGGCCCTTCGAGCCAGCACCTCCATTCAATGCGATCATGGCTGATCATCCCCAATCAGTGCCCCGTTCCTGCCTTCTCCCCATATCCCCTGACTCCGCTATCTTTAAGAGCTATCTAGCTCTCTCTTGAAAGTATCCAGAGAACCGGCCTCCACCGCCCTCTGAGGCAGAGAATTCCACAGACACCACTCTCTGTGAGAAAAAGTGTTTCCTCGTCTCTGTTCTAAATGGCTTACTCCTTATTCTTAAACTGTGTGTGTGGCCCCTGGTTCTGGACTCCCCCAACATCGGGAACATGTTTCCTGCCTCTAGCATGTCCAAGCCCTTAACAATCTTGGTGAAGGGGATGCTAATGAAGTTGTCTGCTTGGTCGTTGAGCTTCAGTGACGCTGAAACTGCACTCATCCAAGAACGCACGTGGCTTTTATGTGTTTAGTTTAGTTTAGAAATAATGCGCAGAAACAGGCCCTTCGGCCCGCGATGTCCGTGCCGACCAGCGATCGAAGCACATTAACACTATCCTCCACACACTGGGGATAATCTACAAATTTTACTCAGCCTACAAACCAGTACGTCTTTGGAGCGTTGGAGAAAACCGGGGATCCTGGAGAAAACCCACGGATGTGGGAGAACGTACAGACAGCACCCGAGGTCAGGATCGGTGCTGTGAGACAGCAACTCTAACGCTGTGCCACCGTGCCGCCCCGCATGTGATTGAAAGGCCTTGCTGCTTCGGACGATGGTTCATTCTGCACAGGATGAACTGTTGGGGGCTGTGACCCGCTGTGTACACAACACATATGTGACTCGTCCCGATAATGACCCCTGGGACGTTGATGAGGAACTCTGTAATCAAAGCAGTAAACACAACCCAGTCCATCATCGGCTCTGACCTCCCTTCCATCAGGGGATCTATCGCAGTCGCTGCCTCAAAAAGGCTGGCAGTATCATCAAGGACCCACACCATCCTGGCCACGCACTCATCTCCCTGTTACCTTCAGGTAGAAGGTACAGGAGCCTGAAGACTGCAACGTCCAGGTTCAGGAATAGCTACTTCCCCACAGCCATCAGGCTATTAAACTTGGCTCGGACAAAACTCTGAACTTTAAAAGCCCATTATCTGTTTATTTGCACTTTATCAGTTTATTTATTCATGTGTGTATATATTTATATAATGGTATATGGACACACTGATATGTTTTGTATTCATGCCTACTATATTCTGTCGTGCTGAAGCAAAGCAAGTATTTCATTGTCCTATCAGGGACACATGACAAACTCTCTTGAATCTTGAATCTCATGCAAATGAACGTAATGCTGACCTGTGGTATTTTGTTTGAGGGTTGCTTCGTTTGCTGAGGAGCTATGTAAAAAATGTAACATTATGCAATCTCATAGTTGACTTCCCCATTTCTGAATGTTTGATGGATGTAATAGCATGGAAGAAACAGCTGAAGTTGATGAACCTTGCCACGAGAAACCCTTGCGGTGATATCCTGTGGTTGGGATGATCGGCCTCCAGCAATCACAGTCATTTCCTTTGAACAAGAAGAGATCATGTAGGAGCATTAATTCTTCAACTGAGGGAGGATTATAGATTTTTTGTTTAGTTTAGAGCTACAGCGCGCAAAGAGGCCCTTTGGCCCACCGAGTCGGCGCCAACCAGCGATACACACACACACACACACACACACACACACACACACACACACACACACACACACACACACACACACACACACACACACACACACTCTCTCACACTCACACACACACACACACACACACACACACGCACACACGCACACACACACACACACACACACACACACACACACACACACACACACACACACACACACACACACACACACACACACACAAAACAATTCACAATGATACGAAGCCAATTAGCCCACAAGCCTGTGCCTCTTTGGAGTGTGGGAGGCAACCGGACACGCAGGTGACGTGAAGAGCAAAAAAACCCTCTACAGACAGCACCCGTAGTCAGGATCAAACCCGGGTCTCCGGCGCTGTCAGGCAGAAACTCTACTGCTGTGCCACCGTGCCACCCATGGCTGCTTGGAGGATGTTTCCCTGATCAATGCCATGTGTCATTGAGGTCAACAGTCAATGTGGTAAACTCCCGTAGATACACACAAAAAGCTGGAGTAACTCAGCGGGACAGGCAGCAGCTCTGGAGAGAAGGAATGGGTGACGTTTCGGGTCATGACCCTTCTCACATCACCCATTCCTTCTCTCCAGAGACGCTGCCTGACCCGCTGAGTTACTCCAGCTTTTTGTGTCTATCTTCGGTTTAAACCAGCATCTGCAGTTCCTTCCTGCGCAAACGTTGTAAACTCCCAGTGCTGCTGTCTTCTGTCTATAGAAACATAGAAACATAGAAAATAGGTGCAGGAGTAGGCCATTCGGCCCTTCGAGCCTGCACCGCCATTCAATATGATCATGGCTGATCATCCAACTCAGTATCCTGTACCTGCCTTCTCTCCATACCCCCTGATCCCTTTAGCCACAAGGGCCACATCTAACTACCTCTTAAATATAGCCAATGAACTGGCCTCAACTACCTTCTGTGGCAGAGAATTCCACAGATTCACCACTCTCTGTGTGAAACATAGAAAATAGGTGCAGGAGGAGCCCATTCGGCCTCCTCGAGCCAGCACCGCCATGCATTGTGATCATGGCTGATCGTCCCCAATCATTAACCCGTGCCTGCCTTCTCCCCATATCCCTTGATTCCACTAGCCCTAAGAGCTCTATCTAACTCTCTCTTAAATCCATCCAGTGATTTGGCCTCCACTGCCCTCTGTGGCAAGGAATTACAAAAATTCACAACACTCTGGGTGAAAACGTTTTTTCTCACCTCAGTCTTAAATGGCCTCCCCTTTATTCTAATACTGTGGCCCTTGGTTCTAGACTCGCCCAACATTGGGAACATTTTTCCTGCATCTAGCATGTCCAGTCCTTTTATAATTTTATATGTTTCTATAAGATACCCTCTCATCCTTCTAAACTCCAGTGAATACAAGCCTAGTCTTTTCAATCTTTCCTCTTATGTCAGTCCCGCCATCCCAGGGATCAATCTCGTGAACCTACGCTGCACTGCCTCAATCACAAGGCTGTCCTTCCTCAAATTAGGAGACCAAAACTGTACACAATACTCCAGATGTGGTCTCACCAGAGCCCTATACAACTGGACCATCAAGCCTGGTCCAGTTGTGTTGCCAGTGGAAGTCCACACATTGTGGCGCAGGTGTCTGGTAATTGCCCCGTCTGGTAATTGCTTGAATAGCTTATGAGATAATTCTCTGTTGACGCACTAATCCTCATTTATTTGTGAGCAGGTCATTGCCTGATGTAGTGGGAACGACTTTACCTTGTCAAAATGGTCATTGCAGAGTCATCCCTTTTGGTTTTAACCTGTTGTTTCAACATCGCATCTATGATTACAGTAGATGCACAGTAGATTACAGCTTACAGCGCCAGAGACCCGGGTTCCATCCCGACTACAGGTGCTGTCTGTACGGAGTTTGTACGTTCTCTCTGTGATCTGCGTGGGTTTTGCCCGAGATCTTCAGTTCACTCCCACACTCCAAAGACGTACAGGTTTGTAGGTTAATTGGCTCGGTGTCCGTGTAAATTGTCCCTCGAGGAAGGGTTCCCAACCTGAGGTAAATTTACCCCCAGGGGGTATATTTCGCCTACCCAGGGGGTACATTTGTTGATTCTGGATTTGTACATATTTTTTCTCATTGACTGACGAGTGTTTGGTTCTGGTATACCGGTATCTGTTCATCATTAGTTGTTCATAATTAACTGAAATAACATTGTTAAGCCCCTGTCCCACTTTCACGACCTAATTGGCGACCTCTGCCGAGTTTGCCCTCGACTCATACTCGCAGCATGGTCGTAGGAGGTCTTCGTGACTCTTCCTCATGCTCGTGAGTGGTCTACGTGTACTCGTGGCCTCTAGTACGTCGCGGCGTTTTTTCCAGCCTGATAAAAAATGTCCACGAGTTTAAAAAAAAGGTCGGCATGGAAAAAATTGAGACTTTTTACTCGTAGGTAGGTCATATTAGGTCGTGATGATAGTCGTAAATAGTCGTGGGTCGGTAACTGGCCCGAGAAAAAAATGCAAACATGACTTAATTTTATCATGTGATCATTTTCCACTCGTAGCTAGTCGTAGTTGGTCTTTGGTGTGGAAGACTGAGGTCGAGGGGGGTCGTAGGAGGTCGTAGACATAGGCGTAGGAGGTCGTAGACATAGTCGTAGGAGGTCGTAGACATAGTCGTAGGAGGTCTTTTACTTCGGCGAGTCAACACGACCTTGAAATTTTTTTCCAACTCATCTAGGGTCTTCTAAACTCGTTCAAGTCATTCAAGTGGGTCAGGCCCTTTATGTGCTATTAAAGTTGCCAGGGGTAAACGGGACGAAAAAGGTTGGGAACCCTGCCCTAGAATGTGTGTAGGACAGTGTTAATGTGCGGGGATCGCTGGTCGCACGTGGTTTTGGTGGGCCGAAGGGCCTATTTCCGTGCTGTAACTATAAACTAAACTAAACTTTGTCCAGTGTGTATGAGGGAACTACAGATGCTGGTTTTTATCTAAACTAAACTATATCAAATAGGTCCAGAGTTGCACATCGGGTGAGACCAGATTTCCTCCTCTGAAGGATATCTATCAGTGATCTAATTTATGTGTAGGAAAGAACTGCAGATGCCGGTTTAAATCGAAGGTAGACACAAAATGCTGGAGTAACTCAGCGGGACAGGCAGCATCTCTGGAGAGAAGGAATGGGTGATGTTTCGGGTCGAGACCCTTCAGACCACTGAAGATGAGCCCCTTTGTGCATCCAGAACTTGCAGCAAGGATGCAATGTCTCGACCCGAAACGTCACCCATTACGTCTCTCCAGAGATGCTGCCTGTCCTGCTGAGTTACTCCAGCATTTTGTGTCCACCTAGTGATCTAATTTAACGAGTTTTGCTCAAATCAGTGAGCAAAAAAAAATATTTTAATTGTTTTAAATTCCACAGCTGCCAGAGTGGGATTTAAACTTGCTACTGAACTGTTAGTCTGGGTTTCTGGGTTATTTGTCTCATAAGATAACCACTGTGCCATCATCTTCAGAGTTCATTTACAGGTCCACCAGCGAGGGCAGGGCTCTCGCTTAACTTTTTTTCTCTGTTGCCAGCCGGGCAACCTTGGCAGCTTTTTAGGTTGCCAAATGACAGTTTAGGTGGTCATTTAAGATGGCTTGCATGACGCGTGCGATAATGTGCTTGGATAAAGCGCGTAGTTTCCAGTCGGAATTATACTCAATGAAGCATTCACATATTATTTCTGCTTCAAATAAAGTCACAAACTAAACATTCACCAATCAAGACACGATAGATCCCACAATGACACGCAGCAAAATTATAAGACAGTAACTCAACTCTTTTTACACATTGCAGTTAATGCAATTTCTATTAGTTCTTTCCACTTCCAAACAAAAATGTGTTTGGATTATCCAGCGTATGATAATAATAATAATAATAATAAATTTTATTTAATGGGCGCCTTTCAGACATCTCAAGGACACCTTACATAGTAATCGGAATAACATAGTAATCGGAATATAACAATATGATCAACCTGTGTCAATAAATCCTGGACCATGGTAACATATATGTGTACGTATAGTTGTGAATGTTGCTCATTAAATAACTACAGTACTGATACTCCATAGTAAGAGCGTTGATTTGCCGTTAAAATGAATTCTGTAATAATGTATCAACGGTAGCAGTGACAATCGAACACTGCGGTTTTAATGTTTCACGTGTTCACAAAGGGTGTGTGTGTGAATCAGTGCGGGGTGGATAGATGGCCAGTGGGGGGGGGGGAGGGGGGGGGGGTTAGAAGGCAGTCGGTGCAGAATGGATGGATTGAGGCAGGTGAATTAGTACGTGTTGGTTGGAGTAGGTAAAATTGTGAGGGGAGAGCACGGAGGATGTCAGTGGTGTTGAATGGGGGGGTTCAGTACGGGATGGATGGGGGTAGACAAAAGTGCTGGAGAAACTCAGCAGGTGAGGCAGCATCTATGGAGCGAAGGAAATAGGCAAAGTTTCGGGTCGAGACCCTTCTTCAGACTGTTTCCCCCATTCTTCTTGAATGGGAGGATCAGTACAGGATGGATGGGGGGGGGGGGAGGTCCGCGCAGGATGAATGGGGGGGGGGGTGTCAGTACAGGGTGGATCGGAGGGTCTGCAGGATGAATGGGAAATCACTACAGGATGAATGGGGGAAGGTGCCGGGTACATGGAGGGTGGGTCAGTATGGGATGAATGTGTGGATTAGTACAGGATGGATGGGAGATCAGTACAGGATGGATGGAGAAGTGCAGGATGGATGGGAAAGGGGTAAGTACAGGGTGAATTGGGGAACCAGTGTAAGATGGATGGGGTGGGGGGTATGGCGGCAGGAGAATTAATGCGAGGTGGATAGGGTGATCAGCGCAGGATGAATAGATTGGAGGGGGGGGGGGGGTGGGGAAGATGGGAAGGGGAGCACCAGGGGATGTCAATGAGTACTGAATAGAGGCGGGAATGGGGATCAGTGCTGGATGTAGAGGAGGGGTCCCAGGATAAAGGGGGGGAGGAGGGGGCGTACGAGAGAGAGAGAGAAGGGGGGCGAGGTGGGGAGGAAGGAAGGTCAGCGCTCCTCGGACAACATCGCCCGCTTCCTTGGCCGTTGGGATTTCCTCGCCACCGCCTCCCTCCTCCGCCAGCCAACAGCAAGGTGCGGGGCCGAGCGGTGCAGCTCAAAGACCCTATAGCTATAGGATCTTTGGTGCAGCTGCTTCAGAAGTGTTGCAGCGAATAACGGGTCCCGCACAGCAGCAGCAGCGGCCGCGACAGCAATCCCGCTAACGGCAAAAAACGCTTTAAAACAAACCCTCCCGCACGCCGAGGCCTCCCCCTCCCTCCCTTCTTCCTCCCGGCCTCGACTTGTGGGAGGGTTTGTTTTTAAAGCGCCGTTAGCGGGTTTGCAAGCCTTATCAGAGCGGGCGGGGGGCGGGAGGAGGAGGAGATGGAGCCGCTGTCGCTGTTCTGGGCCCGTCATTCGCTCCGACCCTTCGTCACCCCGCACCTAGTATCTTTTCCACGCAATACAGCCGTCATCGCCGACACAAAACGTTGCGTTCCTTTTCACCACAGATGCTGCCTGACCCACGGAGTTACTCCAGTTTTTTGTGTCTATCTTCAGTACAAACCAGTATCTGGTTGCCAAGCCGGGCAAAATGACTCGGTGTTTAGGTTGCCCAGCGGCGCTTTGAGTGGTCAATGGCACCCGGGCAACCGTTAATTTCGAGCCCTGGAGAGTCCGACACTTCCCTTAATCCAGACAAATTTACGAGAGAGCACTTTAAAGCCACCCAACCCCCCCCCCCCCCACACACACACACACACCCAGAAGTCCCCCTAAACATGTGGCGCCTAGGCCCGCGAAAAGGAGGCCGATCCCGACCTCATCGGGCCGAATTATCCCCCTGCGGCTGGGGCTGTGAAAATCCGGCAGAACCATTACCATAGCCGTGGTGTGGGGGGGTGAGGGGGAAACCGTTTTGGTCGCCTCCTCCATGGAGAGGCGACTTTTTCCAGGTCGCCTCCCCCGTGGCCTAACAAAGCGGATCGGGCGGCCTTTCCCGGAGACGCGCCCGGGGCTTCAGCGGCGGGCGCAGCGTGGAGTCTCGGCGTGGAGCAGGCGAGCCCTCGCTGGGGCTAGCCAGAGGGGAGTGCTCCGTTTCACTGGCCCGCGGCAGCCGGCAGCCTGAAGCCGCGGTCTGCAGAGTTTCAGCTGGCGCGGCGTCTACAGCCCGGGATCCCTCGTGGGGGACCCGGGAGAAGAAGGAGCTTCCACCGCCAGCCCGCGGCCAACTTCTACCGCGGACCCGGCGTGGACTTACCATCACCCTTGGAGGGGAGCTTCGACCGCCGGCCCTGCGGTCTGCGGTGCTTCTGGCTGCGGCGCGGCGGGGACTTTAAATCTTCGACCGCCGGCCTGTGGCCTACACCATCCTGAAGCCGCGGTCTCCAATGGGGAAGAGCCGACTATGGACTGGCTCTGGACTCTGGTCCCGACCACGGGGGGAAATGGAGGAGGACTGGCCAATTTTTGTGCCTTCCACCACAGTGATGAATGCTGTGGTGGATGTTTGTGTTAAATTTTTAATGTGTATTGTGTGTTCTTTCTCATTGTATCGCTGCTGACATATTCATTTCACTTGCACTTTATGTGCAATGTGACGAATAAACCCGTATTGTATTGTATTGTATTGACCTTGGAGGCCGACTTTGCAGGCCGGTGTCTCGGCAGCCTAGGTGAACCTTTCTGGTGCCATTCAACTACCCTTGTGGGGGGTGACCTCTTTGTCCGGCAAAACCGATAATACGGAAAGGCTCTGGAACCAAGGGTGCCGGAAAATCGGTGGTGGACCTGCGACTGCAGTAATGTGCAAAGCAAACATTTTTTTTTAATGGAATCCCAATGCCCACATTGCTTAACTGTGTTCTAAAATGAAAGTCTTGAACGGTATTCTTATCTCCAGAGGCGCTTCCAACTCTTTGTATCAATGACTGAGGTTTACTCTTTCAGGCAGGGTGAAGTGGTCTTGAACATGGTCCAGTCTACTGACTCAAGGCAGTCCTGACGTTGATAAGCAGGGCATCGGGATTCACTTCCCGAGAGTTGATCATAAAATCAATAACCCCACTCTCACCATCGACGGCACCACTGTCTCCCCATCTCCCCAGGCCCGCAACCTTGGCGTGATCTTTGATTCCACCCTCTCCCTTGAGCCTCACATCCGCCATGTCATTAAAACCTCCTTCTTTCATCTCCGCAACATCGCCAAACTCAGACCCTCTCTCACACCGCCTGCTGCTGAAAGACTCATCCATGCCTTCATCTCCTCCCGACTGGACTATTGCAACTCACTTCTCCTTGGCATCAGCTCCACCTACATCAACCGACTCCAACTGGTCCAGAACGCAGCCGCCCGACTCATCACCCACACCAAATCCTGGCATCACATCACTCCAGTCCTCAAAAAACTTCACTGGCTTCCCATCTCCCACCGGATCACCTACAAAATCCTGGTCCTCACCTACAAAGCCCTCCACCATCTGGCCCCCACATATCTCATTGACCTCCTCTCCCCCTACCAACCCTCACGGTCCCTCAGATCCACATCAGCCGGTCTCCTCTCCATCCACAAGTCCAACCTCCGCAGTTTTGGGGACAGAGCCTTCTCCAGGGCAGCTCCCAGGCTCTGGAACTCCCTCCCCCAACTGATCCGCAATTCCGTGTCCCTCCCCATCTTCCAGTCCCGCCTCAAGACCCATCTCTTCACCTCTGCCTATCCTTAGCCCCACGTCCCCGTCCCTTTTCATCTGTGCATTAATTGCCTCATGCTGTGTTTTGTATTGAATTCTGTCTTTACTTTGTGTACTAGTCATGTCTCTACTATTTATTTCATTCCCCTTACATGTTTTTCCTATACATGCTCAATTTTTGTAAGGTGTCCTTGAGACTCTTGAAAGGCGCCCATAAATAAAATGTATTATTATTATTATTATATGTCCAGTGCCACCTTGGTGTTAGTTTGGGGTTGGTACAAGATGGTGGAGCTGAATTCCCTCAGTAGATAAAAGTAAAACACCAACCTTACACATCTGCATAAAAGAATAAGATACTTAAAAGATATTTTTTAGGGCATCAGCGGTAGAGTTGCTGCCTTACAGCGCCAGAATCCCGGGTTCGATCCTGACTACGGGTGCTGTCTGTGCGGAGTTCGAACGTTCTCCACGTGACCTGCGTGGGTTTTCCCCGAGATCTTCGGTTTCATCCCACACTCCAAAGACCTATAGGTTTGTGGGTTAATTGACTTGTAATTTGTCCCTAGTGTGTGCAGGATAGTGTTAGTGTGCTGGGATCGCAGGTCGGGGCGGACTCGGTGGGCCGAAGGGCCTGTTTCCGCGCTGTGTCTCTAAACTAAACTAAATTTTGTACAAGGTACACAAAAATGCTGGAAAAACTCAGCGGGTGCAGCAGCATTTGTGGAGCGAAGGAAATAGGTAACGCTTCGGGCCGAAACCCTACTTCAGACTGATGTACAAATTTTGTACAATATGTCTGTCATTACGTACACATGTGCTCCCAGAATAAAACTCAAAATAGAATGCAATTATTTTCCAGTTACATATATTGACATTGATATTCATGGCGGGTGTAATGATAATTGGTTAATGCCATGGGAGAGAGAGTGTGGCTGAAAATGGTTGTGATGAATTTTAAACAGACTTTGTGTAACGAACGTCAGGACAATTTCAGGAGAAATGGGCCAGCTTCTATCAAACGTTCTTGTGGTTAATGTCACTCTTCATCTACTCATGAGGGTGGTGTTGATGGGCTGTAGATCAGACGACGGAACCATCTGACCACAACGAGAGAGAGCCGTCCTGATCTACTAATGGACTATTTTTGATTGGACTTCACTGGCTTTACCTTGCACTAAACGTTATTCCCTTATCATGTATCTGTACACTGTGAATGGCTCGAGTGTAATTGTATTGTCTTTCCGCTGAATGGTTAATACACAACAAAAGCTTTTCACTGTACCTCGGTACACGTGACAATAAACTAAACTGAGAGTGAAACTGAGATGGTTTCCTGTACGATAGGACATTCCCGGGATGGCGGGACTGTCATATGCTGAGAGAATGGAGCGGCTGGGCTTGTACACTCTGGAGTTTAGAAGGATGTGAAGGGATCTCATTGAAACGTATAAGATTGTTAAGGGCTTGGACACACTAGATACAGGAAACATGTTCCCGATGTTGGGGGAGTCCAGAACCAGGGGCCACACACAGTTTAAGAATAATGAGTAACCCATTTAGAATGGAGAAGAGGAAACACTTTTTCTCACAGAGAGTGGTGAGTCTGTGGAATTCTCTGCCTCAGAGGGCGGCGGAGGCCGGTTCTCTGGATGCTTTCAAGAGAGAGCTAGATAGGGCTCTTAAAAATAGCGGAGTCAGGGGATATGGGGAGAAGGCAGGAACGGGGTACTGATTGGGGATGATCACATTGAATGGTGGTGCTGGCTGGAAGGGCCGAATGGCCTACTCCTGCACCTATTGTCTATTGTCTAAACTGAAAGTGAAACTGAGATGGTTTCCTGTAAGATAGGACCTCTTCTTCAATTCATTGGCTGACACGGTGCTTTTTGTAGTCATAATTCTCCAGCATTTCTGTTAGAATACCCATTGGAAGTATTTTCTTTTGTGTATTTATACGCTTGTGTTATTTCGAGGTAATTAGTGTCTTGTTGCCAATAGATCTGAGGTTGAGAAAATGCCCCCTTTGTACGACAGCTATAATGCACAACTAAATCATTCTAACCTGCCAATTCCATCGACAGCAATACTGATGAGTCTTTTTTCTTCTTCACTCAGGGTCGCCATGTCAAAACAGGGCAGCTTGCGGCCATCAAAGTCATGGATGTCACAGAGGTAAGGAAAGCCTTTCATTCCTGTCGTCTTCTTCTTGTGAATGAAACATAAACGAAAAGAATAGTAAAAGCCCTGTCCCACGGTACGAGTTCATTCCAAGAGTTAATTCCGGGTTTAAAAAAAATCAAACTCGTGGTAAGCACGGAGAATGAACGTAGCGGGTACGGGGACGTCTCTTAGCGCTAACGGCAGGTACTCGGGAAGACTCGCCAACGGCAGGTAAGCACGGGAAGCCTCGTGATGATTTTTCAACATGATGAAAAATGTCCACAAGAGCCCCGAGTACCGACGAGTGGCCATTACCGTAAATTTCCCAGTTCGAATCCGGGCAAACTCGGGAGAACTCTTGGAATGAACTCGTACCGTGGGACAGGGGTTTTAGATCTCAAGCCGTGTGTTGAGCAGCCAGGTTGTTGTCTCTGTTGGCGTCAATGTCTGCCAGGCCCTGAGCTCCATTTAGTGGGTGGTACAGCGGGCACCCAGAGATGATATGGTTGGCTGTGTGTTGTTCTGCTCCGCATTCACAGGCTGGGCTCTGGCAGAGTCCCCAACCTCCACACGCTGGCATTGAAACGCCCAACTCCAGTACCAAGTCTGTCGAGCTTCACCCATGCTCCTCTGGGGAGGTCAGACCCTGGACAGCTTTTATCTGGTGAAGAGATGTAGACAAAAGCGCTGGAGAAACTCAGCGGGTGCGGCAGCATCTATGGAGCGAAGGAAATAGGCAACGTTTCTGGCCGAAACCCTTCTTCAGATGTAGCTGTGTAATGGAGATGAGGTTGCCTTCCTGTGTTTGCAATGAACTAACTGCCTGTTATTTCTGAAGTAGTGTTTGGGCAGCACGGTGGCGCAGCGCTAAGGTTGCTGCCTTACAGCGCCGGAGACCCGGTTCGATCCTGACCACGGGTGCTGTCTGTGTGGTGTTTGTGCGTTCTCCCTGTCTTGAAGCTCTTGCACCTGGTCTGGATTGGAATTTTCTTTTACATCAATTTAATTCTCGCTTCTAACCACCAAACAGTCTCCCTTTTGCAGCTTTTCTAATCACCTTAAGCATCATGCCAGTCGAGAGTGCTTCCACTGGCTACTTCCTTTTTATGCAAAGGTGTGCGTTTCCTCATCTTGTTCCACTTCTGTTAACATTAAAGCATTGCAACATCGATTGTAGAAACGAGGAACTGCAGATGCTGGTTTACAACAAAACAAACATGATCATCCCCAATCAGTACCCCCCCCGTTCCTGCCTTCTCCCCATATCCCCTGACTCCGCTATTTTTAAGAGCCCTATCTAGCTCTCTCTTGAAAGCACCCAAAGAACCTGCCTCCACCGCCCTCTGAAGCAGAGAATTCCACAGACTCACCGCTCTCTGTTAGAAAAAGTGTTTCCTCGTCTCTGTTCTAAATGGCTTACTCATTATTCTTAAACTGTGGCCCCTGGTTCTGGACTCCCCCAACATCGGCACCATGTTTCCTGCCTCTAGCATGTCCAAGCCCTTAACAATCTTATATGTTTCAATGAGATACCCTCTCATCCTTCGAACTCCAGAGTGTACAAGCCCAGCTGCTCCATTCTCTCAGCATATGAAAGTCCCGCCATCCCGGGAATTAACCTTGTAAACCTACACTGCACTCCCTCAATAACAAGAATGTCCTTCCTCAAATTAGGGGACCAAAACTGCACACAATACTCCAGGTGTGGTCTCACTAGGGCTCTGTACAACTGCAGAAGGACCTATTTGCTCCTATATTCGATTCCTCTTGTTATAAAGGCCAACATGCCATTCGCTTTCTTCACTGCCTGCTGTGCCTGCATACTTACTTTCATAGACTGAAGAACAAGGACCCCCAGATCCCGTTGTACTTCCCCTTTTCCCAACTTGACGCCATTCACACGGTAGCTGAGCGCTAGAATCTGGACAAGAGGGGGATGCGGGAAAGGGTTAATGACAACAAGGGGAGCATCACTTCCTGGTTCGGGAGCTGCAAGGCGTACGAACAGCACCAACTTGACAGGATTGTGAAGACCGCCAGCAGGATTATTGGTGCTCCACTCCCTTTCTTGCTGGACATATACAGGAAGAGATGTATCAACAGAGCCATCTCCATCATCAAAGACCCCTACCACCCATCGCATCACATATTCTCCATCCTGCCATCTGGGAAGAGGTACAGGAGCATTAGCTGCAAAACCAGCAGGATGCTCCTCAGCTTCTTACCGCAGGCTATAAGACTGTTAAACGGACTTTGCCCCCTGCCAAAGTATCGCGCACCAACCACCAACCTGGACAGAGCCACTGTCGTGCCACTGCCGATCGGAACGCCTGTTGATGTTTAGTTGAGAGTAGTGTTAAACTTGTTCATGATATATGTATTTTTATTTCTATTTATTTTTTACTGCACACTGAATGGACACTGGTTTGAGTAACGTTTTTTTGTTTCCTCTGGGTATGTGAGTACTCAGGAAAATAACAATAAAGATATACAATACAATACAATACAATACAGAATGCTAGTTATGCAGAGATTTTGTTTGACCACTTTGGAGTAAGTAAGTGAGTTTATTGGCCAAGTATTCGCATGCAAGGAATTTGCATTGGTGCTCCATAGCAGTGCTTACTTGCAGTACCTTACGTGCAGTTCCGGACACTGCAAACCTGTACGACTTTGGAGTGTGGCAGGAAACCGAAGATCTCGGAGAAAACCCACGCAGGTCACGGGGAGAACGCTCGGTGGGCTGAAGGGAAAGTTTTCATGCTGTGTACCTCTGGCCGATTTGGAAGGCCAACTAACCACATTTGCACCCTGCAACAGTTAACGTTAGCCCAAGTCTCTAATTAAACGTGGAGCTCTCTTCAAAGTAAAAATGACCCTTTTGTGGATAGACAGTTATGTTTTCTATAGAGAGGAAAAAAAACAAATACAATTCTGGTCTCCGATTAACACCCACATCTTGGTGTGGGTGTACAGCGGTGAGCCATTTTGCATGATTGCCAGTGTGCAGAGTACAATTGCAGCTCATCCAGGGGCGGAAATGGCTGAATGCAGGCATTTTAAAATAAAAAGCCTCCCCCCTCCCCCCCTGTCCGTTGCTAAATAGTCAAGATCTCCACCAAAGCCAGAAATATATCTCAAAAGCTTTCTGTAATGAAAACATCGGACTGGCTGCAGACACCACAAATAGGCCCTGACCTCGGGTGATCACAGAGGAAGACGACTGAACTCTCTGGTGCCTTTCCCCACAGTGGAACATTTTGATTCTGTTGTGGGGGGACGTTCATGTTGAACTTTCCGTTGGGCGGCGCGACCGACGTCACAGCGGCCTCTGCAGTCTGTGTATTTTATTTTTTTTTGTCCTGTTGAGGGTTTAGTTTGTAGCGGGTTTTTAAATGTGTATATGTGGGGGGGTGGGGGGTGGGTGGGGGAAACTTTTAAATCTCTTCCCTGCATGGAGACCCGACCTTTTCCCTGTCGGGTCTCCGTTGCCGTTGGGGCCTAGCGCCGTGGAGCGGCCTCCAACCGGAACGGCCTGGAGGCTCAAATCACGGAGCCTGTGGAGCTGTGGAGCTGCAGACCTACCATCGTGGAGCTAGCCAGCTTCGGAGCGTGGAGAGCTGCGGCGGCGAGCTGCTGCGACCTGACTCCGGTGGATGGTGACACCGGGAGCCTTATTTAAATATTTTTTTTAAATTTGAACCAAAGGTTCTTTAGTAACTTGTCAGTTTCTTTGTTGAACTAAATTAAGGCGCAGGTTGCAATCAAAAGCGCTTGAACAATTGGTTGGGAAGAAAGCCAAACTGTAAGAGACCGCTTTGCGGGGCACCGGCAACGGCGACTTCTCCCGCCCGAATTGCGGGGTTGAGAGTGACCTGGAGCGGGGCCTTACAACGCCCGGCGCGGCTGTAAATTGCCGCGGACTTGCTAGTGCTCGCCGGGGGATCCAACATCAAGACCCGGAGCAGGGCATTACATCGCCCAGCGTGGCTTTGAGTGGCCGCGGACTTGCTAGCGCCCGCCGGGGGCTTTGACCTCGACTTCGGGAGAGGAATGGAGAGCAGGGGAGAGACAAGACTTTGCCTTCCATCACAGTGAGGAGGAGATTCACTGTGATGGATGTTTGTGTAAATTGTGTTGGTGTGTGTCTTGGTTCTTTTCTTGTATGGCTGCAGAAACCAAATTTCGTTTGAACCTCATGTGAGGTTCAAATGACAAATAAAAGGTATTGTATTGTATTGTATTGTAATTCTATAATGTGTTGTGTCATTTTTCTTTTTTTATCTTTTTCTATGGATGTACGGAAACTTAATTAATTCTTCTATGTAAAGCAGTTTGGTTTCAACGCGAGTTGATTTAAACCTGCTATATAAATAAAATTTACTTACTTACTTACTTTACTATGAATTTGAGACCATCAAGAATTTCTTAAAGCTTTTTTGCAGGCCTTCAATTATCATTTTGCCAATTTTCACAAACAAATACTCATGAAAATCCCCCTTGTAGCCGTTACTAAACCACAAAATAAATCTGCTTTGTGAATAAAGGCGTTTAATGGCCAATAATTGGGTCTGGCATTTTCCTTTTAAAAATAAATAACCTTTGCGTTTGTGTGACTTCATTGGTTTTGCGTTTCTGTTTTCACTGATTTAGATTAGTGACACATACCATAAGGAACCAGAGTACTTCAATGTGCAAATGGCAAGTTTTAACCTTTTTCAAATTCCTCTTTTCCCAATAGTCCAGAGTGCGCTGCAGAAAGGTTTGTGTAGGAAGGAACTACAGATGCTGGCTTCAACGAAGATAGACCACAAAAACCTGGTGCAACTCAGCGGATCAGACAGCATCTCTGAAGAAAAGGAATAGGCGACGTTTCGGGTCGAAACTGAAGAAGAGTGTAAAGAAGGGTATCGCCCAGAAACGTCATCTATTGGTGATCTCCAGAAATGCTGTCTGACCTGCTGAGTTACTCCAGGTTTTTGTGTGTATCTGCTTGTCTGATCGGTTCCCCCATCTGGATGTGCAGTGTCCAGAATTGCACGTAATACTCCAAACTGGTCCAACAAAATCTCTCCATTACTAGCATTTTGTTTCTGGCCCTGTGTGTTAAGTAAGTAGATAGATAGATAGATAGATAAATACTTTATTAATCCCCTTATTCAGGGGAAATTCTGATGTCCTTGCAGCACACTAATAAAAATACAACACAGTATTCATAAAGAAATTCAACACCAAAACATCCCCCCACAGTGATTCCCACTGTGGGGGAAGGCACAAAGTCCAGTCCCCATCCTCTTGTCCACCCATAGTCAGGCCTATTGAGGCCTCCACAGTCGCCGCCACGGCGCCCGATGGTAAGTAAGTAGGTAAGTAAGTAAGTTTATTGGCCAAGTAATCACATACAAGGAATTTGCCTTGGTGCTCCGCCCACAAGTAACAACATGACAAACAGTGACAGTTACGAATGACTCAGAAAAACATTAAACATTAATAATAATAAGACATTAATGATAAAACACCATTGATCAAGCATGTGAACCAACAAAATACCAGATCAAAGGGAGGTTTTTGGCTGTTGAGTAGAGCAACTACTCGTGGATAAAAACTGTTTTTATGTCTGGCTGTGGCAGCTTTGACAATCCGGAGTCGCCTTCCAGAGGGAAGTGATTCAAAGAGTTTGTGGCCAGGGTGAGAGGGGTCAGAGATGATCTTGCACTTCCTGGCCTTGTATAACATTTGATGGGCCTTATGTTGAACTTAAGAACTAGCTTTTGGTGATTTCTGTACAAGGTTCATTGCATATTGATTGATTGAAAGATGCAATGTGCAATCGGGCGCTTTGGTCCATTAATCATCTGTTCAAAACAGTTCTGTGTTATCCCATTTTGTCATTCACTCTCTACACACTAGGAGCAATTTACAGAGACCAATTAACCTCAAGTCTTGGGACACACCTGAGTAATTACACACACTTGTGAAGCCATGTGTCCCAAACATTATGGTGCCCTGAAATGGGAGGCAATGTATAAACAGTGCTGTAATTTCTACATGGTGAAACCAAAATGTATAAAAATGGTCTTTATTAAAATCTGACAATGTGCACTTTAACCACATGTGATTTTTTCCTATTACAAATCTCAAATTGTGGAGTGCAGAGACAAATAAATAAATGACGGGTCTTTGTCCCAAACATTATGGAGGGCACAGTATAAATCTTTGGGTATTTTCAATAGCATTGCATGACGTTTTGAAATGTGTTACAATCCAGGATGAAGAGGAGGAGATCAAACAGGAGATTAACATGCTGAAGAAGTACTCGCACCACAGAAACATCGCGACATACTATGGTGCCTTCATCAAGAAGAGCCCCCCAGGCCACGACGACCAACTCTGGGTGAGAACTGCAATTTGTCATTGAACCAGAACTGTGGCCGTTAGAGCCATGAAGCTTTTGTTGGGAAACCTGAGATTATCAGTAGATAGGCACAAAAAGCAGGAGCAAAGGGCCTGTCCCACTTAGACGACCTTGGCTCACAAATTACGCGACCTCGTGGTCGCTTGAGGCGTACGGGCACCGTATGGCCGCGTGGGGCCGGTCCCACTTAGAAGTTGTGCGGGTCTGGTCCCGACATCGCGCGGGGCTCCGAAATTCTTGCAGTGGCCGAAATCTTCGCGCGCCAACGGCCTGTCGGTCCGCGTACGCACATAGGCGCATTGCGGTCGTACGCAGCGTCTTGACGGCGTACGCCTAGCGCGTGGCATTGCGCGATGACGTCACCGCCCGGCGTGGCGTTACGTGATGACGTCACCGCCCGACGCCATGCAACGCCCAAATTCAGTCGGCCCGCCTCCTGCCCAGCTGATTGGCAAGCATGACGTAAATGACGTCACGTGCGAATTTAGCGAGACCTCCGCTTCCGTATGTCGCGCCAAATGCACGCAATCGCATGCAAGTGGGACAGGCCCTTAACTCAGCGGGACAGACAGCATCTCTGGAGAGAAGGAATGGGTGACGTAAGAAGGGTCTCGACCCGAAGCGTCACCCATTCCTTCTCTCCAGAGATGCTGTCTGTTCCGCTGAGGAATGTTTCGGGGCGAGATGATTTCATTCCAAAGAGGAAGAAAGATTCTAAGTGGAGTAAGAGGCAACTGTGGCTGACAAGGGAAGTTAGGGATGGAATAAAACTAAAGAAAAAGGTGTATAACCTTGCAAAGAGCAGCGGGAAGAGAGGTTTGGGAAACGTTCAAAGGACAACAGAAGGTAACAAAAAGGGCAATACGGGGTGAAAAGATGAAGTACGAGGGTAAGCTGGCCAAGAATATAAAGAAGGATAGTAAATGCTTTAGGTACACAAAATTGCTGGGGGAACTCAGCGGGTGCAGCAGCATCTATGGAGCGAAGGAAATAGGCGACGTTTCGGGCCGAAACCCTTCTTCAGACTGATAGGGGGTGGGGAAAGAAAGAAGGACAAAGGGAGGAGGAGGAGGAGCCCGAGGGCGGGCGGATGGGAGGAGACAGCTAGAGGGTGAAGGAAGGGGAGGGGAGGGGGGGAGGGGACAGCACGGGCTAGCCAAATTGGGAGAATTCAATGTTGATGCCAAGGGGACGCAAGGACCCCAGACGGAATATGAGGTGCTGTTCCTCCAATTTCCGCTGGTGCTCACTCTGGCAATGGAGGAGACCCAGGACAGAGAGGTCGGATTGGGAATGGGAGGGGGAGTTGAAGTGCTGAGCCACCGGGAGATCAGGTAGGTTATTGCGGACTGAGCGGAGGTGTTCGGCGAAACGGTCGCCCAACCTACGCTTGGTCTCACCGATGTAAATCAGCTGACATCTAGAGCAGCGGATGCAGTAGATGAGGTTGGAGGAGATACAGGTGAACCTTTGTCGCACCTGGAACGACTGCTTGGGACCTTGAATGGAGTCGAGGGGGGAGGTGAAGGGACAGGTGTTGCATTTCTTGCGGTTGCAACGGAAAGTGCCCGGGGAGGGGGTGGTGCGGGAGGGAAGTGAAGAATTGACGAGGGAGTTGCGGAGGGAGCGGTCTTTGCGGAAGGCAGACATGGGGGGAGATGGGAAGATGTGGCGAGTGGTGGGGTCACGTTGGAGGTGGCGGAAATGGCGGAGGATTATGTGTTGTATTTGCCGGCTGGTGGGGTGAAAGGTGAGGACCAGAGGGACTCTGCCCTTGTTGCGTGTGCGGGGATGGGGAGAGAGAGCAGCGTTACGGGGTATGGATGAGACCCTGGTGTGAGCCTCATCTATGGTGGCGGAGGGGAATCCCCGTTCCCTGAAGAACGAGGACATTTCCGATGCCCTGGTATGAAATGTCTCATCCTGGGAACAGATGCGGCGTAGGCGGAGGAATTGGGAGTAGGGGATGGAGTCTTTACAGGGGGCAGGGTGGGAAGACGTGTAGTCCAGATAGCCATGTGAGTCAGTGGGTTTATAATGTATGTCGGTCAGGAGTCTGTCCCCTGCGATGGAGATGGTGAGGTCAAGGAATGGTAGGGAAGTGTCTGAAATCGTCCAGGTGTATTGGAGTGCCGGATGGAAGTTGGTGGTGAAGTGGATGAAGTCAGTCAGTTAGGTATGTTAAGAGAAAACATATCTAAGACAATGTGGGTCTCTTGAAGGCAGAAACAAGTGAAATTATTATGGGGATCGTGATCCTGATGCAAGGGTAATTCCCGGGATGGGGGGACTGTCACATGCTGAGAGAATGGAGCGGCTGGGCTTGTACATTATGGAGTTTGGAAGGATGAGAGGGGATCTCATTGAAACATATAAGATTGTTAAGAGCTTGGACGCGCTAGAAGCAGGAAACATGTTCCCGATGTTGGGGGAGTCCAGAACCAGGGGCCACAGTTTAAGAATAAGGAGTAAGCCATATAGAACGGAGACGAGGAAACACTTTTTCTCACAGAGAGTTGTGAGTCGGTGGAATTCTCTGCCTCAGAGGGCGGTGGAGGCAGGTTCTCTGGATGCTTTCAAGAGAGAGATAGATAAGGCTCTTAAGGATAGCAGAGTCAGGGGGTATGGGGAGAAGGCAGGAACGGGGTACTGATTGGGGATGATCAGCCATGATCACATTGAATGGCGGTGCTGGCTCGAAGGGCCGAATGGCCTACTCCAGCAGCTATTGTCTATTGACCCAGAACTGTCAAGGACCGTGGGGTGGCTGTCTGTGCACCAGTCTCCCCGCGTTAACCAAAGTCACGCACAGGAGTCCTCCATATAGGGAATAGCACCCTGGAGACACCCATGGTCAGCCGTGACCGAGGGGGGCCAATGATATTATGGGGAACAATGAAATGGCTGAAGAGTTGAACAGGTACTTTGGTTCTGTCTTCCCTAAGGAAGACACAAACAATCTCCCAGGTGTACTAGAGGACAGAGGATCTAGGGAAACATAGAAAATAGGTGCAGGAGGAGGCCATTTGGCCCTTCGAGCCTGCACCATCATTCACTGTGATCATGGCTGATCATCCACAATCAGTAACCCGTGCCTGCCTTCTCCCCATATCCCTTGATTCCGCTAGCAAAGAATTTCGCTGTGACTTGTCACATGTGGCAATGAAGTAAAATATTCAGTATTAATTCATTTGAATGGCATGGGCATATCTGAGAAGCAACAAGATAAGAACATAGAAGCTGGGAGGTCATGTTGCAGTTATATGTGACGTAGGTGAGGCTGCATTTGGCGTATTGTGTTCAGTTCTGGGCACCATGTGATACGAAAGATGTCGTAAAGTTGGAAAGGGTACAGAGAAGATTTATGAGGATGTTGCCAGGACTCCAGGTGTGAGCTATAGGGAGAGGTTCAATAGGACTCTATTCCTTGGAGCGCAGGAGGATGAGGGCTGATCTTATAGAGGTTTTCTGAAATCATGAGAGGAATAGATCGGGTAGACGTACAGGGTCTCTTGCTGAGAGAAGGGGAAGTTTAAGGTGAAGGGGGAGTAATTCAATAGGAATCTGGGGGGTAACTTTTGATTGATTGAGGGGGGACCTTATAGAAATTTACAACATTCTTAAGCGGTTGGACAGGCTAGATGCAGGAAGATTATTCCCGATGTTGGGGAAGTCCAGAACTAGGGGTCACAGTTTAAGGATAAGAGGGAAATCTTTTAGGACCGAGATGAGAAAATCATTTTTTACACAGAGAGTGGTGAATCTGTGGAATTCTCTGCCACTGAAGGCAGTTGAGGCCACAGTTCATTGGCTATATTTAAGAGGGAGTTAGATGTGGCCCTTGTGGCTAAGGGGATCAGGGGGTATGGAGAGAAGGCAGGGATGGGATACTGAGTTGGATGATCAGCCATGATCATATCGAACGGCGGTGCAGGCTCGAAGGGCCGAATGGCCTACTCCTGCACTTATTTTCTATGTTTCTATGTTTCACACACAGGGTGGTGGGTCTATTGTGGCTATGGAGTTACGTTAGGTGTCATTTGATCGTCTGAAAGCCCAGAGGGGTAGGTTGCTCTTGGGTTCAAGACCCCCATTATCTTCAAAACATCTTTTACTGACACTGTTCTGTTCTGTTTCGCAGCTGGTTATGGAATTCTGTGGAGCTGGATCTGTCACAGACCTGGTCAAAAACACGAAAGGAAATGCTCTGAAGGAAGAATGGATTGCCTACATCTGTCGAGAGATACTACGGGTAGTTTGCCGTTTTCAAAATCCTTTTTTTTTATTGCTACAGCTGCTCCTCGACCTACGATGGGGTTACGTTCTGATAAACAAGAGGAGTTGAGTATAGGAGCAAAGAGGTCTTTCTGCAGTTGTACAGGGCCCTAGTGAGACCACACCTGGAGTATTGTGTGCAGTTTTGGTCCCCTAATATGAGGTAGGACGTTCTTGCTATTGAGGGAGTGCAGCGTAGGTTAATTCCCGGGATGGCGGGACTGTCATATGCTGAGAGAATGGAGGGGCTGGGCTTTTGACTACCTTCGATTTTCCAGCACCTGCAGTTCCTCCTTAAACACAGTGCATTCCAGGCACCCACCCTCTGAGTCAATCCAAAACTTGCCCTAGAACTTTGCTGTTCTCGCCTTAAAGCTACGCCCGTTAGTCTTGACCATTTCCACACTGGGAAAAAAGATTCTGATTGTCTATTCTACCGATGCATCTCATAATTATATTAGCTACTTTTATCAGGTCTGCCCTCAGCCTCCATGCTCCAGAGAAAACAATCCAGCTTTGCCCAACCTCTCATCGCTAATAAGACATTAGTCCAGGCTTCGAAGTAATTGTTTCTCCTGTAACGGTGGCACAGCGGTAAAGCTGCTGCCTTACAGCGCCAGACCCGGGTTCCTTCCTGACTTCGGGTGCTTGTCTGTACGTTCTCCCCGTGACCTGCATGGGTTTTCTCCGAGATCTTCGGTTTCCTCCCACACTCTTCTTCTTCTTTCTTGTGGCGTGCACAGCCTAAAGTTGTTGGACAACTTGTTCTATTTGATCTTCCGTTTGTGCACGACGAGTTGATTGCATTAGTCGAAACAGGGCGGACCATGTGAAGGTTGCAATCTTCCAACCCCCCACACTCCAAAGACATACAGGTTCGTAGGTTAATTGGCTTTGGCCTAAATGTAAAATTGTCCCTGGTGTGTGTAGGATAGCGTTAATGTGCGAGGATCGCTGGTCGGCGCGGACTCGATGGGCCGAAGGGCCTGTTTCCGCGCTGTATCTTTAAACTACACTAATGCTCGCTTGACTCTAGTTGGAGTCATTCTCAATAATTGCTAAAGGAAGGAAAATGAAGCAGGAGGAAGGATCTTTGTCAGTTACAATAATATTACAGTGACAAGAGAGAGAAAAACCCACCCAGTTCACGTTCAATATTATCTTAACTTTAAACAGTTAAAGTTCATCGCTGCTGATTCTGCCGTTCCTTGATATTTGTACTGTGGGAGTCTTTGCTTTTGGCTAAGTCAGCTTTCTGTTGCAATGATTTCCAAACTAACTTCAGGGTATTGACGCGTCATTAAAAACTTTATGTACATGATCTTAATATGTGCAGAATTATCTATCAATATCAATTTGCTCCCAGTTTTTTTTAACCAAAATCCAGACAGAAATCCATGAAGGAAACTGAAAGGTAAAAAAAAATGTGCTTTTGGCTGTGTACCAGAACACAGAAATTCATTTGAAATATTAAAGGGTCTGTCCCACGTCATAGTCGCAGCAGGTGGCCGAAAATTTTCACCATGTTGAAAATCCAGCGGCGACCAGAAAAAGGTACGACTGTTTGGGTGACTAATCACGACCATACAGGGGTCACGTGTCGACATGTTGCGGGTGCCGGCAAGTCGCCGGAAAAATCGCGTAAGTGGGACAGACCCTTAAGGCAGCGTTTTACAATCTCCACTGTGTTTTTACACAGAGAGTGGTGAATCTGTGGAATTCTCTGCCACAGAAGGTAGTTGAGGCCAGTTCATTGGCTATATTTAAGAGGGAGTTAGATGTGGCCCTTGTGGCTAAAGGGATCAGGGGGTATGGAGAGAAGGCAGGTACAGGATACTGAGTTGGATGATCAGCCATGATCATATCGAATGGCGGTGCAGGCTTGAATGGCGAATGGCCTACTCCTGCACCTATTTTCTATGTTTCCAGCTTCAGATAACCAGACTGATCAGGGGCTTGTTACAGAAAACTCTGTTCACTTTTTATCACAAATATCTACCTCCATTACATGCTAATTCAAAAAGGGCATTGTTCAAATGGTGTTGAATATAATTGAGCATTAGAGTGAACAGTGAACCTTATAGACAATAAAGAAGCCCTTGTGCCCGTTTCAGTTTATACTTCATCAGCGATAGGAGCAGAATTAGGCCATTCGGCCCATCATGTCTACTACGCCATTCAATCATGACTGATCTATCTTTCCCTCACAACCCCATTCTCCTGCCTTCTCCCCATAGCGCCTGATACCCGTACTAATCAAGAATCTTATCTATCTCCGCCTTAAAAATATCCATTCACTTGATTTCCACAGCCGTCTGTGGCAATGAATTCAACAGATTCACCATCTTCTGACTAAAGAAATTCCTCCTCATCTCCTTCCTAAAGGTACGTACTTTTATTCTGAAGCTGTGACCACTGGTCCCAGACTCTCCCACTAGTGGAAACATCCTCTCCACAACCACTCCTTCAGGTTTTGGCCCGAAACGTTGCCTATTTCCTTCGCTCCATAGATGCTGCTGCACCCGCCGAGTTTCTCCAGCACTTTTGTCTACCTTCGATTTTCCAGCATCTGCAGTTCCTTCTTAAACACAGGGACAATTTACAATCTGTACCAAAGCTAACTAACCTACAAAACTGTACGTCTTTGGAGTGTTGGAGGAAACTGGAGCACCCGGGGAAAACCCATACAGTCACAGGGAGAACGTGCAAACTCTGTATAGACAGCACCCGCAGTCGGGACCGAACCCGTGTCTCTGGCGCTGTGAGGCAACGACTCTACCGCCGTGCCGCCCCAAAGGAAGTGTTGTCCGTCCTGGGGCTTGAACCCACAACCCTGAGATTGAGTCTCATGCTCTACCGACTGAGCTAGCCGAGCTGTTCATTTTATAATATACTAGACCAAGTGCAGACCCGTTGGGTCTGCTCCCCCAACGCACCCGTTCCCTACCCGTAGCCCCCACGGGAGACGTGGTCCTCCAACTCAAGCCGTTCCCGAAGATAAGATTCCAGCACTCAGCAGCGCGGCTGTTTTTAAATGGCGTCTTTGAGGCGAGAGGCGGGCGCCAGCAGCCGTTATGGTCGCTGGCCAGCAGGAGGCGACAAAATGAGTGAGGGGGGGGGGGGGGGGGGGGGGGGTGTATGATTTTATTAAAAAATGGGTACATAAAAAGAAAAAAAGTTTTGAGGAGTGCAAAATGGGATGTAAAATGAATGAGCTAGCGACATGGAAAAAATGACGGAGTTTAATGACGGAGTGCTGGCGTAGCATGGAATCAAAGGCCGAATGTGGCACCCACAAGACAGGCAGAAACACACACAGCCAGACACACACACAGTTTTAAATATAGATAGATGTTTAGTAATGTTAATATTTATTTTCTTTTTCTCTTTGTCTCCTGGACAGGGCCTAACTCACCTTCATGCACACAAAGTTATTCACAGAGACATCAAGGGCCAGAATGTGCTTCTGTCAGAAAATGCCGAAGTAAAACTGGGTAAGTCCCAAGCCATTTGCGTGGCCTATTGAGTAAATATACCAAAGCTACATTTTGGGCTCTTCTATAGATTTGCCAAGAGAACACAATGTAAATAAAGTCTCCTGAGAACTGATCTCCCCAAGATTCACATTCACATAGACGCGCTAGAATTTAGAAGATGGAGGGGGGATCTTATAGAAACTTACAAAATTCTTAAGGGGTTGGACAGGCTAGATGCAGGAAGATTGTTCCCGATGTTGGGGAAGTCCAGAACAAGGGGTCACAGTTTAAGGATAAGGGGGAAATCTTTTAGGACCGAGATGAGGAAAACATTTTTCACGCAGAGAGTGGTGAATCTGTGGAATTCTCTGCCACAGAAGGTAGTTGAGGCCAGTTCATTGGCTATATTTAAGAGGGAGTTAGATGTGGCCCTTGTGGCTAAAGGGATCAGGGGGTATGGAGAGAAGGCAGGTACAGGATACTGAGTTGGATGATCAGCCATGATCATATTGAATGGCGGTGCAGGCTCGAAGGGCCGAATGGCCTACTCCTGCACCTATTTTCTATGTTTCTATGTGTAGGAAGGAAGTGCAAATGTTAGTTTATACTGAAGATAGACACAAAATGCTGGAGTAACTCAGCAGGTCAGGCAGCATATGTGGGGGGGGGAAAGAATGGGCGACGCTTCTTCAAACAAAAACAGTGCTGGAGGAACTCAATGTGTGTCTTAAGCCCCCTTCAGTCATGGCTGACCATGGGTGTCTCCAGGGCTGGAGGACGCCTGTGCGTGACTTTGTTTAACGTGGGGAGACTGGTGCACAGACAGCCACCCCACGGTCCTTGGCAGATCTGGGTTTGGATCCAGTGGCATGGAGTCCAAGACGACTGGAGACCCTTTTCTGCTGCAGCCTTCATCCGCCTTCCCAGCCGTTGTGACGCTCTACTAAGGTCAGCCATCGTCCTCCCCTTGTTCCACCATTGAGGTCTTGGTTGGATTGGCTCTTTGTCAGAGACCAGACCTCCCCCTCGACCTTACCGCCATGGGTGGCCCTACCAGGAGCGTGGCTCCAGACGGCATCGCTCTCAGGATCTCAGGTCCATACAAGCTTCTCCACCATGACAAGGTGACACTCTACGGAGAAGTGTGTTGTGTGAATGGATGGTCTATGTGGGCAAAAAGGTTTGTTTCCATGCAGTATCTTCCTACAATTGTCTTTGTCAGGACATGGTGCTTCAGAAGGGATATGGGGTCAGCATACGAGTCTGTGAAATTCAGACTAAACCACCAGTAGCCTCTGACAGTCTCGGGTATGTGTACGTGTGTTTACAATAATTTGCTCTCTTCAGTTGCCATAGCAATATTAACCTGAGTGCAGTAAGGTCAAATAGATTTATATTAAAGGGAGCATCTGCCAATTTCATCCTAAAAGCAAGGGAAAACAGCTAGCCAGTTAGAGCTAACGTTAAGAGCTGTACGAAGAATAAGATGGCAGGAAGAGTAGAAAACTAGCAGATTCATAGACAATAGGTGCAGGTGTAGGCCATTCAGCCCTTCGAGCCAGCCATTCAATATGATCATTGCTGTCATCAAATTTCAGTAACCCCGTTCCTGCTTTCTTCCCATATCCCTTGATTCCGTTAGCCCTAAGAGTTATATCTAAAGGGCCTGTCTCACTGGGGCATCATTTGCGCGTCACGATGGTGGCGCGTGAAGATTTTCTGAATCCCAAAAGCCTACATCACCACGCAGAATGCGCGCGTCGTGCGTCGTGACGCGTAAATGATGTCGCGAAAATGACTTCCAAGTGGGACAGGCCCTTAACTCTCTTGAATACACAATGTAATTCTGTAAAGGGATTTATTTGTGTGCCACTGTTCGCACAATGTGCGAGTGGGCAGGTTAAGGATGTAAAGGGCCTGTCCCACCAGCATGCGATTGCATGCGTCTAGCGCGACCAAACGTGGTGGCTTGAGGCGTACGACCTCGCGGGGCCGGTCCCACTTCCAACCGCGGAGCCGTCTGGAGTTGTGCAGGGCTGGTCCCGACATCATACTCACCAATCAGCCGCGCGATGTCGGGACCAGCCCCGCACAACTCCATACGGCTCCGGCAATCGAAGTGGGACCGGCCCCGTGAGGCCGTACGGCTCAAGCGACCACGTTAGGTCGCGCTTGCCGCGTGCAGTCGCATGCTGGTGGGACAGGCCCTTTAGGGTTCAAATTTCACTCTTGCATTGAATTCTGTTACACAGTCTGAAATGAAAAAGAAATTATTCCCGGCAGCGGTGACCAGGTTGTCGTGAGAACTCTTTGTTCAAGACAAAGGAAGCCTCCCTTGCTCGTCTGCCCCAAATGAGAGATAAGGAATTGCAGGTGCAGGAATCTTAAACAAAAATCAGTGCTGGGGGAACTCAATGGGTCAGGCAGCATCTGTAGAGGGAATGAACAATGTCATTTCGATTGGGACCCTTCAGGCTGCCCTGTGTCAGCGTGTGACCAGCGTTTGACGGCACTGGGCTTATACTCGCTGGATGAGAGAGGGAACCTCATTGAAACTTACCGAATGGTGAAAGCCTGGATACCGAAACCGAAGATCTCCTGGATAGAGTGCATGTGGAGTGAATGTTTCCACTAGTGGGAGAGTCCAGAACCAGAGGGCACAGCCTCAGAATGAAAGGACGTTCATTTAGAAAAGAGATGAGGAATTTCTTTAGTCATAGGGTGGTGAATCCGTGGAATTCATTGCCACAGACGGCTGTGGAGGCCAAGTCATTGGATATTTTTAAGGCAGAGATTCTTAATTAGTACGGGTGTTAGAGGTTATGGGGAGAAGGCAGGAGAATGGGGTGAAGAGGGAAAGATAGATTAGCCATGACTGAATGGCGGAGTAGACTTAATGGGCCAAATGTCGTACTTGTACTTCACCCATCCCTGTTCGCCAGTGATGCTCCCTGACTCCCTGAGTTTCTCCAGTGCTTTGTGTCTTTTTTGTTGTAAACCAGCAGCTGCAGTTCCCTGTGGCCCCAAAAGAAAAGACAAGTTTGGGTCTGCCGCTTAACATTCTGGAAGATAGGCCATGTGTATCTTTTCGACAACAAGTAGGACATGTCCAATCTGGCCGATCATTGTTCTGTCAGTCAGCGTTTAAGCTGCAAATTTATGGAAGGTAGACAAAAATGCTGGAGAAACTCAGCTGGTGAGGCAGCATCTATGGAGCGAAGGAATAGGTGACATTTCGGGTCGAGAGTGGTGAGTCTGTGGAATTCTCTGCCTCCGAGGGCGGTGGAGGCCGGTTCTCTGGATGCTTTCAAGAGAGAGCTAGATAGGGCTCTTGAAGATAGCGGAGTCAGGGGATATGGGGAGAAGGCAGGAACGGGGTACTGATTGGGGATGATCAGCTATAATCACATTGAATTACAGTGCAGGCTCGAAGGGCCGAATGGCCTACTCCTGCACCTATTGTCTATTGTCTATTGTCATAAACACATCATATATGTTGATTATTTTATTTATTATTGTCTTTTACCAATGTCACGTTTATCTTTTTTTAAATCTTATTTTTATCTTTGCTGAGTAATATCATTGCTGAGGTGACCCGTCGACTTGTCAAACACATTTCATTGTATCGTTGACCCTGTGTTAACCTGTACATACGACAAATAAAACTGAACTGAACGAGGGTGTAACTGTTTCACTCAAAGGGTGGCGGGGCTATGGAAACGAGTTGCCTGAGGAGGTAGTTGAGGCAGGTACTATTGCACCATGTAAGAAACATTTAGACAGGTACATGGATGGGACAGGAGCGGGGCGAGAAGGAGAGTCACCGTGAACATGTGTGGAGGCCAAACACAGGTAGGTGGGACGAGTGTAGAGATGGGGGCATTTTGGTCGGTGTGGGCAAGTTGGGCCTGTTTCAACCCTGTATGCCTCTATGACTCCACGGGCTGCACTCCTCATATTCATTGCTACTTTGAGTATGATCACAATGAAGGTGCTGGCTCGAATGGCCGCCTCTTGCACCTATTTTCTATGTTTCTATGAGTACAAATTGGCAATGCATAAACAGCAGCCGGAAGAATCCACCCACCTGCCATTTTGTCAGATCTTTGGCACAGTGACTAAAAGGATAAACTAGTAACCACGCCACCCACTGCAGACAGAGGCTGGTGTAGAAGAAGATACATTTGCCTTTTTAATTCATGCGCTTGGTTTCTGCACCTCATTGCATCCACACCCCTGGTATTCCACTGAATGCTGCCTGGTGTGAGGAAGATGAGGAATGCTGCCTTTATTTCTCCATTATCATGCACGGAACGGAATAAAAGCATTTAAAAGCCTTCAAATGAAGAAACAATGGGACTGCACAGATAGATGGATGGCAGCGAAGCTATAATGTGGCGTGTTGAAATCACTGAGAAACGACTAAAATAAAGAGAAAATTGCTATGAAGCACTTGGCAATCCGAGCACGATCTGCCTTAATAGGAGTGCTTGATATTTTGAGTCGAACACCTTTCATTGGAATTTGAACATGACAGAATAACTATATTTAAGACCTAAGGAAAAGATGTGCGTGGGGTGCATTGGAAGAGGAGAGAAGAAGTGAGGCTCTGTGATTGGAGCTGACAAAGAAATTAAATTTAAAAATTACCCCCACGCCCCCCCAAAAATAAAATCACAGTGAGTGAGCTTTGGCACGGTGCAGTTTGTGTTAGTTCAGTTTAGTTTATTGTCACGTGTCCCGAGGCACAGTGAAAAGTTTCTGTTGCGTGCTAACCAGTCATTGGAAAGACAATACATGATTACCGAGCCATCAACAGTGTATAGATACATGTGTTTAAGAAGGAACTGCAGATGCTGGAAAATCGAAGGTACACAAAAATGCTGGAGAAACTCAGCGGGTGCAGCAGCATCTATGGAGCGAAGGAGATAGGCAACGTTTCGGGCATTTTCTCCAGCAGTTTTGTGTACCTTAGTGTATAGATACATAATGAGGGAATAATGTTTAATGCAAGATTAAGCCAGCAAGGTACGATCAAAGATAGTCCGAGGGTCACCAATGAGGTAGATAGTAGTTCAGGACCACTAGGATGGTTCAGTTGCCTGATAACAGCCCGGAAGAAACTGTCCCTGAATCTGGAGGTGTGCGTTTGTTTTCACACTTCTGTACCTCTTGCCCGATGGGAGAGGGGAGAAGTGGGAGTGGTCCTTCTCCTCTCTCCCATCAGGCAAGAGGTACAGAACTGTGTTCATTCGTCCTAGGAGCAGATTGGGCCATTCAGCCCATCAAGTTTATTCTGCCATTCAATCATGGCTGATCTATCTTTCACTCTCAACCCCATTCTCCTGCCTTCTCCACATAACCCCTGAAAACGCACACCTCCAGATTCAGGGGCAGTTTCTCCCCAGCTGAACCATCAGGCAACTGAACCATCCTACCAACAATTCCAGAGCGGTCCTGAGCTACTATCTACCTCATTGGAGACCCTTGGACTATCTTTAATCGAACTTTACTGGCTTTATCTTGTACTAAATGTTATCTGTACACTGTGAATGGCTCGGTAATCACGTATTGTCTTTCCGCTGACTGGTTAGCACGCAACAAAAGCTTTTCCCTGTACCTCGGTACACGTGACAATAATCTAAACTGAGCTAATCAATATCTTTGCTTAGATGTGGAGCAGATGGCAGCCGAGTGCATCTTGTTTCTACCGAAGATAAATACAAAATGCTGGAGCAACTCAGCGGGACAGGCATCATCTCTGGAGAGGAGGAGTGGGTGACATTTCGGATCGAGACCCTTCTGCCTTGTTTCTGTCATGTTTTCACAGTTTTAAAAATTCAGAAAGAATGTAAACCTTACCAATTGTGTAACGTATTGTCTTTCCGCTGACTGGTTAGCACGCAACAAAAGCTTCTCACTGTACCTGGGTACAGGTGACAATAAACTCAACTGAGAACAGATTGCTATTAACGCTCCTGCAACATTTGTAGGTGCTGGAAATTAACTCAAACTAGACTGAAAGGGCTGAATGAGTAATTTAAAAATGTTGCTTTTATATTTAGTTTCTGGTGTCCGTCCGAGCTTTCTGAATGGTGGCAATTTCCCTTTACCTTGCAGTTGACTTTGGTGTGAGTGCCCAACTCGACAGAACCGTGGGAAGAAGGAACACATTCATCGGCACCCCGTACTGGATGGCTCCAGAGGTGATCGCTTGCGATGAAAACCCTGACGCCACTTACGATTACAGGGTACGTACAAGCACTAAACGAGCACGGAGCAAGGTGCCTCGTCTGTTCTACGATGAGTTCCCTTCCAACAGCAATTGATCCTCATTTTAATATTTTTATTAGAAGCAAGGTACAGTCGTATAAACCATGGCATATAACATAATACATTTCGTGTACAACTTCTTGTTTTAAATTTAACAATATAAAAATAATAAACGCAAGAAAAGAAGAAAAAAGAAGAGATTAAGGAAAGTAGTCACGTGTAGGCCCCAAAAGTTGAAAGTAATTTGTGAATAGATAGAGAGAAAGAGCTCATAGAGATGTAGAAAAAAAGAGAAGACCCGAAAGGAATAGAGAAAAAAAAGGGGGGGAAGAGAAGGAAAGAAAAAACAGAACAGAAAAGAAAAGTGATATACCTACTTCATATCTTTCCACACCCCTCACCCAGTTCTGAAACGGTTAATTACCAGAGTTATGTTGCACCATATCATACTTGTAATAAATCGATGAAAGGAGACCATATCTTTAAGAATTGTTCTGATTTTCCTGCTAGAATGAATCTCATATCTTTGAGATGTAACGTTTCAGACATGTTTGTGATCCACATTTTCAGCGTTGGGGTGGGTGCATTTTCCCAAAATTTGAGTATAAGTTTATTTGCCGTTATCAAGCCATAGTTAAGGAAACAATTTTGAAATGACGTTAGCTCTGAGCAGGCTTCCATTGTTCCGAAAATAATCAATTCTGAATTCATCCTCATTTTAAACGTGCAAGATAGACGAATCTTGGCCAACCCCTGTCACCTCTCCCCCCCCCCCCCCCCCCCCCCCCCCCATCAACCACACTCTCCATCTTAAAACCCTCCTAAAACAGCAGTACAGCTGCCGTCTCACAGCGCCAGAGACCTGGGTTCGATCCCGACCTCGGTTGTTGTCTGCCTGTGTGTGTGTGGAGTTTGCACGTTCTCCCTGTGACCGCGTGTGTTTCCGCTTGCCGCTCCGGTTGCCCCCCACATCACAAACACATGCAGGATTGTAGGTTAATTGGCCTATAAATGTCCCCTGGTGTGTAGGTGAGTGGATGAGAAAGAGGGACAACATAGAACGAGTGATCGATGGTGGGCCGAAGGGCCTGTTTCCAGGCTGTATCTTTGAATCAATCTTGTGTGAGAGCATGACCGTGCCTATTCATAGCAGCGGTTCTTCGATCAACCTTCCCCAGAGAGGAGTGGCGCAGCGGTAGAGTTGCTGCCTCACAATGCCAGAGACACAGGTTCGATCCTGACTACAGGTGCTGACTGTACGGAGTTTGTACCTTCTCCCTGTGACCACGTGGGTTTTCTCCAGGTGCTCCGGTTTCCTCCTTAGACTCCAAAGTAGGATAATTGCCTTTGGTAAAAATTGTAGTGCGTAGTACAGTGCCAGTGTACGGGGAGATCGCTGGTTGTTGCGGACTCATTGGGCCGAAGGGCCTATTTCTATGCTGTATCTCTAAAGTCTAAAGAGTGAACAGCATCACTCGAGGTTAGTTTGTGCACTAAACCTTCAAAGCTCTGTCCCAAGTTTAAAAAGAGCTCTCCCGAGTTTTAAAAAAATCAAACTCGTGGTAAGCACGGAGAAAGAACGTAGCGGGTACGTCAGAGCTCGGGGACGTCTCTTAGCGCTAACGGCAGGCATTCGGGAAGACTTGAGACGATTTTTCAACATGATGATAAATGTTCACAAGAGCCCCTGGGTACCGAAGAGTGGCCATTACCGTAAATCTCCGACCAGCAATCCCCGCACACTAACAATATATCACTTTCCCACTCTAGGGACATTTTTTACATTTATACCAAGCCAAGCCAATTAACCTACAAACCTGTACATCTGTGGAGCGTGGGTGGAAACTAAAGTTCTCGGAGAGAACACATGCATTTCACGGGGAGAACGTACAAGCTCCGTACAGACAGCACCCGTAGCCAGGATCGAACCCGGGTCTCTGGCGCTGTGAGGCAGCAACTCTACTGCTGCGCCACCGTGCTACCCATGGGACTCGATAGGCCTATTGAATCTCTGCATATGGTCATGATTCATGATCATTCCTGCATCACCAAAATGTATTTCTATAAATATATATTTTAAAAATCTTTGGACACTTGACAAAATTGTGTTTTATTTCCACAAATCATTGGTGTGTGTTGGTTGTGAACATCGATGTGGGTGTGAGTGAGCTGCAGGTTCCCAGGCAATCCGCCCACAGTGGGGTTGTGTGTTATGTGTTTATGCTCAATTCAAATTGTTCAGGTTTCAAGATGTGCCCGACGTTGCAGCGGCCTCTGCAGTCCGTCTGTCTTTTTTTATTTTTGTCCCGTTGTATGTATAGTTTGTTATGGTTTTTATATTGTTTTTAGCTGTGTAGATGTGGGGGGGGGGGGGGACTTTAAATCTCTTCCCTGTACGGGTGACCCAACCATTTCACTGTCGGGTCTCCATTGTCGTTGTGGCCTAGCACCGTGGAGCGGCCTCCAAACGAAACGACCTGGGGGCTCCAGTCGCGGTGCCTGCGGACTTACCATCGTGGGGCTGGCCGGCTACGGAGCGTGGAGAGCTATGGTGGCGCGCGGCTGCGACCCAACTCCGGAGCTCGGAGGCTCCAGCCGCAGGTTCAGTGGACGGTGACATCGGGAGCTCGCGGGTCCCTAGTTGGAGACCGCTTTTCGGAGCTCCCGCAATGGCAACTTCTCCCGCCCGAGTTGCGGGGTTGAGGGTGACCCGGAGCGGGGCCTTACATTGCTTTAATGGCTGCGGGACTTGCCATAGCCCACTGGAGGCTCTAACATTAAGAATCGGAGCGGGGCCTTATATCGCCCGGCGTGGCCTTAACGGCCGCAGGACTTGCCATCGCCCGCTGGGGGCTTTAACATCGGGAGAAGAATGCAACACTGGGGAGAGACAAGACTTTGCCTTCCACCACAGTGAGGAGGAGATTCACTGTGATGGATGTTTGTGTAAATTGTGTTGGTGTGTGTCTTGGTTCTTGTTGTATGACTGCAGAAACCAAATTTCGTTTGAACTTCTTTTGAGGTTATAATGACAATAAATTTGATTTGTATTGTATTTTGGTCTATATATATAGAACAGTGCAGCACAGGTTCAGGGCCTTTATCCCAACAAAGGCTGTGCCAAACACGATGCCCGGTTAAACGTATCTCCTGCCTGTACCTGATCCATATCCCCTCCATTGCTGCACAAGCATATGCTCATCTAAAAACCTTCTCAATCAGTATTAAATAAAAACCTTCTCAATCAGTCTGAAGAAGGGTCCCTTAATTCAGCGTATAGGCAGCACCTGTGTAATGGCAATTTCAATCTTTTCCAATGTCCAACTTTCCGCTGCCATTAATACACAGGCAGGCAGGAGTGAACTTACACAGACGATATTAACAGATTTTCCCATCGTTATTTCCAGTTTAATTTATTCTTTATTGAAGTAGTTGTCCAAAGAAAGAGATGATTCAAACCAGATACTTCTTCAAAGTAGAGTCTGAAGAAGGGTTTCGGCCCGAAACGTCGCCTATTTCCTTCGCTCCATAGATGCTGCTGCACCCGCTGAGTTTCCCCAGCAATTTTGTGTACCTCAGATACTTCTTATTCTGTTACAAGCTGTGACTTTCCATTTGCTCATCAGGTGAGAACTGTGTCATCTCTCTCCCTTGCCTGGTCTGATCTGGTCACTCCATGTGACTACACTGTATGTAACGTCCTACAAAGTATAAAGAGCCTGCCCGCCCCCCCCCCCCCCAAGTGTTCAAATAATACTGCTAGAAATACCATATAACAATTACAGCACGGAAACAGGCCATCTCGGCCCTACAAGTCCGTGCCGAACCCTCCATTCCTTTCCCATCCATATACCTATCCAATTTATTTTTAAATTATAAAATCGAACCTGCCTCCACCACTTCCACTGGAAGCTCATTCCACACAGCTACCACTCTCTGAGTAAAGAAGTTCCCCCTCATGTTACCCCTAAACTTCTGTCCCTTCATTCTGAAGTCATGTCCTCTTGTTTGAAACTTCCCTACTCTCAATGGGGAAAACTTATCCACGTCAACTCTGTCTATCCCTCTCATCATTTTAAAGACCTCTATCAAGTCCCCCCTTAACCTTCTGCGCTCCAAAGAATAAAGACCTAACTTATTCAACCTTTCTCTGTAACTTAGTTGCTGAAACCCAGGCAACATTCTAGTAAATCTCCTCTGTACTCACTCAATTTTGTTGACATCCTTCCTATAATTGGGCGACCAAAATTGTACACCATTATCCAGACAAAATAATGTAATATGCTAACGGTAGCTAGCCTAAACCTAAACGGCTCCTACAGCCTGTCTAAACCTCTAATCCCTCACTTACATCCACGGATGCACAAGAGTAAACAGACACCTGTGACGAATCTTTAGGAAATCCTGCCCAAAGAATTTCTAATTCCTCCTGGGTGGCCAGATTATCTACATAAAGAAAAATATTTTCTTGTCAAGTACCTTCCGTGACCTGTGCATACCTTTGCAGACAATGAAGTGCTTTGTTTAAGATGCAGCCGCACTTATATACAAAAAAAACATGCAGTGGAGAAACGGCAAAAAAGATAATCAACAGAATATTTTTCGCTGCCATTGCAGGTGCGAGACACAATAGCCACTTAGTTTAGTTTCGAGATACAGCGCAGAATCAGGCCCTTCGACCCGCCGAGTCCGTGCCGGCCAACAATCCTCGCACATTAACACCAAAGATCCTATAGCGAGCAAGATAATCCACTCGACGAAAAAGATAGTCCACTCGACGAAAAACGGTCATGGGCAGATTCATGGGTAATTTTCGGCCCCCATTTCCGTAACCGGCTTCCGTCTCCGCACCATATCCCATCATAGCGGAGCAAAGTGCGGAGATGGAAGCCAGTTACGGAAACATCCTCGTAAAAATCAAACTTCTTTGGTAAAAAACTTCACCTCTTTTTCAGAATTATAATTTATTAACACAAACTGTTCCCCCGCAACGTTGATTACACTGCGACTCGGGTCAGGTTACTGAAATGGATGAAAAAAAGGCCCACGTTCCGCTCCGTTGCGTACTACACATCAGCCCATTGCATTTAGAAGGAGTGGTCTATCTTGCTTGCTATAGGATCTTTGATTAACACTACCCTACACACACTAGGGACAATTTTACATTTTAATGTAATATGCCAATTAATCTACAAACCTGTACGCCATTGGAGTGTGTGAGGTAACCGAAGATCTCGGAGAAAACCCACGCAGGTCACGGGGGGAACTACAACTCCATACAAACAGCGCCCGTAGTCGGTATCGAACCCGGGACTCTGGCGGTGTAAGACAGCAACTACAGCCACACCAGAAAGTGGCGCAGCTGGTAGATCCGCTGCCTCACAGCGACGGAGACCTGGGTTCGATCCTGACCTCGGGTGCTGTCTGTGCGGAGTGTGCACGTTCTCCTTGTGACCGTGTGAGTTTCCTCCGGTCAGCGGGAGAGTCAGGGGAAAGGGAAACTAGAGGTCACCTGACTCTCGGTCTGATAAAGGGCCTCGACCCAAAACGTCACCAATTCCTTTTCTGCAAAGATGCTGCCGTACCCGCTGAGTTACTCCGGCATTTTGAGTCTAACTTGGAAAAGCAATGTTTTATTGATAGCATGAACAACTTTTTATTTGTCTCACCTGACGCTGTTCATTTGATTTGTCTGCAGAGCGACATTTGGTCTTTGGGAATTACTGCAATTGAAATGGCGGAAGGAGCTCCACGTAAGTGTTTGTACATCGCGGCTCTCAAGATGGCGCCCAACCAAGGAGACTATTGGTGTACTAGCCACAGATGCAGATCTACAATCACATATTACAATCGCTCCACACTGCAAACGGCTCGGTTGTAATCGTGTATTGTCTTTCCGCTGGCTGGGTGGTGCGCGACAAAGCTTTTCACTGTACCTCGGTACACGTGACAGTAAACTAAACTGAGAGCTATTAACACTCCCACAAAATTTGTCGGTGCTGGAAATTTTAAGTAGACAATAGGTGCAGGTGTAGGCCATTCGGCCCTTCGATTCAATGTGATCATGGCTGATCATCCCCAATCAGTTCCCCGTTCCTGCCTTCTCCCCATATTTCTGACTCCGCTATCTTTAAGAACCCTATCTAACTCCCTTTTGAAAGTATCCAGAGAACCGACCTCCACCGCCCTCTGAGGTAGTGGATTCCACAGACTCACATCTCTTTGGGTGAAAAAGTGTTTCTTCGTCTCCGTTCTAAATAAATAAAATCAGGAAATAGAAACATAGAAACATATAAAATAGGTGCAGGAGTAGGCCATTCGGCCCTTCGAGCCTGCACCGCCATTCAATATGATCATGGCTGATCATCCAACTCAGTATCCTGTACCTGCCTTCTCTCCATACCCCCTGATCCCTTTAGCCACAAGGGCCACATCTAACTCCCTGGAAATGCTCTGCTGTTCAGTCAGCATCAACTCTGGGCTCGGGTCATTGAATGAATGATTGAATAGGTTATTGTCACCTGTGACAAGTCACAGTGAAACTCTTTGCTTGCCGACATATGGCAATAGTCGCCACATAAAGGACACTGACAGAGTTACAAAGTACCCCGCGCCAGGTCCTACATTGATCCCCCGCCCCCTCCACCTTTGTTCTTCCCTCACGGCGGCCCCCCCCACAACGGGCCTTTGTTCTTACCTACCCCCTCCCCCCCCTTCATTGGGGGCCCACCTTCGGATAACCACAGATAGATCCCCTCGATGGTAGGTAGGTCAGAGCCGATGATGGCTCTGAAACAGGAACGTAGACTATTATCTGAATGGTGGCCGATTAAGAAAAGGGGAGATGCAACGAGACCTGGGTGTCATGGTACACCAGTCATTAAAAGTAGGCATGCAGGTGCAGCAGGCAGTGAAGAAAGCGAATGGTATGTTAGCATTCATAGCAAAAGGATTTGAGTATAGGAGCAGGGAGGTTCTACAGCAGTTGTACAGGGTCTTGGTGAGACCACACCTGGGGTATTGCGTACAGTTTTGGTCTCCTAATCTGAGGAAAGACATTCTTGCCATAGAGGGAGTACAGAGAAGGTTCACCAGACTGATTCCTGGGATGTCAGGACTTTCATACGAAGAAAGACTGGATGGACTCGGCTTGTATTCGCTAGAATTTAGAATATTGAGGGGGGATCTTATAGAAACGTACAAAATTCTTAAGGGGTTGGACAGGCTAGATGCAGGAAGATTGTTCCCGATGTTGGGGAAGTCCAGAACAAGGGGTCACAGTTTAAGGATAAGGGGGAAATCTTTTAGGACCGAGGTGAGAAAAACATTTTTCACACAGAGAGTGGTGAATCTGTGGAATTCTCAGGTAGTTGAGGCCAGTTCATTGGCTATATTTAAGAGGGAGTTAGATGTGGCCCTTGTGGCTAAAGGGATCAGGGGGTATGGAGAGAAGGCAGTTACAGGATACTGAGTTGGATGATCAGCCATGATCATATTGAATGGCAGTGCAGGCTCGAAGGGCCGAATGGCCTACTCCTGCACCCATTTTCTATGTTTCTATTTACCTCTCTTGCTTCTGTATCCCTGACTACCCTTGTGCCTTCTAAATATGTCATGCATTTAGTTTTTAGTCGATTGCTTTCCGCCACAGATTATGGGAGAGATTTGTATGCAGGAGTTCCCAAGTGCTCTGATGTCAAGGTTACGTCCCCATGTTCTGGGAATTCTGCCAGAGGAAATGGTTTCTGTCCACCCTATCAACCTCCTTCAAACATCGCTGGCATTCAAATTAAAGTCACCCTTATAGAATGATACAGCGTGGAAACAGGCCCTTTGCCCGACTTGACCACACCGCCCAACATGTCCCAGCCACATGAGTCCCACTTGCCTGCATTTGGCCCGTATCCCTCTCCATGTCCTATCCACGTATCCCTCAAGTCAAGTCAAGTTTATTCGTCACATACACATACGAGATGTGCAGTGAAATGAAAAGTGGCAATGCTCGCGGACTTTGTGCAAAAAACAAACAAACAAACAAACTACAAACAAAATGGAACAGAATCACATTTTCTTTTACATATTAAATATTGTGGGCAGAAGGAAAAAGGGAAACAAACCCAGCAATTTACAAAAAAAACGGTGGAATGGTACAGTGAAGTTAGTCCCTGGTGAGATAGGCAACGTGTTAAATGTTGCGATAGTTCCTCCCTCAGCTACCTCCTCCGGCAGCTCGTTCCGTACATCCACCACCCTTTGCGTGAAAAAAAACCACCCCTCAAATTACGATAAAATGTTTCCCCCTTCACCGTAAACCAATGCCCTCTGGGTTCTCGTTTCCCCACACTCTGGCCAACTCTCCCCCCCCCCCCCACCAGACCTTTTCCTCTCCTGATTTTGTACACCTCTATAAAATCACTCCTCATTGTCCTGCGCTCCAGGAAATAGAGTAGTGTGTTCAGTTCTGGGCGCCTTGTTATAGGATAGATGTTAGGTACACAAAAATGCTGGAGAAACTCAGCGGGTGCAGCAGCATCTATGGAGCGAAGGAAATAGGTGACGTTTCGGGCCGAAACCCTTCTATAGGATAGATGTTGTTACGTTGAAAATGGTGCAGAGAAGATTTACGAGGATGTTGCCGGGACTCAAGGTCCGGCTCAACCTCTCCCTACAGCGCAGACCTTCGAGTCCCGGCAACATCCTCGTAAATCATCTTGGCACCCTTTCCAACGTAACGACATCTTGCCTATAATATGGTGGCCAGAACTGAACACCGTACTCTAAATAGTGCCTCACTATGTCTTACATAAAGGAGGCAGTGCAGCGTAGGTTCACGAGATTGATCCCTGGGATAGCGGGACTGTCATATGAGGAAAGATTGAAAAGACTAGGCTTGTATTCACTGGAGTTTAGAAGGATGAGGGGGATCTTATAGAAACATATAAAATTATAAAAGGACTGGACAAGCTAGATGCAGGAAAAATGTTCCCAATGTTGGGCGAGTTCAGAACCAGGGGCCACAGTCTTAGAATAAAGGGGAGGCCATTTAAGACTGAGGTGAGAAAAAACTTTTTCACCCAGAGAGTTGTGAAGTTATGGAATTCCCTACCACAGAGGGCAGTGGAGGCCAAGTCACTGGATGGATTTAAGAGAGAGTTAGATAGAGCTCTAGGGGCTAGTGGAGTCAAGGGATATGGAGAGAAGGCAGGCACGGGTTATTGATAGGGGATGATCAGCCATGATCACAATGAAGGGCCGAACAGCCTCCTCCTGCACCTAGTTTCTATGTTTCTAACTGCAAACGTCACCTGTTCCTTTGCTCCAGAGATGCTGCCTGACCCGCTAGGTCACCCCCAGCATTTTGTGTCTACCTTCGGAACAACCATGATGGCAGTTGACCAGTTCCACAGCTCTCCACGTTGCTTCTCTCTTGAGATCACTCACACCTTTCCTAGCCAACAATGGAGCTACCAGGCCTGTGGTCATTTGTGGCTGGCTCTGGACTAGTGAAGATGGGACATGTTGGTCGGTGTGGGCAAGCTTGAGTAAATACAAGCCCTGACTGTGCAACGTGTCGCCACGACTGACTGCGCGGAAACATTCTGGTCAAGTGGACCATCAAGTCCTTCTCGTGATGCTGTCAGTTTTTCCACCATTAACAGTCAGGTAATTGTTCAGGAGCTGAAGTGATTTGAGAGTCGATGCTTGTGGGGGAAGGAACTGCAGATGCTGGTTTACACCGAAGATAAACGCAAAGAGCTGGAGCAACACAGCGGGTCAGGCAGCATCTCTGGAGAAACGGAATAGGTAACGTTTTGGGTTGTGACCCTTCTGCAGACTGAGAGTCAGGGGAGTGGGAAACAAGATATATAGACGGTGATGTAGGGAGATACAGAACAAATGAATGAAAGATACACAAAACCGTAACGAGGAAATTGCACTACTTCTTCATGGGACGTTTCCCCTTTGCCACGGCTCTCTCAGTCTGTAAAAAGGTCCCGACCGGAAACGTCACCTACTCACGTTCTCCAGACATGCTGCCTGACCCGCTGAGTGACTCCAGCACTGGGCCATTTTTTTTTTTTTGGTAAACCAGCATTTGCAGTTACTCGTGATTCCTGTGCATATTTTTAGTAGTTTTGAAGTTTCCACACTTAATATAAACATATGGTACATAATTCCAAGATTATGGAAAAGAGTCTGAAGAAGGGTTTCGGCCCGAAACGTTGCCTATTTCCTTCGCTCCATAGTTGCTGCTGCACCCGCTGAAATCCAAGCATTTTTGTCTACCATGGATTTTAAATAACTGCGATTTTTGCTAACATTGTTTATTGCTATTTTGGGCAAAGGATTATTCTTTACACTTTTTTCTTTTTATTTCCCTTTCTGTTTTACCGTAGCTCTGTGTGACATGCACCCAATGCGGGCACTATTCCTTATTCCAAGAAACCCACCTCCCAGATTAAAATCTAAGAAATGGTAAGTGATTACACAGTGTGGTGATTGGGAATGAAACTTCCTTTGTACATATTAGTCTGAAAATACGTGCAGTCTTTCTACATTTGGGAGATGGAGGTACTTGGGCGGTTTTTGGACTGTGCTGTTAAGACCAAGTTACATACACCATGACTACGGGTGCTGTCTATACTGAGTGTGTACCTTCTCACCGTGACCTGCGTGGGTTTTCAGGAAGGACATTCTTGCCATAGAGGGAGTACAGAGAAGGTTCACCAGACTGATTCCTGGGATGGCAGGACTTTCATATGAAGAAAGACTGGATAGACTCGGCTTGTACTCGCTAGAATTTAGATGATTGAGGGGGGATCTTATCGAAACTTACAAAATTCTTAAGGGGTTGGACAGGCAGGAAGATTGTTCCCGATGTTGGGGAAGTCCAGAACAAGGGGTCACAGTTTAAGGATAAGGGGAAAATCTTTTGGGACCGAGATCAGAAAAACATTTTTCACACACAGAGAGTGGTGAATCTGTGGAATTCTCTGCCACAGAAGGTAGTTGAGGCCACAGTTCATTGGTTATATTTGAGAGGGAGTTAGATGTGACCCTTGTGGCTAAAGGGATCAGGGGGTATGGAGAGAAGGCAGGTACAGGATACTGAGTTGGATGGTCAGCCATGATCATATTGAATGGCGGTGCAGGCTCGAAGGGCCGAATGGCCTCTACTCCTGCACCTATTTTCTATGTTTCTATGTAAGTTCAAGTTGAAGTTGCAAGGTGTCCATGAAGAAATGGAAAATAACAACTTCCGATGCATGCGTGTGTGTGTGTGTGGCAAATCCCAAACCATGGAACACATCATGAGACGTAGCCAAGCTCCACAATATACCGAAGATGGCCTGGCTGAACCAAATGCCGCCTGCGCCAACCACTGGGAAGACGCGATAAAGAAGATGGCCGAACACGAGGAAGAAGAAGTTGAAGTTCACATTTTTCTAAACAGCTTTTTTCCACCAGTAGTTGCCGTTGAGTAATGGCTACTCAAGTTTCACTGCACCAATTGGTGTATGTGACAATAAATGTCCTTTGTCTTCTCAATAACCAAACATCTGTAGCCTCCTTTTGCTCACATGCTATTTAAGTCACATGTTTAATCAATAATGTTTTATTATTAATGTTTAATGTTTTATGTGTCCTAATGCCCCTGTCCCACTTAGGAAACCTGAACGGAAACCTCTGGAGACTTTGCGCCCCACCCAAGGTTTCCGTGCGGTTCCCGGAGGTTTTTGTCAGTCTCCCTACCTGCTTCCACTACCTGCAACCTCCAGCAACCACCTGCAACCTCCGGGAACCGCACGGAAGCCTTGGGTGGGGCGCAAAGTCTCCAGAGGTTTCCGTTCGTGTTTCCTAAGTGGGACAGGGGCATTATACTGTCACTGTATGTCATGTTGTCACTTGCGGGCGGAGCACCAAGGCAAATTCCTTGTATGTGAATACTTGGCCAATAAACTTAATCATTCAAATTTATTGTCACACGCACCAATTAAGGCGCGGTGATATTTGAGATACAATAAAAAGAACGCAATACACGATGGAGTTTAACATAAACATCCATCACGGTGGCATCAACGTTCCTCACTGTGATGGAAGGCGATAATTTGACATAATTGAAAGCAGCTTGTATCAGGCTAGTGTTTGAGAAAGAACTGCAGATGCTGGAAAAATCGAAGGTAGACAAAAATGCTGGAGAAACTCAGCGGGTGAGGCAGCATCTATGGAGCGAAGGAATAGGTGACATTTCGGGTCGAGACCCTTCTTCAGACTATATTCTTCAGTCTGAAGTAGGGTCTTGACCCAAAACATCATCTATTCCTTCGCTCCATAGATGCTGCCTCACCCGTCGAGTTTCTCCAGCATTTTTGTCCACCTTGTATCAAACTAGTAGCCAGGTGGAGAAAAGAAAAACTGCTGGTGGAACTCAGCGGGTCTAGTCTCATCTGTCAGGGGTACAAGGGGAAGGAATTATCGCCGTTTTGGATCAAGATACTGCATCAGGACCAGATTGCAGCATCTGCAGTCTCTTGTGTCATAGGGTCATGAAACGATATAGCACAGAAACAGGCTCTTCAGCACGGCACGGTGGAGCAGCGGTAGAGTTGCTACCTCACAGCGCCAGACACCGGGGTTCGATTCTGATTACGGGTGCTGCCTGTACGGAGTTTGTACGTTCTCCCCGTGACCACGTGGTTTTTCCCCAAGATCCCCAGACTCCTCCCGCGCTCTAAAGACGTACAGGTTTGTAGATTTTAATTGGCTTGGTAACATTTTAAATTGTCCCCAGTGTGTGTGGAATACTGTGAATGTGTGGGGATCGCTGGTCGGCGTGAATTCGGTGGGCCGAAGGGCCTGTTTCTGCATTGTATCTCTAAACTAATCTCATCCACGCCACCTTTTTTGTCCTGGGCCTCCTCCATGGCCAGAATGAGTCCCACTGTAAATTGAAGGAGCAGCACCTCATATTTCGCTTGGGTAGTTTACACCCCAGCGGTATGAACATTGACTTCTCCAATTTTAGGTAGTCCCTGCTTTCTCCCTCTTTCCCCTCCCCTTCCCAGTTCTCCCACAGCCCAATGTCTCCAACTCTTCCTTACTTCTTCCCGCCCCCCCCCACCCCCACATCATTCTGAAGAAGGGTCCCGAACCGAAACGTCACCTATTCCTTCGCTCCATAGATGCTGCCTCACCCGCTGAGTTTCTCCAGCATTTTTGTCTACCTGCGATTTTTCCAGCATCTGCAGTTCCTTCCTAAACATTTCATCCACGCTGACCATGCCTAAATGAGCTGTACTCCTGGCCTGTGTCCTTCGAATCCTGTGATGTTGAACTTAAAATTCAACATCAAATTAATGGTATGGAGTTGTTTTAGAAGAGTGGGCTGACTTCCTCCGTTGCCCTACCTCCCAAGTTGGTGTGTGAGCACCACTGTGTATTGTATGTAACCCTGTAGCAAGAAAGCATTGGCAGCTGCTGCTGCTGGAACAGCTGGAACAGCTGCCTGTAGGGAGGTGTAGTGATTATTAAGCATCTCCTACATTGCAACTCTGTCACCAGGGGGGTGGGAGGTGACCTTGCCTGGGAAATGTTGAGACGTGATTCACACAGTCGCTGAATTCATCAATTTCTGACAGTGCAGGCCCGATTTGCAAGGCCTACATCCTTTCCAGATTTCTTCCCAGAGCCCTAGCACAGAATGCCCTAAAAATACCTTTTTACTCATTAATATTTAAATTGGACCCTTTTCTAATTGAGTCATCACTTTAAATTTAAGCAGTAGATCTAACTTTGATGCAAAACAGAGTTGTTCATCGCCTGCATTCTTCTAGCCACCTGTCTAGACTTTAGACTTTAGACTTTGGTAGACAAAAATGCTGGAGAAACTTTTTTTAGAGTTCCTTCTTAAAATTCCATCATCTGCAGTTCCTTCTTAAACACTTTGTCTACTCCACTGCGAAATCTCCTCAAGGTATGCCTACTTTGAAAAAGTTCTCCTCCTCCCTCCGAAGACCTCCTTTCTAACTGCTCCCCCTCTATGATTCCCCCTTCCCTCCAACTCCTTCTCAGCTCTCCCTCAGCCCTCGGGCTCCTCCTCTTCCTTTTACCTTTCTTCTCCCCGCCCCCCCCCCCCACCCTCCATCAGTCTGAAGAAGAGTTTCGGCCCGAAACGTTGCCTATCTCCTTCACTCCACAGATGCTGCTGCACCCGCTGAGTTTCTCCAGCACTTTTGTGTACCTGCTGGAGAAACTCAACGGGTGCGGCAGCATCTGTGGAGCGAAGGAAATAGGCAACGTTTTGGGCCAAAACCCTTCTTCAGATTTTCCAGCATCTGCAGTTCCTTCTTGAACATTAGAGTTTAGACTTAACTTTTAGACTTCAGAGATACAGCGCAGACACCGGCCCTTTGGCCCACCGAGTCCAAACAGACCGGAGATCACCCCGTATACTAGCACTATCGGTCACACTAGGGACAGTTTGCAATTTTACTGAAGCCAATTAACCTACAAACCTGCACGCCTTTGGAGTGTGGGAGGAAACCGGAGCTCCCGGAGATAATGGTGAAGTAAACTCGTGTTCATAAGTTGTAGGAGCAGATTTAGGCCTCAGTCCATCAAGTCTACTCCGCCATCCATCTTTCCGTCTCACCCCTATTCTCCTGCCTTATCCACATGGACTAACTTGTGAAGAAAGTGCAAACTAGTTACGTATCTGCAATAAACCAAAACCTAGTTTAGACTGAAGGGCCGCTGACTTAAAAAGATTAATTCTGTTGCTCTCTCCACAGAAGGGGCCCTGTGTTTCGTTTAGTTTATTTAGTTTAGAAATACAGGCCCTTCGGCCCACCAAGTCGGCACTGACCAGCGATTCCATGCACATTTACACTATCCTACACACACTCGGGACAATGTACACTTATAGCCAATGAACCTACTAACCTGTACGTCTTTGGAGTGTGGGAGGAAACCGAAGATCTTGGAAAAAACCCACGTGGTCACGGGGAGAACATGCAAACTTCGGACAGACAGCACCCGTAGTCGGGATCAAACCCGGGTCTCCAGCGCTGTGAGGCAGCAACTCTACCGCTGTGCTGTCTGCGCCGAGTTTGCACGTTCTTCCCGTGATCTCGTAGGTTTCTTCCGGGTGCTCTGGTTTCCTCCCAAGTCCCAAAGACGTGCGGATTTCTAGGCTAATTGGCCCTCTGCAGTTGGCCGCCATTTGTGTTTCCAACATGTACTGATTATACATGTCTGATTTTTTTTCACCCCCCAGTTTAATTGTGCTTTTTTTTTGTATCAGGTCGAGGAAGTTTATCGAATTTATTGAGAACTGTCTGATAAAAAATTATACCCAGAGGCCGTCTACAGAACAGTTGCTGAAGCATAGCTTCATCCGAGACCAGCCGACTGAGAGGCAGGTTCGCATCCAGTTGAAGGACCACATTGATCGGACCCGGAAGAAGCGCGGTGAGAAAGGTAAGGATGATTCAAGCGGCCAGCTGACCCATTCCGACCAGCGTTCATAACTTCTTCTTCTTGCGTATGGCGTGCACAGTCTAAAGTTGTAGGATAACTTGTTCCTATTTGATCTAATAATATAATAATAATAATATCTTTTATTGTCATTAGCACATAAGCGCAACGAGATTTGGTATGCAGCTTCCATCCGATGTCATAACATAAATCTATATAATATTAAAACTCTGTGGCTGCTGGCTGGCTGTGTTTCTGCCTGACTTGTGGGTGCCAGCCTTTGATTCGTTGCTACGCCAACACCAGACCCACAAACGCCCAGATTTTTTCCATTTCGGTAGAGATTTTACTTTTCATTCCAAGTATCCACTCCTCATTAAATTTTGTCGTGTTTATGTACACATTTTTAATAAAATCCTTCTCCCCCCCCCCCCCCCCACTCACTCATTTTGTCGCCTCCTGCTGGCCAGCGACCATAACGGCTGCTGGCGCCCGCCTCTCTCCTCAAAGACGCCATTTAAAAACAGCCGCACTGCTGAGTGCTGGAATCTTCAGTTGGAGGACCACGTCTCCCGTGGGGGCTACGGGTAGGGAACGTCTGCGTTGGGGGAGCAGACCCAACGGGTCTGCACTTGGTCTAGTAACTAATAAAATATTGATTTAGATATTTAGATACCCCGAGAACATGGATTGTAAAAAGAACAGTAAAATAGTCAAAACAGTTCAAACAGACTAAAGTGCAGATGTGTCTGTGCAACCTGACCATCCGAGGGAGACAGTCCAGGGGGGTGGGGGGGCACTCAGCAGGGCCGGTTCAGAGCCGCTATAGCTCTGGGAATGAAGCTGTTCCTGAGTCGGGAGGTTCGGGCGTAGAAGGCCTTGTAACGTCTGCCGGAGGGAAGTAGTTCGAACAGTCCGTTACAAGGGTGTGAGGAGTCTTTATGGATGCTGACGGCCTTCCTGAGGCACCGTGTGTGGTAGATGCCCTCCACGTCTGGTAGCTGTGTCCCAATAATCTTCTGCGCTCTGTGGACGACGTGCTGAAGAGCTCTCCTCTCCGCCTCCGTGCAGCTGAGATACCACACAGAGATGCCATACGTTAATATGCTCTCTGTTTGATTTATTTGATTGTGCACGCCAGGTTGATTGCATTCGTCGAAACAGGGCGGACCACGTGAAGATTGCAATCTCCCACCCCGCGTTCATGAGTTGAGGTGTTAAGGTGCACTCATCCACCACCCCTCCCTCTCTTTCCCTCGTTCAACGCACAACTTCCTTCCTTGTTGTGGTAACTTCATAGTTCATAAGTGACTGGAGCAGAATTAAAGCCCCTGTCCCACTTGTACGAACTAATTGGCGACCTCTGCCGAGTTTGCCCTTGACTCATACTCGCAGCATGGTCGTAGGAGGTCTTCGTTAACTCTTCCTCATGCTCGTGGGTGGTCTGCGCGTACTCGTGGCCTCAAGTAGGTCGCGCCGTTTTTTCAACCTGCTAAAAAATGTCCACAAGTAAAAAAAAGGTTGGCCAAGTGGGACAGGGGATTCAGGCCATTCGGCTCACCAAGTCTACTCCACCATTCAATCATGGCTGATCTATCTTTCCCTCTCAACCCAATCCTCCTGCCTTCTCCCAGTAACCCCTGACACCCGTACCAGCCAAGAATCTATCCATCTTAAAAAATATCCATTGACTTGGCCTCCACAGCCGTCTGCGGCAATGAATTCCACAGATTAATTATGTGAATTTATTATTTTTATAATAACAAATAAAATTATTATTTTTATAATAATTAATAATTCATTATGTTTTATTATTATTGTTTTATGTGTCATTCCTAACTGTCACTATGACAAATTCCTTGTATGTGAATACTTGGCCAATAAACTTATTCAGTCTGAAGAAGGGTCTCGTCCCGAAACGTCACCTATTCCTTCGCTGCCTCACCCGCTGAGTTCCTCCAGCATTTTTATTTACCTTCGATTTTTCCAGCATCTGTAGTTCCTTCATAAACTTATTCATAAAATCATTCATAAACTCGTAAAGACGCACCACCCTTCTTCTTCTTCTTGCGTATGGCGTGCACAGCCTAAAGTTGGAGGACAACTTGTTCTATTTGATTGTGCACGCCGGGTTGATTGCATTCGTCGAAACAGGGCGGACCACATGAAGGTTGCAATCTCCCACCCCATGCACCACCCTCTGGCTAAAGAAATTCCTTCTCACCTCGTTTCCAAAGGAACATCCTTAAATTCTGTGAGGCTGTGGCCTCTGGTCCTAGACTCTCCCACCAGTGGCAACATCCTCTCCACACCTCTCCCACCAGTGGCAACATCCTCTCCACATTCACCCTATCCAGGCCTTTCGCTATTCGTGAAACGTAACTGACTGTTGATCTGAGAGTCATTGCAAAGAAATATTGACGGGTTGTGTCTCAAACAGAGGAGACGGAGTACGAGTACAGCGGCAGTGAGGAGGAAGAGGATAAGGTCGGTGAAGAAGGTGAACCCAGGTGAGATGTTACCTGAAATTTCCAATGACCCTACAAGCCTGTACGTCTTTGTGATGTGGGTGGAAGGGCCTGTTTCCATGCTGTGTGGCTCTGACTTTAGTAATGACGGGTAAAGAAAGCTTTTGGTGTGCTGGCCTTTTTAAATCAGAGCATTGAGTATAGAAGGTAGACAAAAATGCTGGAGAAACTCAGCGGGTGCAGCAGCATCTATGGAGCGAAGGAAATAGGTGACGTTTCGGGCCGAAACCCTTCTTCAGACATTGAGTATAGAAGTTGGGATGTAATGCTAAAATTGTGCAAGGCATTGGCGAGGCCAATTCTGGAGTATGGTGTACAATTTTGGTCGCCAAATTATAGGAAAGATGGCAACAAATTAGAGAGAGTACAGAGGAGATTTACGAGAATGTTGCCTGGGTTTCAGCACCTAAGTTACAGAGAAGGGTTGAACAAGTTAGGTCTTTATTCTTTGGAGCGCAGAAGGTTAAGGGGGGACTTGATAGAGGTCTTTAAAATGATGAGAGGGATAGACAGAGTTGACGTGGACAAGCTTTTCCCATTGAGAGTAGGGAAGATTCAAACAAGAGGACATGACTTGAGAATTAAGGGACAGAAGTTTAGGGGTAACATGAGGGGGAACTTCTTTACTCAGAGAGTGGTAGCTGTGTGGAATGAGCTTCCAGTGGAAGTGGTGGAGGCATGTTCGATTTTATCATTTAAAAATAAATTGGATAGGAACATGGACGGGAAACGAATGGAGGGTTATGGTCTGAGTGCAGGTAGATGGGACTAGGTGAGAGTAAGTGTTCGGCATGGACTAGAAGGGCCGAGATGGCCTGTTTCCGTGCTGTAATTGTTATATGGTTATTGTGTTGCTTGTTAACGAGTTTGCCTCTCGCTCCCCCCCCCCCCCCTCGCCTGCCCGACAGCTCCATCGTGAACCTGCCGGGCGAGTCCACGCTGCGGCGAGACTTCCTGCGGCTGCAGCAGGAGAACAAGGAGCGCTCGGAGGCGGTGAAGCGGCAGCAGCAGCAGCAGCAGATCGTGCTGCCCCGCCGCGACCTGGAGGAGCGGCGGCGGCAGCTCCTGTCCGAGCGGCAGAAGCGTATCGAGGAGCAGAAGGAGCAGCGGCGTCGGCTGGAGGAGGTGAGGATGAGACGTGGCGGGAGGAACCGCAGAGGGAAACCAGAGCTGTGGGCGACAATAGACAATAGGTGCAGGAGTAGGCCATTCGGCCCTTCGAGCCAGCACTGCCATTCAATGTGATCATGGCTGATCATCCCCAATCAGTACCCCGTTCCTGCCTTCTCCCCATATCCCCCGACTCCCCTATCTTTAAGAGTTCTATCTAGCTCTCTCGGTCGGTGGGGGCGCTGCAAGTCGGCGCCCTGTCAGCAGCGTGTCCGTTGTTTTTTTGGGGTTTTTTCCAACTTTTTTGTTTTTTTAGTATGTTTTAAAGTGTGTTTTTGATGTTTCTTTGTGTGTTCTGTGTGGGGGGTGGTGTGGGGGGGGTGAAGGGGGAAACCGTTTTGGTCGCCTCCTCCACGGAGAAGCGACTTTTTCCAGGTCGCCTCCCCCGTGGCCTAACAACGAGGATCGGCGCGGCCTTTCCCGGAGACGCGCCCGGGGCTTCAGCGGCGGGCGCAGCGTGGACTCTCGGCGTGGAGCGGGCGAGCCCTCGCTGGAGGGGAGCGCTCCGTTTCGCTGGCCCGTGGCAGCCGGCAGCCTGAAGCCGTGGTCTGCAGAGCTCCGTCTGCAGCCCGGGATCCCTCGTGGGGGACCCGTGGGAAGAAGAAGCTCCGAATGACGGCCTGCGGCCAACTTCTACCGCGGACCCGGCGTGCACTTACCATCACCCTTGGAGGGGAGCTTCGACCGCCGGCCCTGCGGTCTGCGGTGCTTCTGGCTGCGGCGGGGACTTTAAATCTTCGACCGCCGGCCTGCGGCCTACACCATCCTGAAGCCGCGGTCTCTTGGTGGGGAAGATCCGACTATGGACTGGCTCTGGACTCTGGTCCCGACCACGGGGGGAATGGAGGAGGACTGGCCAGTTTTTGTGCCTTCCACCACAGTGATGAATGCTGTGGTGGATGTTTGTGTTAAATTTTTATTGTGTATTGTGTGTTCTTTCTCATTGTATCGCTGCTGACATATTCATTTCACTTGTACTTTATGTGCAATGTGACGAATAAACCCGTATTGTATTGTATTGTTGAAAGTATCCAGAGAACTGGCCTCCACCGCCCTCTGTATGTAAGTAAGTAAGTAAGTAAGTAAGTAAGTACGTTTTATTTATATAGCACATTTTAAGTCAACTCGCATTGACACCAAAGTGCTTTACATAAATTAAATACGTTTCCATACAAACCATAGAAAAAGGTAAAAAAAAAATAAAGAAAATGGATGCAACACATTATAGAGTTCAACACAAACGTCCCCCCACAGCAGAATCAAACATTTCCACTGTGGGGAAAGGCACCAGAAAGTTAAGTCCTCTTCCTCTGAAACACCCGAGGTCGGGGCCCATTTGTGGCCTTGCAGCCAGTCCGATAATTTTCAGGGCCCTCTTGCCGTGAAGATGGAACACCAGCGTCGGGTGAAACAATTCCTCAAGCGGCTGGGAAAGTCTGGAAAGACTCCCCCAACATCAGGAACATGTGAGACCACACCTGGAGTATTGTGTGCAGTTTTGGTCCCCTAATTTGAGGAAGGACATCCTTGCTATTGAGAGAGTGCAGCATAGGTTCACCAGGTTAATTCCCGGGATGCCGGGACTGTCATATGCTGAGAGAATGGAGCAGCTGGGCTTGTACAGTCTGGAGTTTAGAAGGATGAGAGGCAATCTCATTGAAACATATAAGATTGTTAAGGGCTTGGACATGCTGGAGGCAGGAAACATGTTCCCGATGTTGGAGGAGTCCAGAACCAAGGTCCACACAGTTTAAGAATAAGGGGTAAGCCATTTAGAACGGAGACGAGGAAACACTTTTTCACACAGCGAGTGGTGAGTCTGTGGGATTCTCTGCCTCAGAGGGCGGTGGAGGCCGGTTCTCTGGATGCTTTCAAGAGAGCTAGATAGGGCTCTTAAAGATAGCGGAGTCAGGGAATATGGGGAGAAGGCAGGAACGGGGTACTGATTGTGGATGATCAGCCATGATCACACTGAATGACGGTGCTGGCTCGAAGGGCCGAATGCCCTACTCCTGCACCTATTGTCTATTGTCTATTGTCTATCTACACTGCCTGTGTTTTAACCAGCACTGGAGTATTAGCTGCTGTAGATGCGGAAAGGTAGATGGCAGGAAAGTGATTTTGTTTGGTGATAGACACAAGAAGTTGGCGAACCGATGCTCTCCTTGAGTTTGGCGCACGCATACTGAGCGATATTGATCGACTTTTTGCCACTTTTAACTTTCAGCAACAGCGGCGGGAACGGGAAATCCGCAAGCAGCAGGAGAAGGAGCACCAGCGACAGCTGGACGAGATGCAGCAGCTGCGTAGGGAAGAGGAGAGGAGGCAAGCTGAGAGAGAGCAGGTACAATATCCCCCCCCCCTCCCCCCAGCAGCAGCGTCAATACTCTCACCCACTGCACCTCGTGCTGCACTCGCAGTTTGCACCCTTCAAAGTCGTTTCAAGAGTTGAGATTGTCTGATTATCATATGTTCCAGATAGAACAATGAAACTCTTACTTGCAGCAGCACAGCAGAATATGTAAACATAGTACACTGTAAACAATGTAATATATGAGAAAAAATAAAGTTCAGTGTGTGTGTGTGTGTATACGCATGCACACACGCTCAGATACTGAGACACACACACACACACACACACACACACACACACACACACACACACACACACACACACATGGGGACACGTACACAGATGCGCACATACACACACACACACAGACACGCTCACATACACACACATCGGGACTCGTACGCAGACACACACACACACACACACACTTACACACATACACATACAGACACTGGGACACATAGACACACATGGGGACAGGTATGCAGACATGCATGCGCGTGCACACACCCACACACGCACACACACGTACACACACACACACACACACACACACACACACACACACACACACACACACACATCGGGACATGTACGCAGACAGACACACACACACATTATAAAGAAAAACCATGCCCCCCAAGTCTATGTAGTTCAGAGCCTATTTGGAGTTTGTAGTGTTTAATAGCACGATGGATGAACCTGAAGGAGTTTTCAGTCTCCTTCCCGATGGCAGGAGTGAAATGAAAGCGTGGCCAGGGTGGTGTGGGCCCCTGACGATGCTGCCTGCCGTCTTGAGGCGGCGACTCCTGTAAATCCCTTGGAGTCGGTGGGGAGGACGGAGCCCGTGACGGACCGGGCTGCATCCACCACTTTCTGCGGCCGCCGCCAGCTCCTGGGAAGGTCCACATTCACTTTGCGGCTCATTGTTACCTTGCCTGAGGCGCCAAGTTAACCACGGCCTCCCTGGATGACAAAGGCAGCAGCCTGCCCGCCCGCCCACTCGGCTGGTTTTCATTCCAAAACGCACGGGTGAATGATCAGGTGAGGATCGATCCAAACGCTTCATCGGCCTTGCTTTGAATTGCCCGGTGTCTTGTACAAGGCGGGGGGGGGGGGGTATCAGCCGGGGGGTGCTCATTCCCATGGGACAGTTCGGCCTGGGAGAGGAAGGGTGAGAGAGTGACGCTGCATGTACCCTGTGTGTGTTCAGGCTCCTCACACTCCCTCACTTGCACCGTATGCTGCCAGTCTCACAACACAAATTATTCTTCACTCACTCAGTCACTCACTCATTTGATTTGCCTTGATTATTATCGCAAGCTCCTTGGCGCATCCCGATGGTCACAGTCCTCCACGCGTTTTCAGTGTCTTTGAGTAAGATTCCAGCGTCTGCCGTCTCTCGTGCCTCCATTTCAAGGATCGAGAATGATTCATTGTCATTTGGTCCTGAAGCAGGGCCACAAAATTCTCGCTTGCAGCAGCCAAACAAGTCCGTAAACACAGTGGGGGGCGGCACGGTGGTGCAGCGGTAAAGTTGCTGCCTTACAGCGCCACACACCCGGGTTCCATCCCGATTACAGGTGCTGTCTGTACGTAGTTTATATGTTCGCCCCCGTGACCGCGTGGGATTCCTCCCGGTGCTCCTGTTTCTTCCCACACTCCAAAGACGTACAGGTTTACAGGTTCACAAAATTGCTGGGGAAACTCAGCGGGTGCAGCAGCATCTATGGAGCGAAGGAAATAGGCGACGTTTCGGGCCGAAACCCTACTTCAGACTTCAGGTTTACAGGTTAATTGGCTTCGGTAAAGATTGTAAATAGATTTTAAAATTAGATTTTTTTAATCTATTATTTTTATTCGTATTTTATTATCAATTTTTCTCTTTTTTTGTTTCTTTAGTTTGTTTTGTTTTTTTTGTTTCTTTTCCTTTTTTCTTTTTCTTTTTGTCTTTTTATCTTTGTGTTTTTTTTTAACATTTATAAGTTTCCTTTTAAAGATTTAACTATATATTAAATATAGATAGATAGATAGATAGATAGATAGATAGATAGATAGATAGATAGATAGATAGATAGATAGATAGATAGATAGATAGATAGATAGATAGATGATTGATAGATAGATAGATAGATAGATAGATAGATAGATAGATAGATAGATAGATAGATAGATAGATAGATAGATAGATAGATAGATAGATAGATAGATAGATAGATAGATAGATAGATAGATGGATGGATGGATGGATGGATGGATGGATGGATGGAAGGATGGATAGATAGATGATGGATAGATAGATGATGGATGGATGGATGGATGGATGGATGGATGGATGGATGGATAGATGATAGATAGATGATAGATTGATAGATAGATAGATAGATAGATAGATAGATAGATAGATAGATAGATAGATAGATAGATAGATAGATAGATAGATGATAGATTGATAGATTGATTGATAGATAGATAGATGATAGATAGATAGATAGATAGAGATTGATTGATGGATGGATGGATGGATGGATGGATGGATAGATAGAGATGGATGGATGGATGGATAGATGGATAGATAGATGATAGATAGAAGATAGATAGATAGATAGATAGATAGATAGATAGATAGATAGATAGATAGATAGATAGATAGATAGATAGATAGATAGATAGATAGATAGATAGATAGATAGATTAAAAAAAAGCTTGTGAATAGTGCTAGTGCATGGAGTGATCGCTGGTCGGTGGGTACTCCGTGAGCCGAAGGGCCCGTTTCCGCACTGTATGTCCAAACTCCGAACGGTACTCGGTAGATAAGTAAACAGTAAAAGAAGTCGAATAAATTTAAAAAAATCAATAATAGTACAAAACTAAACTAAAGCCTGGTGTTTAGACTTTACAAATACAGGGCGGAAACAGGCCCATTGACCCACCGAATCCTTGCCAACCAGCGATCGCGCCATACACTAACTAACACTAACACTAACCTCTCACAGACAAGACGTGAAGCTCACCGTTTGACCTGTTTTTACAAAATGTTAAATGGCCAGCTGAACATAGATTGCAAAACCTACACCAAACCCAATCCAATTAGGAGCAGACGAGGGCATTCGATCCAATTTGAGATTCCAGCTACCGAGACACAGATGCGTACAGCACTTCGTTCTTCCCCCGCACAATTAAAGCATGGAATAGTCTTCACCCTACCATAGTTACCCAACCAGGTGCAACTACATTTAAGATAGCTCTTTCTTCCCAAAAACCCTTTCTGGCTTCCAAAACTCCTCCCCGACTCCACCACCTCCAGTATAAATTCCATTTGGAATATTTTGGAGGACGAAGAAACCAAGAACAGAGAGAGAGGGGGAGAGAGAGAGAGAGAGTTGTGAGTCTGTGGAATTCTCTACCTCAGAGGGCGGTGGAGGCCAGTTATCTGGATGCTTTCAAGAGAGAGCTAGATAGGGCTCTTAAAGATAGCGGAGTCAGGGGATATGGGGAGAAGGCAGGAACGGGGTACTGATTGGGGATGATCAGCCATGATCACAATTGAATGCTCGAAGGGCCGAATGGCCTACTCCTGCACCTAATCTGAGGAAAGACATTCTTGCCATAGAGGGAGTACAGAGAAGGTTCACCAGACTGATTCCTGGGATGTCAGGACTTTCATATGAAGAAAGACTGGATAGACTCGGTTTGTACTCGCTAGAATTTAGAAGATTGAGGGGGGATCTTATAGAAACTTACAAAATTCTTAAGGGGTTGGACAGGCTAGATGCAGGAAGATTGTTCCCGATGTTGGGGAAGTCCAGGACAAGGGGTCACAGTTTAAGGATAAAGGGGAATCTTTTAGGACCGAGATGAGGAAAATATTTTTTCACAGAGAGTGGTGAATTTCTGGAATTCTCTCCCGCAGAAGGTAGTTGAGACCACAGTTCATTGGCTATATTTAAGAGCGAGTTAGATGTGGCCCTTGTGGCTAAAGGGATCAGGGGGTATGGAGAGAAGGCAGGTACAGGATACTGAGTTGGATGATCAGCCATGATCATATTGAATGGCGGTGCAGGCTCGAAGGGCCGAATGGCCTACTCCTGCACCTATTTTCTATGTTTCTATGCACCTATTGTCTATTGTCTATCCTATGCACTTGGGATCATTTACAATTTTACCAAAGCCAATTAACCTGGAAACCTGTACGCCTTTGGACTGCTGGAGAAAACCCATGCGGTCACAGAGAGAACGTACAAGCTCAGTACAGGTAGCAGCTGGAGTAAGGATCGAACCCGGTCTCTGGTGCTGTGAGGCAGCAGCTCTACCATTGTGGTGCTCAAATAGCCTGTTGGTTGGTGGGAAGAAGCTGTTCCCAAACCTTCTGCATGTGTTCCCTGTATAGTTTTTCAGTCCTTTTAAATTGCCTTGAGGCAGCAACACGTGGAGTTCTGTGATGCCCCACTGTTTGATGAAGAATCAAGTCTTTCCTGATCACTGCAGGAATCAGCTCGAATCCCATGGGTAAAAATTTACACAATGTGCCTCAAATTAATTTACACACATCTTTGTCCCACATCTTACTTCCATCCCTTACTCATTTCCCGTCTAGCGGTTAAACATGGTTAAAACTGATCACACAGGATGCTATGTGTTTAGGAAGGAACTGCAGATGCTGGAAAATCGAAGGTAGACAAAAATGCTGGAGGAACTCAGCGGGTGAGGCAACATCTATGGAGCGAAGGAGGCTGAAGAAGGGTCTCGACCCGAAACGTTGCCTATTTCCTTCGCCCCATAGATGCTGCCTAACCCGCTGAGTTTCTCCAGCATTTTTGTCCACACAGGATACTAATTTCTCTGAAGACATACACAAAAAACTGGAGTAACTGCGAGTCAGGCCGCATCTCTGGAGAAAAGGAATAGGTGACGTTTCGTCTCGAGATCCTTCTTCAGAAGAGTCCCGAAACGTCACCTATTCCTTCTCTCCAGATATGCTGCCTGACCCGCTGAGTTACACCAGTTTTTTTTGTGTCTTCCTTCGGTTTAAACCACCATCTGCAGTTCCTTCGTGCGCGTGCCAATCTCCTCCCCCTTACCCCCCCCACCCCCCCCGGAAGTTTTACTTCAAAGAGTTTTAACAAATTTGTGTCGATGGCTAGGGATTTTCTCTCTTGATTGTAACCAAAGATCCTATAGTGGAGCAAGATAGACCACTCCTTCTAAATGCAATGGGCTGACGTGTAGTACATAATGGAGCGGAACGTGGGCCTTTTTTTTCATCCATTTCAGTAACCCGACCCAACCCGACTCGCAGTGTAATCAACGTTGCGGGGGAACAGTTTGTGTTGATAAATTATAATTCTGAAAATGAGGAGAAGATTTTTACCAAAGAACTTTTATTTTTACGAGGATGTTTCCGTAACCGGCTTCCGTCTCCGCACTAGTTATCTTTGCTCCGCTATGAAGGGATCTTTGGTGCGGAGACGGAAGCCGGTTACGGAAATGGGGCCGAAAATCACCCGTGAATCTGCCCATGACCGTACTACGTCTTTTTCGTCGAGTGGTCGATCTTGCTCCGCTATAGGATCTTTGATCGTAACCTTTCTTTGTCTGCTTCCGTAAATCATTTTGCCTTCTCTGTCCCCAGGAGTACATAAGGCACCAATTAGAGGAGGAGCAGAGACAGTTAGAGATCCTTCAGCAGCAGCTACTGCAAGAACAGGCTCTGCTTCTGGTAAATGGTGCAGGCTGCAAGCCCTCATCCTTCCATATCTCATCCTCTCCCCCCCCCCCTCCCCTCCCAAGCTGTCTGCTCCCATCCCTACCATGAGGTCATGCAACATTTTCACAGGAGTAACCAGGGTGTTTTTCTTTGATTCCTTCCCCTCCTTCCTTCACTCTGTTCATCCGAGAACACCCCACTCTCCCCCTGACCCCCCCCCACCCCCTTCAAAGTTATTCAAGTATTTCAAACCTAAAAGGGGTGGTGCGGCGGCGCAGCGGTAGAGTTGCTGCCTCGCAGCGCCAGTGACCCGGGTTCCATCCTGGCTGCGGATGCTGACTGTGCAGAGTTTGCATGCTCTCCCGGTGATCGTGTGGGTTTTCTCCGGTTCCCCCCCACACGCCAAAGACATACAGCGTTGTAGGTCAGTTGGCTTTGGTGAAATTATAAATTATTCCTAGTGTGTAGGATAGTGTTAGTGTGCGGGAATCGCTGGTCGGTGCGGACTCGAAGGGCCGAAGGGTCTGTTTCTGCGCTGTATCTCTAAACTAAACTAAACTGAACTATATTTGTCCAGAATCTGAGATGAGTGTGGGATCTTTAGCTGCTGTGAGATTTTCAATGTCCAAGTGTAACATGCATCTTTGGATACATCACAGCATGAGATATCCACAGAGTGGTGAATCTCTGGAATTCTGCACAATGTCCACAGAGGGTAGTTGAGGCCACAGTTCATTGGCTATATTTAAGAGGGAGTTAGATGTGGCCCTTGTGGCTAAAGGGATCAGGGGGTATGGAGAGAAGGCAGGTACAGGATACTGAGTTGGATGATCAGCCATGATCATATTGAATGGCGGTGCAGGCTCGAAGGGCCGAATGGCCTACTCCTGCACCTATTTTCTATAAGCAATAAAGTTTTTAAAGCTAAAATATCTCGGAGGAGAAAGCACAGCACTGAGGAGGAGAGCCTCTGTGGCTTAGTTGGGGGAAGCATAAAGTGACTGAGATGCCATTTCTTACCTTCCAGTGGCCCTGACGATAGACAAATATGCTGGAGAAACTCAGCGGGTGAGGCAGCATCTATGGAGCGAAGGAATAGGTGATGTATCAGGTCGAGACCCTTGGAACATATAAGATTGTTAAGGGTTTGGACACACTAGAGGCAGGAAACATGTTCCCGATGTTGGGGGAGTCCAGAACCACAGTTTAAGAATAAGGGTAAGCCATATAGAACGGAGACGAGGAAACACCTTTTCTCACAGAGAGTTGTGAGTCTGTGGAATTCTCTGCCTAAGAGTGCGGTGGAGGCCTGTTCTCTGGATGCTTTAAAGAGAGAGCTAGATAGGGCTCTTAAAAATAGCGGTCAGGGGATATGGGGAGAAGGCAGGAACGGGGTACTGATTGGGGATGATCAGCCATGATTACATTGAATGGCGATGCTGGCTCGAAGGGCCGAATGGCCTACTCCTGCACCTATTGTCTATTGTCCATAGATGCTGCCTCACCCGCTGAGTTTCTCCAGCATTTTTGTACGGGTCGCGACCCGAAACGTCACCTACTTCGCTCCATAGATGCTGCCTCACCCTCTGAGTGTCTCCAGCATTTTTGTCTACCTTCGATTTTTCCCGCATCTGCAGTTCCTTCTTTAACACTCCAGTGCCCTGAAATGAGTGTGGTCGCTGCAGCAAAAACGTTATCTGTGGGCTCGTTATGTCCTCTCTTGCGCGTGCGTGTAAGAATGATTTTTTTATTTTTATTTTTCTATCGTTAGGTCCTTTTGTTGACATGCTAAACTGGCAAGGTACACAGGTTTGGACATTGTTTCCCCACACCACCCCCCCACTTCTGCTCTGCCCGCCCCAGGATTACTCTCCCTACTCTTGTCAAACAAATATTGAATGACCCCTTCAATCCATTTCCATCTCACTAGAAGACCAGTCCTTCAATGTCTTACCTTGTGTGTGAGCGTGCGTTCGAGAGCGTGTTCACGTGTATATCCTTTTGCAGATTGTCCTAGTGATCGATGCTCTTGAACTCATTGTTTTCTTTTCTCTATTTGTTAAGTTATCGGCAACCAATTTGCTTTAAGGCATGGAGTGCGTCTAGTAGGATGAACTTGGTTTTGGAGTGAATCTGACGTCAACATTTGGCCCCCTTAGCGGCAGTGACAAGAGTTATTAGCAGGTTTAAAGGGCTGTCCCACTGTACGAGCTAATTCAAGAGCTCTCCCGAGTTAAAAAAAAAAAATCAAACTCGTGGTAAGCACCTAGAATGTATGGAGCGGGTGCGTCGGAGATCGGGGCGTCTCTTAGCGGCTTGTAACGCTAACGGCAGGTACTCGGGAAGATTCGAGAGCCCCGAGTACCTACGAGTGGCTATTACCGTAAATCTCCGAGTTCGAATCAGGGGAAACTCGGGAGAGCTCTTGAATGAGCTCGTACAGTGTTAAAAATATCCACGAGAGCCCCGAGTACCTACGAGCGGCCATTACCGTAATTCTCCGAGTTCGAATCCGGGGAAACTCGGGAGAACTCTTGAATGAGCTCGTACAGTGGGACAGCCCCATTAGCGTGGCTTCATCCCCCTGGGCAAGAGACCTGGCTTCCACTACAAATGTGAGCCTTGAATTGCCCCTGGGATGTGAAGGGAGGGAACAGATCTGGACATTGAGCAGATTGCTTGTCGGCCATTTTGAATCGGTCAATTTGAGATGGGTGGTAAATGCAAGACTGCGGAAGGGGAAGAATTATCCACAGATGAGGGGGAAAAGATCTGCCTCGAAGGGGAACTAGATTCACTCTAACTCTGGTCTGAATTTAGATCACGCATGTATGTGCCAGCTTTGCGATCTATATTCATTCTGGAGTTCCACTAGTGCATGCAGTATTTGCAATGGATATGCGTTGTTTTTGTTTCCTGAGATCTTGAGCGTTTGCACTCGGAATGCTTCACTTGGGGATATTTTGTGTGTTTGACCGCGGTAATTCTCTGTCCGGAGTAGATGACCGCACCAAGTTGAGCAGAAGGGTCCCGGCCAGAAACGTCACCCATTCCTTCTCTCCAGAGATGCTGCCTGTCCCGCCGAGTTACTCCAGTGTCTATCTCAAGAACTCGAGACGCTGAGCTGAAAGATTGTGAAATTAATACTTCGGGGGAATTACTGGTTTACAATGACAGTACGATTCAGCGAAAGGAAAGAACTCAAACCTCTGGTGGTGGTTCTCCCCCCCCCCCATTTAAATCTTATCCTACGTTTAAAATAGCACAGGAACGGGCCCTTCGATCTACAATCTGTGCCCGTGGAATTCTCTGCCACAGAAGGCCGTGGAGGCCAATCCACTTGATGTTTTCAAGAGAGAGTTTGATTTAGCTCTTGTGGCTATCTGAATCAATGGATATGGGGAGAAAGCAGGAACGGGGTACTGATTTTGTATGATAATAGACAATAGATAATAGGTGCAGTAGTAGGCCATTCGGCCCTTCGATGTGATCATGGTAGATCATCCACAACAGTACCCCGTTCCTGCCTTCTCTCCATATCCCTTAACTCTGCTATCCCTAACAGCTCTATCTAAATCTTTCTTGAAAGTATCCAGAGAACCGGCCTCCACCGCCCTCTGAGGCGGAGAATTCCACAGACTCACAACTCTCTGTGAGAAAAAGTGTTTCCTTGTCTCCGTTCTAAATGGCTTACCCCTTATTCTTAAACTGTGTGGCCCCTGGTTCTGGACTCCCCCAACATCGGGAACATGTTTCCTGCCTCTAGCGTGTCCAAACCCTTAACAATCTTATATGTTTCAATAAGATGCCCTCTCATCCTTCTAAACTCCAGAGTGTACAAGCTCAGCCGCTCCATTCTCTCAGCATATGACAGTCCCGCCATCCCTGGAATTAACCTTGTAAACCTACGCTGCACTCCCTCAATAGCAAGAATGTCCTTCCTCAAATTAGGGGACCACAACTGCACACAATACTCCAGGTGTGGTCTCACTAGGGCCCTGTACAACTGCACACAATACTCCAGGTGTGGTCTCACTAAGGCCCTGTACAACTGCACACAATACTCCAGGTGTGGTCTCACTAGGGCCCTGTACAACTGCACACAATACTCCAGGTGTGGTCTCACTAGGGCCCTGTACAACTGCACACAATACTCCAGGTGTGGTCTCACTAGGGCCCTGTACAACTTGTAAACAGTGGGTTTTTACAGTAGTCTACATGTTTCACGGTCACCATGAATGATTTCAGTCGCATTATTTATTTATTTCGTCGCTTCAATTATCTTCCACATGAGAGATAGAAGCAATGAAGTTATTGCCAATTATAACCTGTCTTATCTGCTGGCATGTATACGCCTCTCCCATTACTGTGCGTGGACAGAGCTGTGGAATCACATCAGCCGGCTCTTTGAAAAGCAGTCTCATTCCTCTAGCCCTTTCCCTGGAGCGCCAACAACATTTACCTCCCCCACCCCCTCCCCTTCCACTGCTTATCCAATTCTATTAGGAAAGTCATCCTTGAATCTGTTTCCCCCCTCCCCTGTGTTTTAAAAAGAGCTGCACCACACACCATTCCTGTGAGCGCGGTAGAGTCGCTGCCCCACAGCGCCAGAGACCTGGGTTCGATCCTGACCACGGGTGCCGTCTGCACGGAGTTTGTACGTTCTCCCCGTGACCTGCGTGGGTTTTCTCCGGGCGCTGGGGTTTCATCCCACACAAAAATGTTTTAGGTTCTTGGCTTCTGTAAAAATTGTAATTTGTCCCTCGTGTGTAGGATGGTGCTAGTGTACGGGATAATCTAGGTCAGAGCAGACTCGGTGGGCCAAATGGCCTGTTTCCGTGCCTAAAGTCTAAAGGGTAGGTTTGGAGGGATGCAGGCCAAACACGGCCAGGTGGGTCTAGTGTAGATGGGGCATGTTGTTCGGCGTGGACAAGTTGGGCCGGATGCCTTTTTCTATGCTGTATCTCTAAAGTCTAAAAGACAGGTTTAGTGGGATACCAGCCAAACGCGGGTAGGTGGTACGTGTAGACTGGTCAGCATGGGCTTGTTGGGCTGAAGGGCCTCTGTACCTCCCAGGTCTAAAGGATAGGTTTCGAGGGCCAAATGCGGGCAAGTGCGACTAGTGTAGATCGGGCATTTTGGTCGACGTGGGCAAGTGGAGCCTAAGGGCCTGTTTCCACGCCTTATCTCTAAAGCCAAAAGTAAACTCCAAAGTCTAAATGACAAGTTCTCCTTCCCTAATGGCATAAAATCCAATCGCTCAAAGCCCTCTATTTGCTGTTCCGTGTGTTAAGTGCCCGGTCTTTGACACTATGGCAACTGAAAGCCTGGAGTCAAATCAAAAAGCCAGTGTGTGAAAGCCTGGGTTGCTCCACTGCTGTGAGAGGTGTTATTTATAGAATAGAACTGACAGCAGCACAGAGGTAGGCTGGCCACCCTCTCAGCTACACAATGGTGCCTGTGGAGGTGGAACAGATGTTTGCCTTTTAAGTGCGATGAATGGAAAGCAAATGTGTCGGCTGTGTGGGAGACTTGTGTAGATGGGGCATGTTGAGCTGTGTAGGAGACTGGTGTAGATGGGGCATGTTGAGCTGTGTGGGAGACTGGTGTAGATGGGGCATGTTGGGCAGTGTGGGAGACTTGTGTAGATGGGGCATGTTGGGCTGTGTGGGAGACTGGTGTAGATGGGGCATGTTGGGCTGTGTGGGAGACTGGTGTAGATGGGGCATGTTGGGCTGTGTGGGAGACCTGTGTAGATGGGGCATGTTGGGCTGTGTGGGAGACTGGTGTAGATGGGGCATGTTGGGCTGTGTGGGAGACTGGTGTAGATGGGGCATGTTGGGCTGTGTGGGAGACCTGTGTAGATGGGGCATGTTGGGCTGTGTGGGAGACTGGTGTAGATGGGGCATGTTGGGCTGTGTGGGAGACCTGTGTAGATGGGGCATGTTGGGCTGTGTGGGAGACTGGTGTAGATGGGGCATGTTGGGCTGTGTGGGAGACTGGTGTAGATGGGGCATGTTGGGCAGTGTGGGAGATTTGTGTAGATGGGGTATGTTGGGCAATGTGGGAGACAGGTGTAGATGGGGCATGTTGGGCTGTATGGGAGACTGGTGTAGATGGGGCATGTTGGGCTGTGTGGGAGACAGGTGTAGATGGGGCATGTTGGGCTGTGTGGGAGACAGGTGTAGATGGGGCATGTTGGGCAGTGTGGGAGACTGGTGTAGATGAGGCATGTTGGGCAGTGTGGGAGACTTGTGTAGATGGGGTATGTTGGGCTGTGTGGGAGACCTGTGTAGATGGGGCATGTTGGGCAGTGTGGGAGACTGGTGTAGATGGGGCATGTTGGGCTGTGTGGGAGACTTGTGTAGATGGGGCATGTTGGGCTGTGTGGGAGACTGGTGTAGATGGGGCATGTTGGGCAGTGTGGGAGACTGGTGTAGATGGGGTATGTTGGGCAGTGTGGGAGACTTGTGTAGATGGGGTATGTTGGGCTGTGTGGGAGACTGGTGTAGATGGGGCATGTTGGGCAGTGTGGGAGACTGGTGTAGATGGGGCATGTTGGGCTGTGTGGGAGACTTGTGTAGATGGGGCATGTTGGGCTGTGTGGGAGACTGGTGTAGATGGGGCATGTTAGGCAGTGTGGGAGACTGGTGTAGATGGGGCATGTTGGGCTGTGTGGGAGACTGGTGTAGATGGGGTATGTTGGGCAGTGTGGGAGACTTGTGTAGATGGGGCATGTTGGGCTGTGTGGGAGACTGGTGTAGATGGGGCATGTTGGGCTGTGTGGGAGACTGGTGTAGATGGGGTATGTTGGGCAGTGTGGGAGACTTGTGTAGATGGGGTATGTTGGGCAGTGTGGGAGACTGGTGTAGATGGGGCATGTTGGGCTGTGTGGGAGACTTGTGTAGATGGGGTATGTTGGGCTGTGTGGGAGACTGGTGTAGATGGGGCATGTTGGGCAGTGTGGGAGACTGGTGTAGATGGGGTATGTTGGGCTGTGTGGGAGACTGGTGTAGATGGGGCATGTTAGGCAGTGTGGGAGACTGGTGTAGATGGGGCATGTTGGGCTGTGTGGGAGACTTGTGTAGATGGGGCATGTTGGGCAGTGTGGGAGTGGTGTAGATGAGGCAGAGTTAGGACATTCAGCCCTTCGTGTCCACTCTGCCATTCAATCACGGCTGATCTATTTTTCCCTCCTGAACTCCATTCTCTCCCCGCAACCTTTGGCACCCTTCCTAATCAAGCACCTCCCATTTAAAAATACCCCATGATCTTGGCCTCTACCACCGTCTGTGGCAACGAATTCCACATTCACCACCCTCTGGCAAAAGAAATCCCTCCGCTCCGCCATTCTAAATGTACGTCCTTTTATTCTGAGACTGCACCCTCTAGTCCTAGACTCTACCACAACTGGAAACAAGGCAAGTGTGCTATTGCCTTGCCATTAACACGCATGCCCAAACTCCAAAGACGTGCAGGCTTGGAGGTTAAATGGCTTTGGTAAAAATTATAAATTGTTCCTAGCGTTTAGAGTAGTGCTAGTGTACGGGGATTGTCGATGGGCCTGTTTCCACTCTATGTCCTTAAACTAAGGGTCTGAAGAAGGGTCTCGACCCGGAACGTCACCCATTCCTTCTCCCCAGAGATGCTGCCCGTCCCGCTGAGTTATTCCAGCTTTTTGTGGCTATCTAAACTAAAGGGCTTGTCTCACTGTACGAGGTAATTCAAGACTTCTCCTGAGTTTCCCCTGATCCGAACTCGGAGAATTACGGTAATAGCCGCTCGTAGGTACTCGGGGCTCGCGTGGACATTTTTCAACATGTTGAAAAACCTTCACGAGCTCACTACGTTTCCCGAGTACCTGCCGTTAGCGTTACGAGATGCTAAGAAACGTCCCGAGCTCCGACGTACCCGCTACGTACATTCTACGTACTTACCACGAGTTTGATTTTTTTTAAACTCGGGAGAGCTCTTGTGTAAACTCGTAAAGTGGGACAGGCCCTTTAAGAGTTTACCCAATAGCTCTCCCGAGTTTAAAACAAAATCAAACTTGTGGTAAGTACGTAGCAGGTGCGTCGGAGCTCGGGGTGTCTCTTAGCGGCTCGTAACGCTAACGGCAGGTACTCGGGAAACGCGGTAAGCTCGTGAAGTTTTTTCAACATGTTGAAAAATGTCCACGAGAGCCCCGAGTACCTACGAGCGGCTATTACCGTAATTCTCCGAGTTCGAATCAGGAGAAACTAGAGAGAACTCTTGAATTACCTCGTACAGTGGGACAGGCTCTTAAGCCACCCTCAGTCCAGCTAAAGAAATTCCACCTCGTCTCCATTGTAAAGGTACGTCCTTTTATTCTGAGGCTGTGCCCTCCGGTTCTAGACTCTCCCACGAGAGGAAACAAGGCACGTGTGAAATCGCCCTGCTGTTAACGCACATGGACTTGTTTTATTTTTTGAATGGGCTGCTGCTGGAACATCTGCATCCTTAGGTTGACTTGCTATGAGTTTAAAGTAAAAGCAATAGTGCACGCTGCTAGTGACGCTGACGGGACAGATGTTGGCGTTCATGTTAGTGCTGTTGTGAGGGGAGGGATGTGTGTGTTAGTTGCTGTAGCGGACCAGGCAAATTTGCGTTGGCATGGCATGAGTTGGCGGAGTCCCGTGTGCAGCGACGGTGGTGCGCGATGGCCGCCGTTCTCACCGCCGTCGGGCCCCCCCCCCCCCCCTCTTGTCTACTTTGCTGCAGGAGTACAAGAGGAAGCAGCTGGAGGAGCAGCGGCAGTCCGAGCGGCTCCAGAGGCAGCTGCAGCAGGAGCACGCGTTCCTGATGTCCCTGCAGCAGCAACAACAGCAGCAGCAGCTGCAGAAACAGCAACAGCAACAACAACAGCAACAGCAACAGCAGCAACAGCCACAAGAGAAGAAGCAGCTCTATTACTACAACAAGAATGTGAATCCTACCGACAAGCCCGCCTGGGCAAAGGAGGTAATGTGTACAACTCCACACCACACCACAGACCACTGTGTATGTGTCCGTCTGAAGAAGGGTCTCGACATGAAACTCCTCCTGACCCGCTCAGTTACTCCAGCTTATTATGTTTAATAGACAATAGACAGGGTCTCGATCCGAAACGTCACCCATTCCTTTCCATATGGGGCGAAGGCAGGAACAGGGTACTGATTGGGGATGATCAGCCATGATCACATTGAATGGCGGTGCTGGCTCGAAGGGCCGAATGGCCTAATCCTGCACCTATTGTCTATTGTCTATTGTCCTTATCTGGTCTGACATTGGTTGATCTTAACTGCCGTCTGAAATTGCGTGGTAAGTCAGTCATTTTGTTTTAGTTCAGAGATAGTGAGGAAACAGGCACTTCGGCCTACCGAGTCCGTGCCGACCAGCGATCCCCACCATCCACTATATCCTACATGCCAACTTACAACTATATCACGCCGATTAACCTACAAACCTGTCCGTCTTTGGAGTGTGGGAGGAAGCCAGAGCTCCCGCCGTCATGGGGAGAACGTGCAAACTCCGCACAGACAGCACCCGTAGTCAGGATCGTACCTGGGTCTCTGGTGATGTAAAAGCCCTGTCCCACGGTACGAGTTCATTCCAAGAGCTCTCCCGAGTTTGCCCTGATTCGAACTCGGAGATTTACGGTAATGGCCGCTCGTCGGTACTCGGGGCTCTGGAGGACATTTTTCAACGTGTTGAAAAATCTTCACGAGTCTTCCCGTGCTTACCTGCCGTTAGCGAGTCTTCCCGAGTACCTACCGTTAGCGTTACGAGCCGCTAAGAGACGTCCCCGAGCTCCGACGTACCCGCTACGTTCATTCTCCGTGCTTCCCACGAGTTTGATTTTTTTTAAACTCGGGAGAGCTCTTGGAATGAACTTGCACCGTGGGACAGGGTTTAAGGCAACAACTCTAGCGCTGCGCCACTGTGCCACCCACTAGGCAAATTAGTTCAAGGTAAATTAGACATAGACAGAAATGTCAGCCTTGATCGCCTACATCCTGTGAATACATTTCTTTTTAAAGTCACTGGAAATAATTTTCACGGTTGCAGATTTATACAGACACAAGGTCTTTGCTCGCTTAAGGCCAACATTAAAAGATTAAAGATCAGTAAAGCTCTGCCAAATTGAGTGTTTCTTTCTCAGCCCCTCGGGTTAAAATATATGAACAAGCCGTCAGAGAATTAAATGTAATGAAAAAGGAACTGCAGATGCTGGTTTGTACCAAAGGTAGACACAATGTGCTGGAGTGACTCAGCGAGTCAGGCAGCATCTCTGGAGAAAATGAACATTTAACGTGTTGAGTTGGGACCCTTATTCAGACTGGTGTCTCTTGTTGGTTTGAACCTTTGCTTCCATGCTCTACCTGCAAAGAATAGCATTGACTTTGCAGCGTAAAAGTAGACCACTATAGCCTTCTCTCACCTCTCCAGATCTATCAGAAACATCACCCGTCCTTCAGAGATGCTGATCCGTTAAGTTCCTGATCCTCATAAGTTTAAAAGTGATAGGAGAAGAATTAGGCCGTTCGGCCCATCAAGTCCACTCCGCCATTCAATCATGGCTGATCTATCTCTCCCTCCTAACTCCACTCTCCTGCCTTCTCCCCATAACCCCTGACACCCGCACTAATCAAGAATCTGTCTATCTCTGCCATAAAAATATCCATTGACTTGGCCTCCACAGCCGTCTGTGGCAAAGAATTCCACAGATTCACCGCCCTCTGACTAAAAAATTCTCATCTCCTTCCTAAAGGAACGTCCTTTAATTCTGAGGCTGTGACCTCTGGTCCTAGACTCTCCCACTAGTGGAAACATCCTCTCCACATCCACTCTATCCAGGCCTTTCACTATTCAGTAAGTTTCAATGAGGTCCCCACCCCCCTTCGCCCTTCTAAACTCCAGCACTTTGTGTCCATCTTATGTCAAATAATTAGTTGGCCGGCCTTAAAGCTCTGGCTATATTGTCTACGAGGCAGGAAAACGGCATCTTTCACGTTGTGCCTGTAATAGTTTAACTGTGGCTGTGTGATGCAGTTTCACCTTCAGCCAACTTGTCGAAACATCCTGACCTTAAATATCCATTCATAATAATCTAACCATTGTGACCTTAAATATCCATTCATAATAATCTAACCATCGTGACCTTAAATATCCATTCATAATAATCTAACCATTGTGACCTTAAATATCCATTCATAATAATCTAACCATTGTGACCTTAAATATCCATTCATAATAATCTAACCACAATACGCTAACTGTGACCTGTGTCCTTTATCATTGTTACTTTTTTGCAAATCTTTCATTCATTTGTTCTATATCTCACTGTCTGTATCTCTCGTTTCCCTCTCCCCTGATTCTCAGTCTGAAGAAGGGTCTCGACCCGAAACGTCCTTCTCTCCAGAGCAGCTGCCTGTCCCGCTGAGTTACTCCAGCTTTTTGTGTCTACGGTTTAAATCAGCATCTGCAGTTCCTTCCTCCACATAGTTTATCAGTGGTTGTGTGATAATATCCATATATAATAATCTATTCCCTATTGCTGCCCTTCACAATTTAGCATTGAGCGTTTGTCATCTCTTACATGACGTGTTTGCCTCTGGGTGAATGAGAAATCAGGAATCGTGACACCATTCAGCACAGTCTGTTTTATCCAAACCAAATTCTCAATCGAGATTACGTAGCTATCCAATCCATAAAAACCACTGGAGATCTTGATTAAGATCATATGGCTTGAGTGCCTTGACATTTTGATAAAATGGTGTCGGAGTGTGGCATCTCTTTGCCTGCTGGCCCCAGAGGCGAATTGACTGCCATCCGATCCAATCGCCTGTCTCTTATAAAGTCACCTGGTGGCACAGCGGTAGAGTTGCTGCCTGACAGCGCCAGGTTCGACCCTGACCACGGGGGGGGTCTGTACGGAGTTTGTACGTTCCACCCCATGACTGCGCGGGTTGTCTCCGAGATTTCCGGTTTCCTCCCACACTCCAAAGACGCGCAGGTTTGTAGGTTAATTGGTTTGGTGTAATTGTAACTTGCCCCTAGTGTGTGTAGGGTAGTGTGCGGGGATCGCTGGTCGGCCAAAGGACCTGTGTCTCAAAAACGGAACTAAATCTGAACAAAATATTCTTCCTTCTGATATGTTTTCTCTTATGCTGTGCCCGTGGTACTTGTGTTTGTCTTGATGGTATTCGTTGTCTGATTTATATCACAATGCCTTAACATTTGGACAAAATGGTGACAAAGTGTGGTGACTTTGCCTGGATTGGCTGGATTGTCTGATTTGACTGGATAGCAGGTGAAGCGAAAGCTTTTCACTCTACCTCGGCGCAAGCGCATCCACGAAGATGCAGGACAGAACGCCACAGGACATCCTTCTTCCCTGTGGCTATCAAACTGTACAACTCCTCCCCCTTCTGTCGTGGGATAGACTGAGACTGACTCCCCCCCCCCAACTTCCCAATCTTTGCACATCCCCCAAGCCTTTCCACTTTAATTCCCCTATTTTTGTGTGTTTTTACGACTGTTGGGGTGGGAGATTGCAGACTTTCCCTCCTGGGGTGGGAAGATTGCAACCTTCATGTGGTCCGCCCTGTTCCGACGAATGCAATCGACCTGGCGTGCACAATCAAATAAGATCAAATAGAGCAAGTTGTCCTACAACTTTAGGCTGTGCACGCCACACGCAAGAAGAAGATTTTCCCTCCTGGGATAAATAAAGTTCTATCGTATTGTCACTGTATGTCATGTTGTCACTTGCCGGGCGGAGCACCATGGCAAATCCCTTGTATGTGAATACTTGGCCAATAAACGTATTCCTTCAACGATGAACCTAAACCCACTTGCTCTGTCTGTGAAGGTGGAGGAGCGCTCCAAAATGAACCGGCAGAACTCCCCTGCTGCGAAGCCGAAGATGGGGACCACCATATCCGACCCGTCGCTGCAGTCCCTCTCTGAAACGGTCCCAAACAATTCCACCCAAGCTTCTCAGACGCCGCCCATGCATCGTCCCGTGGAGCCACAGGGAGCTCAGTCAAAGGTGGGTGCGTGCCAGTGAGCGGCTGCTTCCAGAGTCTCTCTGGGCGGGTGGACAACTACTAGCTCTGGATAATTGTATGGCCACAGACTCTCCCTCCTCTTGTCAACCATTGCTGTTCCATCCGTAACACCATTGCAGATGGATGCAAGATGCTGGAGGAACTCAGCGGGACAGGCAGCATCTCTGGACAGAAGGAATGGGTGACGTTTCGGCTCGAGACCCTTCATCAGACTCACACTCTCGACCCGAAACCTCTCGACCTATCTAGCTCTCTCTTGCTTTCAAGCTTGCGTTGTGTCCTTGGGCAAGACACTTCACCCACCTTTGCCTGTGTGTGTCCTTGGGCAAGACACTTCACCCACCTTTGCCTGTCTGTATGGAAGTAATTGTGTGAAGCACTTTGGGGTCAATGCAAGTTGACTAAAAATGTGCTATATAAATAAAGACATTATTATTAAGAGAGAGCTAGATAGGGCTCTTAAAAATAGCGGAGTCAGGGGATATGGGGGGAGAAGGCAGGAACGGGGTACTGATTGGGGATGATCACATTGAATGGCGGTGCTGGCTCGAAGGGCCAAATGGCCTACTCCTGCGTCTATTGCCTATTGAGACTTCACCCATTCTCTCTCTCCAGAGATGCTGCCTGTCCCACTGAGTTACCCCAGCATTTTGTGTCTACAGTTTAAACCCAGAATCTGCCGTTCCTTCCTACCCACGGTAGACAAAAATGCTGGAGAAACTCAGCAGGTGAGGCAGCACCTATGGAGCAAAGGAATAGGTGATGTTTCGGGTCGAGACCCTTCATCAGACTGAGTTTCTCCAGCATTTTTTGTCTACCTTCGATTTTTCCAGCATCTGCAGTTCTTTCTTAAACAATCCTTCCCACCCAATATCATTGAAGCAGGTTACACATTAGGGTTGTAAACTCAGTAACCAGGTCCCTAATCCGACCGTGCATGTCAAATTGTTTGCATTTCATATCGGAGAGCGATGATTTTTCATTGCGGAAAACTAACAGAAAATGACAACTCGACTGGCATTTTAATGCTGCACCTGAACCTCTTTCATAAAAGGTAGACAAAAGTGCTGGGGAAACTCAGCGAGTGCAGCAGCATGTATGGAGCGAAGGAAATAGGCAACGTTTCGGCCTCAGACTTGTAGAGATCGACGCGCCAGACTACCACGGCACCTCCCTTGTCGGCGGGTTTGATCACCCAGTCTGGGTTGTTGTGGAGTGAGTCGATGGCAGTACGTTCGGGGGGGGGGGGGGGAGAGATTGGAGTGAGACAGGGGAGTGGAGAAGTTGAGGAGGTTGACGTCGCGACGGCAGTTTTGGATAAAAAGTTCTAAAGCCGGAGGGCCACGACGAGGGGGTTCGTTGGAGACGGGAAAAGGGGTCATCAATGGGGGGCAAGCAGTATGAGGAAGGGTTTCGGCCCGAAACGTTGCCTATTTCCTTCGCTCCATAGATGCTGCTGCACCCGCTGAGTTTCTCCAGCACTTTTGTCTATCTTCGATTATCCAGCATCTGCAGTTCCTTCTTAAACCCTCTTTCATAAAACTCTGAAGAAGGGTCCCGGCCGAAATGTCATCTATCCGTTTCCTTCCGCAGATGCCGCCTGACCCGCTGAGTTCCTCCATCACTTTGTTTTTTTGTTTGGATTCCAGCATCAATGGCAGGGCTGTGGGGAGTGTTACAAAGCAGAGGGATCTTGGAGTCCAGGTACATCATTCCTTGCGATGATGGCGTCACAGGTAGATAGCGTAGTCAAGAACGCCTTTTGGAACATTGGCCTTCATCAGTCAGGGTATGAGTGCAGTAGTCGGGGTGTTGTGTGTTGCAGTCAGTCATACAGTGTGTGGAAACAGGCCCAACTTGCCCACACCGACCAACGTGTCCCATCGACACTAGTCCCTGCGGTTTGGCCCATATCCCTCCCAGCCAGCCCTGTCCATGTAACTGACTAATTGCTTCTTAAATGCATTTTCAGTTTCAAGTGGCGCACCTAGTTGCACTGAAACCCTCGGTGCAGGTTCCAAGGTCTCAGTCGCTCCAAGATCAGCCGACCAAGAACGTGGCCGCCTTCCCGAGCCAGGAGCCGGAGCCGGCGCCAGCGAAGCGCGGCGAGATGCTGCGCCAGAACTCGGACCCCACCTCCGAGACCCCCGTGCTGCCCCCCCGCACCAACGACTCGGGCCCGTGGGTGAAGATGGCAGAAGAAGCTCCGCCAAAGGTAACCGTAGTTTAGTTTAGTCTAGAGGTACAGCATGGAAACAGGCCCTTCTGCCCACCAAGCCCATGCCAACCCCCCGTCCCCGCGCACTAACACCATCCTACATACACACTAGGGACAATTTACACTTATACCAAGCCAATTAACCTACAAACCTGTAGATCTTTGGAGTGTGGGAGGAAACTGAAGATAGAAACAGAGAAACATAGAAAATAGATACAGGAGAAGGCCATTCGGCCCTTCGAGCCAGCACCGCCATTCATTGTGATCATGGCTGACCGTCCCCTATCAATAACCCGTGCCTGCCTTCTCCCCTTGACTCCACTAGAGCTTTATCTAACTCTCTCTTAAATCCATCCAGTGACTTGGCTTCCACTGCCCTCTGTGGCAGGGAATTCCACAGATTCACAACTCTCTGGGTGAAAAGGTTTTTTTCTCACCTCAGTCTTAAATGGCCTCCCCTTTATTCTAAAACTGTGTGTTGCCCCTGGTTCTGGACCCGCCCAACATTGGGAACATTTTTCCTACATCTAGCTTGTCCAGTCCTTTTATAATTTTGTATGTTTCTATAAGAGCCACCCCCTCATCCTTCTAAACTCCAGTGAATACAAGCCTAGTCTCGGAGATCTCGGAGAAAACCCACGCGGTCACGTGGCTTGGCCTTCATCAGTCAGAATATTGAGTACAGATTGTAGATGTTGGGAGGTCACGTTGCAGTTATATAAGGATGTGCTGGTACTGGAGAGGATTGAAGAGGTTTACGAGAATATTCCCAGGAATGAGCGGGTTAATATATGATGAGCTCTTGACGGCACTGGACCTGTGCTCGCTGTAGCTTAGAAGGATGTGGGGGGTACCTCATTGAAACTTACCGAATGGTGAAAGGCCTGGATAGAGTGGATGTGGATAGCATGTGAGAGAGTCTAGGACCAGAGGACTTCTTCTTGCGTATGGCGTGCACAGCCTAAAGTTGTAGGACAACTTGTTCTATTTGATCTTATTTGATTGTGCACGTCAGGTTGATTGCATTCGTCGAAACAGGTGAACGTTGCAATCTGCCACCCCAGGACCAGAGGTCAAAGACTCAGAATTAAAGGACGTTTCTTTAGGAAGGAGATGAGGAGGAATTTCTTCAGTCAGAGGGTGATGAATCTGTGGAATTCTTTGCCACAGACAGCTGTGGCTGTCAATGGATATTTTTCAGGCAGAGATAGATAGATTCTTGATTAGTACAGGTGTCAGGGGTTATGGGGAGAAGGCAGGAGAATGGGGTTAAATATGGTGGGTTAAAGGACAAAGGAGAGAAGCAGATGCAGGGAATGACTTACAAATAAAAGACGCAAAGTGCTGGAGTAACTCGGCAGGTCAGGCAGCATCTCTGGAGGCCATGGATGGACAATGTTTGGAATCAGAACCCTTTTTCAGACTTTCAGAGGAGCAGACATTTTTTTGGTACCTTCCCTATCTGAACTACCAACCAAAAAAAACCTCTGATCATCTCATTGTCTTTTGTACCAATAAATGTGGCAAATTAGCTGTAACTTTACCCAGTTAAGTTACTGTAGTTTAGTCATTGATTGCATGTAAACTTCTTTGAGTTAGTTCCTGGAGATGAAGTCTTAAAGCCCTGTCCCACGGTACGAGTTCATTCCAAGAGCTCTCTCCCGAGTTTGCCCTGATTCGAACTGGGAGATTTACGGTAATGGCTGCTCGTCGGTACTCGGGGCTCTCGTGGACATTTTTCAACAAGTTGAACAATCTTCACGAGTCTTCCCCGAGCTTACCTGCCGTTAGCGAGTCTTCCCGAGTACCTACCGTTAGCGTTACGAGCCGCTAAGAGACGTCCCCGAGCTCCGATGTACCCGCTACGTTCATTCTCCGTGCTTACCACGAGTTTGATTTATTTTTAAACTCGGGAGAGCTCTTGAACAAACTCGCATTGTGGGACAGGGCCATTATGCTGTACAAGTATATTTAAAATGTATCCATACACACAATTGCCAAAAGCAGTCACATTAAGCATATAGAGTTATAGTTAGGCAGCATGGAAACAGGCCCTTCAACCCACCTTGCCAACCCGACCAACATATCCCATCTACTCTAGGTAGACAAGAATGCTGGAGAAACTCAGCGGGTGAGGCAGCGTCTATGGAGCGAAGGAATACGTGGCGTTTCAGGTCGGGAAGAAGAAATCATCTACTCTAGTCTCACCTGCCTGCGTTTGGGCCATATCCCTCTAAAACTGTCCTATCCATGTCCCTGTAGAATTGTTTCTCATTTGTTGCTATAGTCCCTGCCTCAACTACCTCCTCTGGCAAATCGTTCCAGACACTCACCACCCTTACTCCCTTCTCCCCATAACCCCTGACACCCGTACTAGTCAAGAATCTATCTATCTCTCCCGTAAATATATCCACTGACGTGGCCTCCACAGCCGTCTGTGGCAATGAATTCCACAGATTCACCACCCTCTGGCTAAAGAAATTCATCCTCATCTCCTTCCCAAAGGAACGTCCGTCTGAGGCAATGACATCTGGTCCTTGACTCTCCCACTAGTGGAAACATCCTCTCCGCATCTACTCTATCCAGGACTTTCACTACTTGATAAGTCTCAATGAGGTCCCTCCCCCTCATCCTTCTAAACTCCAGCGAGAACAGTGTTTAAGAAGGAACTGCAGATGCTGGAAAATCGTAGGTAGACAAAAGTGCTGGAGAAACTCAGCGGGTGCGGCAGCATCTATGGAACGAAGGAAATAGGCGACGTCTGAAGAAGGGTTTCGCCCCACGAAACGTTGTCTATTTCCTTCGCTCCATAGATGCTGCTGCACCCGCTGAGTTTCTCCAGCTTTTTTGTCTTCCAGCGAGTACAGGCCCAGTGCCGTCAAACGCTCATCATGTGTTAGCCCTTGTGGGAATCCTGGGATCATTCTCGTGAACCTGCTCCTGACCCTCTGCAGTGCCGGCACATCCTTCCTCAGATACAGGCCCCACATCAGTAGTGATGGGGATGTCCCTTGTAGTAAAGGTGGGGGCAAGGCCCAAGGCTTGGTTGTCCTCCAGGGAAAGATAAAGCCACACAAGATCTGACTGCTGTAAACCCAGAGTGGTCTTGTTCATGAAAACTGCATTGAACTGTGTTTTTGTTTTTGGCTGAAGGTTCCTCAAAGAACGACCTCCATAGCCACAGCATTGAATAGCAGCAGCGTTTTGTTAAACCGCCCAGGACAGGCACCACGTGCAAGGTAATGCCAACCTCTCAATGCTCTGCCAGTTGTATCCCTTCCAGTATTCTCCATAACGTATGTATGCACGGGTTTTACTGTTGGAGATACAGCGCGGAAACGGGCCCACCGTTTTTCAACGAGCCCGCAGTCACCCCACGACCAAAGGGGGAGGAGTTGCACAGTTTGATAGCCACGGGGAAGAAGGATCTCCTATGGCGTTCTGTGCTGCATCTTGGTGGGAACCAGTCTGTTGCTGAAGGTGCTCCTCAGGTTGACCAGTGTGTCACGGAGGGGGTGTGAGCTGTATTGTCCAGGATGCTCCGCCATTTTGAGGAGCTTCCCTCGCTCCGCCATTTTGAGGAGCTTCCCTCGCTCCGCCATTTTGAGGAGCTTCCCTCGCTCCGCCATTTTGAGGAGCTTCCCTCGCTCCGCCATTTTGAGGAGCATCTCCCCTCCGAGACCGACCTCCTGTGAATCCGACTCCAACTCAACTCCGGCCCCAGGACGGAGCCGGCCTTCCCGACGAGTTTGTTGATCCTTTTTGCGTCCGCGGCCTTCGCCCTGCTGCCCTGGCACACGGCAGCGAAGAAGATAGCGCTGGCCACCACCGATGGGTAGAACATCTGCAGCATCTCACTGCTAGATGTTGAAGGAGCGGAGCGTCCTCAAACAGTACAGCCGGTTCTGTCCCTTCTTGTACAGGGCCTCAGCGTTCCTGGACCAGTCCAGTTTACTGTCCAGGTACACTCTGAGGAATTTGTACTCCCTGGTAAACTGCACGGATGGAGACAGGGGTACATGGGTGTTCCTCTCCTCCTAAAGTCCACCACTAACTCCTTAGTCTTGTGGGTGTTGAGCTGCAGGTGATTCAGCCCACACCACTCAACAAAACCCTGTATGACTTTCCGTGCCCTTGACGATCGTGAACCGTTCAGTCATTTTTCACAAACTGTGGGATTATTTAATCACTGACCTGAATGACTTAATTTGGCTTCAGCAATCCGGACCTGCGTAGGATTGAGCCGGGTTGGGAAAGAGCGGAGAGCCTTCCACAGATCGGCCCCCACCGAGTACTCGGCACTGGTTCAATGGAGCGCAACAGAATCACAAGTACGTACGCTGGCTTGAAGTCCTGTTTAGTTTATTGTCACGTGTACCGAAGTACAGTGGAAAGCTTGTGTTGAGTGCTAACCAGTCGGCGGAAAGACTATACATGATTGTATTCAGGGTGTTGGGGTTATGGGGAGAAGGCAGGAGAAAGGGGTTGAGAGGGAAGGATAGATCAGCCATGATTGAATGGAGGAGTAGACCTGATGGGCCGAATGGCCTAATTCTGCTGGTATCACATGAACAATCGAACCATCCACAGTGTACAGATACACGATAAAGGGAATAAGGTGAATGATACACAAAAATGCTGGAGAAACTCAGCGGGTGCAGCAGCATCTATGGAGCGAAGGAAATATTTCCGAATAAGAATCGTAGATAGACACAAAAAGCTGGAGAAACTCAGCGGGACAGGCAGCATCTCTGGAGAGAAGGAATGGGTGACATTTTGGGTCAAGACCCTTCTTCAGACTAGTCGGGGGGGGAAAGGGAAACGAGAGATATAGACGATGATGTAGAGAGATAAAGAACAATGAATGAAAGGTTTGCAAAAGGAATTATATTGGTCTATGAGGCAAGACCGTTGTTTTTAAATGCAATTTTGAGCCTTTCTTTAAAAATTAATTTTTGAGGATTGATAAAGGAAGAGAGAGATTCAACATATCAAATCTAAAAATAGACACAAAGTGCTGGAAAAATAGACACACAGTGCTGGAGTGACTAAGCGGGGTCAGGCAACATCTCTGGAGAAAAAGGATAGGTGACGTTTCGGGTTGCGTCCCTTCTCAGACTGAAGAAGGATCGTGACCCAAAGTGCCACCTATCCTTTTTCTCCAGACATGCTGCCTGACCTGCTGAGTTACTCCAGCACTTTGGTATAAACCAGCATCTGCAGTTCCCAGTTTCTACAATCAATCTTGGTTCCTGTCTTACAAAAGAGTGTGAGAAATTGCCACCACATGGAGGCGCAGAGTGAAGAGCGCAGGAGAGGGAAGAGATGAGGAGATGTGCGGGATGTGTTAAATGAGGCTTCACAGGGGTAGATCCTCAGGCAGCACTAATGCCAATATGCATCGGGAGTGTCAAATGTTTAAGCAGGAACTGCAGATGCTGGAAAATCGAAGGTAGACAAAAATGCTGGAGAAACTCAGCGGGTGAGGCAGCATCTATGGAGCGAAGGAAATAGGCGACGTTTCGTGTCGAGACCATTCTCTTCAGACTGATGTGAGGGGGGAGGGGGGGGGGCGGGAAGAAGAAAGGAAGAGGCAGAGACAGTGGGCTCAGTGAGCTCCAGGCTGCACTTGTCATCGTGTTTATGTTGGTTTATTATTAACACACAGGTTTAGTTTAGAGATACAGCGCAGAAACAGACCCTTCGGCCCATCGAAGCTGCACCGACCAGCGATCCCCGCACACTAACACTATCCCACACGCACTAGAGACAATTTAACATTGATACATCTTTACCAAGCCAATTAGCCTACAAAACCTGCACGTCTTTGGAGTGTGGGCGGAAACCGAAGATTTTGTAGGAAAAACCCACGCAGGTCACGGGGAGAAGGTACAAACTCCGTACAGACAAAGTCATCGTCGCCGGTAGTCAGGGTCGGACCCGGGTCTCTGGAGCTGTAAGGCAGCAGCTCTACCCGCTGCGTCACCGTGCCGCACGGCCATTTGCAGACTTTTTGAAAAGAGGCAATGAAAAAGCATTTAACAGTCACAATTAATGGTGTTATTTCTTACTCCTTTCGGGAACAAGCTCTTACAATACAATACAATACAATTTATTGTCATTTGAGCCCCAGTGAGACTCAAACGAAATTTTGTTTCCACAGCCATACAAACAAAGACAATGTCCTACAGACATACACACAATTAAGTTCACACAAACATCCATCACAGTGAACCCACTGTGATGGAAGGCAAAGTATTTTCTCTCCCCTGCTCTCCATGTCTCTCCCGATGTCCAAGCCCCAGGCTCGTTGTTACAGCTCTTCTGTAACAACGAGTTTGTACGTTCTCCCCGTGGGTTTTCTCCAAGAGCTTTGTTTTCCTCCCACACTCCAAAGACGTACGGGTTTGTAGGCTAATTTACCTGGTATGAATGTAAAAATGGTCCCTAGTGTAGGGTAGTGTTAATGGGCGGGGATCGGTGGGCCGAGGGGCCTGCTTCCGCACTGTATCTTTAAACTAAAGGAAAAAAAACTGAACTCAGTTGGCTGTGCAGCCTGGTATTATTGCGTGAGCGGGTGAGCTTTGCTGTGCTTTGATGTGACTTGTTACCTGTCCCTTCCCAAGCCACAGCACCCTCCCAGCCCGAAGGGTCGCCGCTCCTCTCGCAGGATTCGAACCGGGGAAAGCCAGAGGAGATACGGACTACCTCACGACCCGGCAGGCCTGCTGTAAGTACGGAATGCCGCCAGTGCAAGCTAAAGTCACAGATCGGTTATTTATTTATTCAGTTTGTTGTCACGTGCACCGAGTCAAAGTCTCCTTTATTGTCATTCAGACTTTTCAGTCTGAACGAAATTTCATGCCTTGCAGTCATAACATAGAATAAAATAACAGAACACACACTTAACACAGATTTAACATCCACCACAGTGAGTTCACCAGGCACCTCCTCACTGTGATGGAAGGCAAAATCTTAAAGTCCCTGTCTCTTCCCCACTTGTTCTCCCTCTGCGTTGAGGCGATCCAGGCTTCCGATGTTGTGACCCCGCCGGGTAAATCCCGCGGCCGAATCCGAGCTCCGCGAACGGGCGGGGGGTTCAAACCAGGGCGGATGAAGCTGTTGTTGCGGGAGCTCCGGAGAACCGGTCACCAACCTGGGACCTGCGAGCTCCCGATGTTGTCACCCACTGGGCCCGTGGCCGAGGCTCCGAAGTCGGGTTGCCGCCGCCACTACGCCACCACAGCCCCGTAGTCGGCCAGCCCCGCGCTGTGAAAACTGATTTGACTGACATAAAAACAGCCATGGATAGAGAGATCCTTTCCTGCTTTCCCATGTTGGGATGCCACCGGTACAGACATATAACCGAGTTTTTGTTTGATATTTTTATTGAGCCTATATATTTTTCAGATGTATACAAAGCTGCGGGTTTTTTTTAACCTCAGAGCATTAAAATGGTAGAAGAGAATTAATTGGACAAAATCTAGTGATGAAAAGGACAGAAGGTGTGAGATGGGGAGTTTAGTTAGGCTTGGGATACAGCATGGAAACAGGCCCTTCAGCCCATCAAGTCCACGCAGACCAGCGATCACCCGCTCATAATAGTTCTCTCCTGCACACTAGAGACAATTTACCGAAGCCAATTAACCTGCACATCTTTGGAGTGTGGGGGGGAAAATGTGGGGCATCTGGAGAAAACAAGCACGGTCACGGGGAGGGCGTACAAACTCCGCACAGACAGCACCCGTAGTCAGGATGGAACCCGGGTCTGGTACGCTGTGAGGCAGCGACTTTACCTCCGCGCCTCCGTCACGCCCGTTTCTCCAGCAGTTTGGTTTTCTGCTTCAGAAGGACAGCGGGTCAAGTCAAGTCAAGAGAGTTTATTGTCATGTGTCACAGATAGGACAATGAAATTCTTGCTTGCTGCAGCACAACAGAGTAGTGTAAGCATAAATACAGAACAGATCAGTGTGTCTATATAGCATAGACCATATATATACACATAAATAAACATAAAGTGCAATAGGCTGTTACAGATCAGAGTTTGTTTGTTGGTGAGTTTAATAGCCTGATGGCTGTGGGGGAAGAAGCTGTTCCTCATCCTGGATGTACCAGATTTCAGGCTCCTGTACCTTCTACCTGATGGCAGCAGAGAGATGAGTGTGTGGCCAGGATGGTGTGGGTCCTTGATGATGTTGGCAGTCTTTTTGAAGCAGCGACTGCGATAAATCCCTTCGATGGTGGGAAGGTCAGAGCCGATGATGGACTGGGCAGTGGTCACAACTTTCTGCATTCTTTTCCACTCCTGGACGCTCAAGTTGCCGAACCAAGCCACGATGCAACCGGTCAGCCTGCTTTCTACTGTGCACCTGTAGGAGTTAGAGAGAGTCCTCCCTGACATACCGACTCTCCGTAATCTTCTCAGGAAGTAGAGGCGCTGATGTGCCTTCTTTATAATTGCATCAGTGTGCTGGGACCAGGAAAGATCTTCGGAAATATGCACGCCCAGGAATTTGAAGTTTTTGACCCTTTCCACCACGGGATTGTGGGTCCCTATCCTACCCCTTCCAAAGTCCACAATCAGATCCTTGGTTTTGCTGGTGTTGAGGGCCAGGTTGTTGTGCTGGCACCAATTGGACAATCGGTCGATCTCTCTTCTATACTCTGACTCATCACCATCAGTAATTCGTCCCACAACAGTGGTGTCGTCGGCGAACTTGATGATGGAGTTGGCACTATGTCCGGCTACACAGTCATGAGTATAGAGTGAGTACAGCAGGGGGCTAAGCACAGTCCCTTGCTCTTTAAGCAGCAAGTTTCCCACAGGCGGGTAAGATGTGCAAAGTTAAATGCACTCTTTGTACATTCGATAAAGTGGAGTAGAGTCAGGCTTCTGAGGCCGTGTGGGTCAATAATGATCGATGGTACCTCAGTATGTCACTGATTCACCAGCCAGTCCAGATCCAGCTCGATGGTGACACCTACAGTGCAGGACCTGCCACTACAAGCTGCTCTTCTTTCAGTTTGGTTCAGTGTATTGTCACGTGTACCGAGGTACAGTGAAAAGCTTTTGTTGCGCGCTAACCAGTCAACGAAAAGACAATACATGATTACAATCGAGCCGTCCACAGTGTACAGATACAGGATAAAGGGAATAACGTTTAGTGCAAGGTAAAGCCAGTAAAGTCAGATTAAAGATAGTCCGAGGATCACCAATGAGGTAGATAGTAGTTCAGGACCGCTCTCTGGTTGTGGTAGGATGGTTCAGTTGCCTGATAACAGCCGGGAAGAAACTGTCCCTGAATCTGGAGGTGTGCGTCCGTTTTCACACTTCTGTACCTCTTGCCCGATGGGAGAGGAGGGAGTGGCCGGGGGTGAGACTGGTCCCTGATGATGCTGCTGGCCTTGCCGAGGCAGCGTGAGGTGTAGATGGAGTCGATGGAAAGGAGGTTGGCTTTGTCTGGGCTGCGTCCACAATTCACTGCAATATCTTGTGATCTTGGATAAAGGTGCTCCCATCTCTGCACAACCTTGAAAGTGTGTCATCTTCACAGCTCTGAGATTTTGGCTTGGCCTTAAATCATGAGAGGAATAGATCGGTTAGATGCATAGAGCCTCTTGCCCAGAGTAGGTGAATCGAGGACCATCGGACGTAGGTTTAAGGTGAAGGGGAAAACATTTAATAGGAATCTGAGGGGTAACTTTTTCACATAAAGGGTGGTGGGTGTATGGAACAAGTTTGTTTCCATTCAGCCCATGGAGTCCACACCGCCATTCAATCACGGCTGATCTCTGCCTCCTAATTCCAATTCCCTGCCTTCTCCCCATAACCCTTGAGACCCGTTCTAATCAAGAATTTGTCTATCTCTTCTTCTTCTTCTTTCGTGTGGCGTGCACGGCCTAAAGTTGTTGGACAACTTGTTCTATTTGATCTTCCGTTTGTGCACGTCGAGTTGATTGCATTAGTCGAAACAGGGCGGACCACGTGAAGGTTGCAAGCTTCCACCCCGTCTATCTCTGATTGCTGCTGTGTCTCCGGTAAAACCCGTCCACAGGGTTGATATATAAGCATATAGTTGATGGATTTAAAGTCACTAACGATAGAGGAACTATCCACTGACCTGGTCTCCACAGTTCCACAGATTAACTACCCCCTGACTAAAGAAGTTCCTCCTCACCTTTCTTACTAAAGCTGCCTGAGGAAGTTGTTGAGGCAGGGACTATCCCAATGGGTACATGGATAGGACAGGGGTTTGAAGGGATATGGACCAAACGCAGGCAGGTGGGATTCGTGTAGGGGGGACATCTTGGCCGGTGTGGCCAAGTTGGACCGGAGGGTCTGTTTCCGCGCTGACTCTGACCTGCTGAAGCAGGTACAAGTGTTTCATATTCCTGTACTTTGTAAATTTACCTCTTGTGGCAAAAAATAACCTGACAGGCTTCAGGCAGAGTAAATATCATGCTCAAAATTTGCATTGAATGTAAGAGCATTATGCTTTGTATTCTACACAAGCCTTCCCGACGGCATTATTCATTCAACCAAGGGTAGTGACTAACTGGTCATATGAACAAGTAATCATCTGCCAAGTGTCTGCCCAAGATAACAAAAGAATGGAGAATATTTGACATTCACGGCAAGCCCAGTAGTTAGAGATACAGCACGGAAACAGGCCCTTCGGCCCACCGAGTCCACACTGACTAGCGATCCCCGCACACTAACACTATCCTTTTAAAAAAAAATTAAAATATTTTTATTAGAAGCATGAATACAAATAATAGTAAAGGATAATTTAATTTCAGATTTCTTACATAGATTCAGTTTTTATTAAAGAATAAAGATCAAGAGAGAATAAGATGAGAGAAACTAATAGAGAAAAAAGGATAATAATAATAATAATAATGGATGGGATTTATATAGCGCCTTTCTAATACTCAAGGCGCTTTACATCGCATTATTCATTCACTCCTCAGTCACACTCGGTGGTGGTAAGCTACTTCTGTAGCCACAGCTGCCCTGGGGCAGACTGACGGAAGCGTGGCTGCCAATCTGCGCCTACGGCCCCTCCGACCACCACCAAGCACTCACACACATTCACACACAATGGAAACAAGATTGTGGAGATAGATGCAGGAAATGTTGAGTAGAACTATTCATCCGATTCCAAACTCAGGTTTCAACCCTGATTCTGTGTTAAACCAATTCACTTTTTCAAAACTTCAATAAATGGAGACCATATTCCAACAAATAATTCTGGTTTGTCAATTAAGACAAGTCTTATTTTTTCCAAATGTAAGGTCTCAGTCATATAACATATAACCATATAACAATTGCAGCACGGAAACAGGCCATCTCGGCCCTTCTAGTCCGTGCCGAACACTCACTCTCACCTAGTCCCATCCACCTGCACTCAGACTATAACCCTCCATTCCTTTCCCGTCCATATACCTATCCAATTAGTTTTTTTACATTTTTTTATTCATTTACACTAACACTATCCTACACACACTGGGGACAATTTACATTTACACCAAGCCAATTAACCTACAAACCTGCACGTCTCTGGAGTGTGAGGGGAAACCGAAGATCTCGGAGCAAACCCACGGGGAGAACGTGCAAACTCCGTACAGACAGCACCCCACAGTCGGGGTTGAAGCCGGGTCTCTGGCGTTGCAAGCGCTGTACGGCAGCTTCTCTACCGCCCAATTTTGAATATAAGCTATTGAATTGTGGAATGACTGAAGGCAAACTGTGTCAACTACAAGTGCCATGGACCTGTAATTTTCTTCCCAAATTATCAAGTCTCTTCAGTGTTTCTTTGATGGAAATGTCATTATCATTGTTTGAGCGGCAATGTTGTATATGAATTACCTTCATGTTTGCTGATATTTAATTGTCTACCTTCTTCCCTTTTGCCTGCCAAACTTTGCAAACCTGCAGAGCTATAAGAGAGCAATAGGTGAGGTTAGTGCCATTCTATATTCCCACATCAAGTGGTTGATGTACAATTTACACTGGACCCTGTTATATCTCGCTTAGCACTTGGGTTTGGAAGTCAATGTCAATGTCTCTCTCCCCCTCCCTCTCCCCTCTCCCCCTCTCTCCTTCCCTCTCCCCTCTTCCCCTCTCTCCCTCTCCCCTCTCCCTCTTCCTCTCCCTCCCTCTCTCCCCTCTCCCCCTCTCTCTCTCTCTCTCCCCTCTCTCCCTCTCCACCCCTCTCTCTCTCCCCCCTCTCTCTCTCTCTCTCTACCTCCCTCTACTCTCTCCCTTCTCCCCCTCACTCTCTCTATCTCTCTCTATCTCTCTTTATCTCTCTCTCTCTCTCTCTCTCTCCTTCCCTCTCCCCCTCTCTCTCCCTCTCCCTCTTCCCTCTCCCCTCTCTCTCTCTCTCTCCCTCTCTCCCCTCTCTCTCCCGCTCTCCCTCTCTCCCTTTCTCGCTCCCTCCCTCCTTCTCCCCCTCTTTATCCCTCTCTCGCTCCTTCCTCTCTCTCTCTCCTTTTCCCCCCTCTCTCCCCTTCCCCTCCCTCTCTCCCTCTCTCCCTTCTCCCTCTCTCTCTCCTTCCCCACTTCCCCTCTCCCGCACACACACAGTTATCAGCACCACTGGAGCAGTAAGTGAGTTGCAGGAGCTACGGGTAACAGTGGAAGACTCGATGCTCGACCAATATTCAATAAAGACATTGCGATTATTGAAGTGAAAGAGGCATCATGCTGCACAGTGACATAGGTTCAAGGTGAAGGGGAGAAAGATTTCATCGCAACCTGAGGGATAACTATTTTATGTTAAAAATCCAGTGGCGACCAGAAAGACGCTACGACTCTTTGGGTGACTAGGAGACGACTCACGGCCATACGGGCGACACACCGCGGGGGTGAAGCCTTCATGGTCGTGAGTAGTCGCCCAAAGAGTCGCACCTTGTTCTGGTCGCCACTGGATTTTCGACGTGTTGAACATTTTCGGCGACCTGAAATGATCTGTGACGGGTGCCGGCGGTCGCCGAAAAAGTTGCGTAAATGGGACAGGCCCTTCACTCTGGGAAGATGATTAAAGGAACCATTGCAAGGGAGTGGAATAGAATAATCAGAAATTATATTGTCAAGTCGTGCTCATTCCAAACTAATTAACGTTAAATTTAAAACTTATCTGGCGGTCCACTACGTGTAAGTTCTCCAATGCTGAGTGAATTTTGCCAGATTCCTGCATTTAAGAACAGACTTGATGTTGTGAAAGGCGGTCTCTAGAGGCATGCAGCTCGGAAACAGGCCCAACTCAGCCATGCCAACCAAGATACCAATCTAAGCTAGTTCTGTAAAGAGAATTGGTCAATTTTAAGCCAAATCGCGACACAATCATAGCGACTAGGTGTGAGATAAATTATTAAATGCTCATACATAGATATATATGTACTGCCCATGTATATATGTATACTGCCCATGTGTGTGTGTGTGTGTGTGATACACATATACACACACACACACGCACACATATTATATACAAAATATAGACACAAAATTAGACACAAAATATTATGTATATATTGACAATAGACACAATATTATATATATACACATATGTATATATTGACAATAGACAATTGACAATGGAGCAACTCGGCAAGACGGGCAACATCTCTGGTGAGAAGGAATGGGTGACGTTTCGGGTCGAGACCCTTCTTCAGACTGTTTGAAACATCATCTATTCCTTCTCGCCAGAGATGTTTACCGTTTATGGTAGACAAAAATGCTGGAGAAACTCAGCGGGTGAGGCAGCATCGATGGAGAGAAGAAAATAGGTGAAGTCTCCTATTTCCTTCGCTCCATCGATGCTGCCTCACCCGCTGAGTTTCTCCAGCATTTTTGTCTACCTTCGATTTTCCAGCATCTGCAGTTTCTTCTTAGACATTTTTACAGTTTAGTTTATCATCTCGTGTATCGAGGAACAGCGAAAAGCTTTTTGTTGCGTGCTATCGAGTCAGCGGAAAGACAATACATGATTACAATCGAGCCATTTACAGTGTGTAGATACATGATAAGGGAATAACGTTTAGTGCAAGGTAAAGTCAGCAAAGCCCAATCAAGGATAGTCCGAGGGTCACTAATGAGGTAGATAGTAGTTCAGGACCGCTCTCTGGTTGTGGTGGGATGCAGCTGAGTTATCTTCAGTGTAAACCAGTATCTGCAGTTAGACAATAGACAATAGATGCAGGAGTAGAGGCCATTCAGCCCTTCAAGCCAGCACCGCCATTCAATGTGACCATGGCTGATCATCCCCAATCAGTTCCTTCCTACACGTTATATGTATATATTGATGCTATATTGACATGTAGCATCAATAAAGGGGAGGTCATTTAAGAATAAAGGGGAGGTCAATTAAGACTGAGGTGAAAAAACCCTTTTTCACCCAGAGAGTTGTGAATTTATGGAATTCCCTGCCACAGAGGGCAGTGGAGGCCAAATCACTGGATGGATTTAAGAGAGAGTTAGATAGAGCTCTAGTGGCTAGTTGAGTCACGGGATATGGGGAGAAGGCAGGCACGGGTTATTGATTGGGGATGATCACAATGAATGGAGGTGCTGGCTCGAAGGGCCGAATGGCCTCCTCCTGCACCTATTTTCTAAGTTTCTAAGTCTGCTCCGCCATTCAAATGTTTCTGTGATTTTTTTACTATAATCCTTATTTTAATTGTTCAACTGTATCAAAATCATTCCTCTTTTGTTAAAGAGTCCATTTTGAGCGCTACCTCTTGAGAGATGATCAAAAAGTCTCCAATTTGTTTTTACCCGGGCGATTTCGAGAGTTGAAATGTTGTCTGTGTTGGCTGCCCGTGTGCTCCATTGGGGCTGTGTCGCTTCCGATGGCCCGTTGTGAATAGCCTTCTGCGTTTCCTCAAGGACATGCTGAACCTGGGGAAGGACGGTCGCCCCGACGAGCTGCCCAAGCCTCCGGTTAAAGTGATGGACTACTCTTCCTCCAGCGAGGAGTCGGGCAGCACCGACGACGATGACGAGGAAGGAGAGAACGAGCGTCAGGACGAGAACCTCTCCAGCTCCGACGGGTCCAGATCAGGGTGCGTACCGAGCGGGCACGTCTGTGAGCAGTTAGTCAGGGTGGGCAGTCGGTATCTTTAGTCAGTCGGCTCTTGAAAACCGGGCATGCACAGATTGTTCTCTCCCCGGTCAGCTGTCAAAGAAACTTGCGCTACGCAGCACATGCACGCAGTCCACGGTGTAAAGGTAGAATTTCAGCTGCCTTTATGGACCGTTGCCGCTGACAGCTTGAACCAGCGTCGACAGCACGTGAGTAACACATACTTCCCCGTGTTAAATGTACTGGGGATGAAAGGCACGGGAGAATTATGTCTACCTATGAGATCGATCTCTTAATTCTCCCATGCCAATAGACAATAGACAACAGGTGTAGGAGTAGGCCATTCGGCCCTTCGAGCCTGCACCGCCATTCAATGTGATCATGGCTGATCATCCCCAATCAGTACCCCGTTCCTGCCTTCTCCCCATATCCCCTGACCGCTATCTTTAAGAGCCCTATCTAGCTCTCTCTTGAAAGCATCGGCCTCCACCGCCCTCTGATTCCCATCTTGTCGCTGAACACTACCGCTCAGTCCGTCTAAAAGGCTTGTCCCACTTTCACGACCTAATTCATCATCTTTTTCACTCGTGGATATTTTTCATCATACTAGAAAAACGCCCCGACCTACTTGATGCCACGAGTACCTACGACTAGCATCACGGCCTGCTACGACCTACCTACGACCTCGTGACGACCATGCTGCCAGTCATGGGCAAACTCGGCAGAGGAAGTGAAAGTGGGACAGGCCCTTTAACCTACCTGATCTCCTGGTTGCTCAGCACTTTAACTCCCCCTCCCATTCCCACACTGACCTTTCTGTCCTGGGCCTCCTCCACTGTCAGTAATTGTAAAAGACCAGTGCTGGGAGAATTGATAATAGCAGGTAAAGAAACAGTAGATGGACCACTCTTGGTTGACACAAAGTGCCGGAGTAACTCAGCGGGTCAGGCAGCATCTCTGGAGAAAGAAGATGGGTGACTTAGTAATCCTATCCTATCCATGTACCTGCCTAAATGTCTCTTAAATGTTGCAATAGTCCCCGCCTCAACCACCAGCTCGTTCCATACACCCACCACCAAAATGTTGCCCACCCCCTCTCACCTTAAACCTATGTCCTCTGGTTCTCGATTTCCCTACTCTGGGCAAGAAACTGTGCGTCTACCCGATCTATTCCTCTCATGATTTTGTACACCTCTATAAGATCCCCCCCTCATCCCCCTGCGCTCCAAGGGATTGAGACCCAGCCTGCTCAACCTCTCCCTGTAGCTCAGGCTTCCGAGTCCTAGCTTTAGTTTAGTTTGGAGTTACAGCGCAGGAACAGGCCCTTCAGCCCACTGAGTCCGTGCTGACCGCAATCCCCGCACGTTAACACCATCCTACCCACACTAGGGACAATTTACATTTATATCCAGCCAATTAGCCTACAATACTCAGAGTTTGTCTTAGGTGTGTGGGAGGAAGCCGAAGATCTTGGAGAAAACCCACACAGGTCACGGGGAGAATGTACAAACACCGTGTAGTCGGGATGGAAGCCGGGTCTCTGGCGCTGTGAGGTGGGCAACGTGCCACCCACGTATTATGTTGTTAACTTTCATTCCTTAGGCAAAACCGTGCCAATGATGGTGACACAGACAGCGTCAGCACAATGGTGGTTCACGATGATGAGGAGCCGGCTGTGGTTGACACTTCCAACAGCAGCTACGGAGACGGGACCATGATTGTTCAGATGGTACGTTTGTTGCTGCATATCTTTAGTTTTTTAGTTTTAGAGATACGGCACGGAAACAAGCCCCTCGGCCCATAGGTTATTGACGTGAATGCAGTTCCATTTTCCACAGCCTATTCTTCACTTGATGTTTTATGCTGTGTGTCTGTGTCTGTGTCTGTGTGAGACACTTCGTATCTTATGCCCCTGTCCCACTTAGGAAACCTAAACGGAAACCTCTGGAGACTTTGCGCCCCACCCAAGGTTTCCGTGCGGTTTCCGGAGGTTTTTGTCAGTCTCCCGATCTGCTTCCACTACCTGCAACCTTCGGCAACCACCTGCAACCTCCGGGAACCGCACGGAAACCTTGGGTGGGGCGCAAAGTCTCCAGAGGTTTCCGTTCAGGTTTCCTAAGTGGGACAGGGGCGTCTCTGGACACCCTGGAATGCATTTGAATTCATAGGCTAAGCATCCTCGACAGTTTTAGCCTTCCAGACTGATGTGGTCTTTTCCAGACTGATGTGGTTTAATATGGATTTATCACTCTCACTATTAATCAGCTTCTGTGGGGACCAAATTCAGAAGCAGATGCGCTGACATCCAAATCACACGGAACAGCCAAATCATACGGAACATGAGGGCGGGAATAATGAAATCGCTTTTTAAATCAAGCTATTCGCTTTTTTTATTTTGTCCCCATGGTTAATTTGTGCATCCATCTTTAGAATAGAACTTAATGACGCACTCTACTTGTACTCAATCAATCAATCAATATTTATTACATGTTTATTACATGTCATTTGAACCTCAGTGAGGCTCAAACGAAACTCCATTTCCACAGCCATACAAGCAAAGACAATTTCCTACAGACATACACACAATTCAATTTACAAAAACATCCATCACAGTGAACCCACTGTGATGGAAGGCAAAGTCTTTTCTCTCCCCTGTTTTCCATTTCTCTCCCGATGTCGAAGCCCCAGGCGGGCGATGATAAGTCCCACGGCCATTTTAGGCAGCGCGGGGCGATGTACGGCCCCGCTCATGGTCTAAATGTCACAAAGTTGGAGCCCCCGGCGGGCGCTGGAATGTCCCACGGCCATGAAGCCGCGCCGGGCGATGTACGGCCCCTCTCCGGGTCGTTCCAACCCCGCGACACGGGCTGGAGAAGTCAGGCTGCGGGAGCTCCGAAAAGCGGTCTCTCCACCCGGACCCGCGAGCTCCCGATACCCCGACAGTCCACCGGACCTGCGGCTGCAGCTGGAGCCTCCGAGCTACGTGGTCGGGCCGCAGCAGCGAGTCACCACCGCTCCCCACGCACCGATGCCGGCCAGCCCCACGACGGTAAGTCCGCAGCTCCGCAGGCTTCGTTACTGGAGCCTCCAGGTCGTTCAGGCTGGAGGCCGCTCCACGGTGCTAGGCCCGTAACGACAACGGAGACCTGACAGGAAAAAGGTCTGGTCTCACGTACAGGAAAGAGATTTAAAAAAGTTTCCCCCTTCCCCCCCCCGCCCCCCACATATACACAGTTAAAAAAACTATTAAAAAACACAAACAACTACATTTAACTACTCTGCACAATGACAATAGAGTCGAATCTAATATCATCGGCAATCTTGCTCCTCTCTCCATAGACCCCTGAGGAGGAGCGAGGCGTCCATCATGCAGACAGCAACGGATTCACCAGTCACGTCAACCTGCCTGACCTCGTGCGGCAGAGCCATTCCCCGACCAATACCAAAGGCCCCAAATCTCAGCCGGATGACAGCATAGCAGAGGTGAGTACGGCTGCATTCTAGCTTGTCTGAAGACGGGCCTCGACCCAAAACGTCACCCATAGAAACATAGAAAATAGGTGCAGGAGGAGGCCATTCGGCCCTTCGAGCCAGCACCGCCATTCATTGTGATCATGGCTGATCGTCCCCTATCAATAACCCGTGCCTGCCTTCTCCCCATATCCCTTGATTCCACTAGCCCCTAGAGCTCTATCTAACTCTCTCTTAAATCCATCCAGTGATTTGGCCTCCACTGCCCTCTGTGGCAGGGAATTCCACAAATTCACAACTCTCTGGGTGAAAAAGTTTTTTCTCATCTCAGTGTTAAATGGCCTCCCCTTTATTCTAAGCATGTGGCCCCTGGTTCTGGACTCGCCCAACATTGGGAACTTTTTTCCTGCATCTAGCTTCCTTTTATAATTTTATATGTTTCTATAAGATATCCCCTCATCCTTCTAAACTCCAGTGAATACAAGCCGAGTCTTTTCAATCTTTCCTCATATGACAGTCCCGCCATCCCAGGGATCAATCTCGTGAACCTACGCTGCACTGCCTCAATCACAAGGATGTCCTTACTCAAATTAGGAGACCAAAACTGTACCCATTCCTTCCCTGCAGCGATGCTGCCTGACCCGCCGAGTTACTCCAGCATTTTGTGTCCACCGTTGATCTAAACCAGCATCTGCACTTCCTATGCATTCTATCTTGTGTCTGTGTTGCTGCCAGTCCCTCTCTGGCAGCGACAATCACAGTGGAGAAACAAGGAACCGCAGGCGGCGGTGTACAAACAAAGATGACAAAGTGCTGGAGTAACTCAGCGGGTCAGGCAGCAAACCACGGAGAACGTGGATCGTTGGTGATGCTTCTGGTCGGGACCTTTCTTCAGGCTGATTGTACTCAGGAGAAGCTGGAAAAGAGAGGTCCCTCCCAGAGGGCGGAGTGACTGTTCTGTGCCCTAACCCCACATCTGCTGAAAAGAAAAATAATAAAAATGTTGGCAATCTCAATGAAACTAATGCTGGAACTATTCTGGTGGGCAGTGACAGTGCAGGAAGACATCATTATATCTCCTTTTCTTTTCCAGTTCTTTTATCTTGTATTAGAGTCAAAGAGACGCACTACGCAGAAACTGCAGCTTTGGCCCTACTTGCCCATGCTAACCAAGATGCCCCATCTCTCTCTCCATCTCTCTCTCCCTCTCTCTCTCCCTCCATCCCTCTCTCTCTCCCTCCATCTCTCTCTCACTCTCACTCTCTCCCTCTCTCCCTCTCTCTCCTCTCCCTCCTCTCCCTCCCTCTCTCCCTCCCTCCGTGTCTCTCTCCATCTCTCCCTCCCTCCTTCTCCCTCTCTCTCTCTCTCTCCCTCGCTCTCTCTCTCTCCATCTCTCTCTCCATCTCTATCGGCTGGGAAGGCGGATGAAGGCCTCCGGTCGTCTTGGACTCCATGCCACTGGATCCTGACCCAGATCTGTCAAGGGCCGTGTGGTGGCTGTCTGTGCACCAGTCTCCCCACGTTAAACAAAGTCACGCACTGGCGTCCTCCATGAGAGGACAGTCACACTCGTGTCTAGTGACCGCCCTTGATGATGAAGATCTCTATATATCCTCAGTCAGTCAGGCTATACCTTTGGAAAAGTAATGAACGAACGCTTCACATTGAAGACCCTTTGCCCAGGTGTTATAGACAATAGACAATAGGTGCAGGAGAGGCCATTCGGCCCTTCGAGCCAGCACCACCATTCAATGTGATCATGGCTGATCATCCCCAATCAGTACCCCGTTCCTCCCTTCTCCCCATATCCCCTGACTCCGCTATCTTTAAGAGCCCTATCTAGCTCTCTCTTGAAAGTATCCAGAGAACCGGCCTCCACTGCCCTCTGAGGCAGAGAATTCCACAGACTCACCACTCTGGGAGAAAAAGTGTTTCCTCGTCTCCGTTCTAAATGGCTTACTCTTTATTCTTAAACTGTGTGTGTGGCCCCTGGTTCTGGACTCCCCCAACATCGGGAACATGTTTCCTGCCTCTAGCATGTCCAAGCCCTTAACAATCTTACATGTTTCAATGAGATGCCCTCTCATCCTTCTAAACTCCAGTGTGTACAAACCCAGCCGCTCCATTCTCTCAGCATATGACGGCCCTTCAACTTTTCTACATTCTACATTTGCAGCCTAACCTGCTGTGTACTTTTTTTGATTTCCAGCAAATGCAGACAAATCCATTCTCTGAAGCTTGTATACTTGAACTGCTGGGTAAAGCTCAGTGAGCAAGACTTGTGGTTTAGTGTTTCCGGGCTCCTTCAACTTGCGGTGACTGTCAGAGACATTCTGGAGAACGATAGTCTGGCCAATTATTCTGAAGAGCTTCCTCATCTCATGGTAACAGGAAGCGATTGTTAGCGTTCTCAAAGGGATAGCACAAACCATGAAGGGCTGAGCAGCCTTTTCTCATGCTATTGCTTTTGTGGTTGGTATACATCAATGACTTTTTCTTCAGCAATATGTCTGGTTTCAGTTTCAGTCTAGAGGCCTGGTGAAATCCCCTGGAAAGTCATCCTTTACCACCTTTGTTGACCTCGGCATGTATCAGATGGGTGCTGGAGGGGAGACCATCCAAATCGCTGGTGAGTCCACACATTTACTTAACCCAGCATTTTTCCCAAATGAAAGATAGATGTACTGTCAGCCCCCCATTGGAGCATGCCCACCGAGTCTGCGCCGGCCAGCGATCCCCGTTCCCCACCTCCAACGGGATCCCACCACTGGCCACATCTTCCCATCTCCGCCCCTTTCGGCTTTCCGCAGAGACCGCTCCCTTCGCAACTCCCTGGTCAACTCATCCCTTCCCGCCCAAACCACCCTGGTACTTTCCCTTACAACCGCAGGAAATACTACACTTGTCGCTTTACCTCCCCCCTTGACTCCATTCAAGGACCCAATCAGTCTTTCCAGGTGAGGCAGAGGTTCACCTGCACCTCCTCCAACCTCATCTCCTGCATCCGCTGTTCCAGCTGTCAGCTGCTCTACATCGGTGAGACCCAAGCGCAGGCTCGGCGATCGCTTCGCCCAACACCTCCGCTCAGTTCGCAATAATCAACCTGATCTCCTGGTGGCTCAGCACTTCAACTCCCCCTCCCGTTCCCAATCCGACCTTTCTGTCCTGGGCCTCCTCCATGGCCAGAGTGAGGCCCACCACAAATTGGAGGAGCAGCTCCTCATATTTTGCTTGGGTAGTTTACACCCCAGCGGTATGAACATTGACTTCTCCAATTTCAGGTAGTCCCTGCTTTCTCCTCCCCTTCCCAGCTCTCCCACAGCCCACTGTCTCCGCCTCTTCCCTTTTTCTTCCCGCCCCCCCCCCCCCCCACATCAGTCTGAAGAAGGGTCTCGACCCGAAACGTCACCTATTCCTTCACTCCATAGATGCTGCCTCACCCCGAGTTTCTCCAGCATTTTTGTCTATCACCGAACACTAACGCTATCCTACACACTAGTGGCAATTTATAATATTTACCGAAGCCAATTAACCTACAAATCTGCACATCTTTGAAGCTCCTGGAGGAAAGGCTACGGTGGCGCAGCGGTAGAGTTGCTGCTTTACAGCGCTTGCAGCGCCGGAGACCCAGGTTCGATCCCGACTACGGGTGCTGTCTGTACGGAGTTTGTACGTTCTCTCCGTGAACGCGTGGGTTTTCTCTGAGATCTTCGGTTGCCTCCCACACTCCAAAGACGTACGGGTTTGTAGGTCAATTGGCTTGGTGTATGTGTAATGTGTAATATAGTGTTAATGTGCGGGGATCGCTGGTCGGTGCGGACTCGGTGGGCTGAAAGGCCTGTTTTCGCGCTGTATCGCTTTTTTAAACCCATGTGGTCCCACGGAGAACGTACAGACTCCATACAGACAGCACCCATGGTCAGGATCGAACTGTGGTCTCTGGCGCACTGCCGCCCCTTGGCATAAACAGAATTTGAGTTGTGATATGGCTGGAATGCAAATTCGGTGAAACAGAGGCCTGGCCATTTTAGAATTAAGTTAAAATGTTGAAATAATAACATTGGGCTTTGTTAAAATTGCTTTCAGAATGTTATATCCGTGCGTGGTAAATGACAACAGCGAGCGAGTTCTTCCATCAGTTCGTGCCATTATGGGAATATCTGGGCGGAACAGTGGCACAACTGCTAGCTCCTGACCTCGAGTCTGTGTGGAGTTGAACGCTCTCCCTGGGACTGCGTGGGTTTCCTCCAGGTGTTCCAATTTCCACCCACACCCCAAAGATGCGAAAGTGGGACAATATAGAACTGGGGGGTGAATGGGTGATCGATAGTCGGCATGGACTCGTGGTCTGTTTCCACGCTATATCTCTAAGCTAAACTATTGAGAGGTTTAAGAAGGAACTGCAGATGCTGGAAAAATCGAAGGTAGACAAAAATGCTGGAGAAACTCAGCGGGTGAGGCAGCCTCTATGGAGAGAAGGAATAGGTGACGTTTCAGTTCTTCAAACTGAAGAAGGGTCTCGACCCAAAACGTCGCCTATTCCTTCACTCCGTAGATGCTGCCTCACCCGCTGAGTTTCTCCAGCATTTTTGTCTACCCTGGGACATCTTAATCATATCGATAAACGCAGTAAAACTGTACGTACAGACACAATAGTGCCATCTGGTTGAGATTAATAGGAACAAAGATTTATAAAGGTGATCGATTACTATTGATTGCCGTAGCCCACAAACACTTTGTGTATCAAATCATCAGAGGAATAGATCGGGTAGACGCACAGAGTCTCTTGCGTGGAGTTGGGTTAATCGAGGACCAGAGGACAGAGGTTTAATGTATTGTGTTCAATTCTGGGCACCAAGTTATCGGAAAGATGTTGTCAAGTTGGAAAGGGTGCAGCGAGGATTTACGAGGTTGTTGCCAGGTCTTGAGGGCCTGAGCTGCAGGGAGAAGTTGAGCAGACTGGGAGTTTTTTCCTTAGAGCGCAGGAGGTTGAGGTGTGATCTTATAGTGATGCACTGTGTAAGAAAGAACTGCAGATGCTTGAAAAATCGAAGGCAGACAAAAATGCTGGAGAAACATAGCGGGTGAGGCAGCATCTACGGAGCGAGGGAATAGGTGACGTTTCGGGTCAAGGCCCTTGTTCAGACTGATGTGGGGGGGCGGGAAGAAGAAAAGAAGATGCGGAGACAAAGAGATCATGAGAGGAATAGATCGGGTAGACGCACAGAGTCTCTTGCCCAGAGTAGGGGAATCGAGAACCAGAGGTTTAAGGTGAGGGGGGAAAGATTTAATAGGAGCCTGAGGGGTAATTATTACACAGGTTTATAGAACAAAGAGGTAGTTGAGGCAGGTACTATCGCAAGTTTTAATAAACATTTGGACAGGTCAAGGATAGGAACGGTTTAAAGGGATATGGGCCAAACGTAGGCAGGTGGGACTAGTGTAGATGGGACATAGTGGTTGTGGACAAGTAGTTTCCGCTCTATGACTTCCGTCCTTATTCATGCCATCCAAATTGTACACCGGTCACTGAAAGTTGGCGTGCAGGTACAGCAGGCAGTGAAGAAAGCTAATGGAATGTTGGCCTTCATAACAAGAGGATTTCAGTATAGGAGTAAAGAGGTTCTTCTGCAGTTGTATAGGGCTCTGGTGAGACCACATCTAGAGTATTGTGTACAGTTTTGGTCTCCTAATTTGAGGAAGGACATCCTTGTGATTGAGGCAGTGCAACATAGGTTCACAAGATTGATCCCTGGGATGGCGGGACTGTCATATGAGGAAAGATTGAAAAGACTAGGCTTGTATTCACTGGAGTCTAGAAGGATGAGGGGGATCTTATAGAAACATATACAATTATAAAAGGACTGGACAAGCTAGATGCAGGAAAAATGTTCCCAATGTTGGGCGAGTCCAGAACCAGGGGCCACACAGTCTTAGAATAAAGGGGAGGCCATTTAAGACTGAGGTGAGAAAAACCTTTTTCACCCAGAGAGTTGTGAATTTGTGGAATTCCCTGCCACAGAGGGCAGTGGAGGCCAAGTCACTGGATGGATTTAAGAGAGAGTTAGATAGAGCTCTAGGGGGCTAGTGGAGTCAAGGGATATGGGGAGAAGGCAGGCACGGGTTATTGATTGGGGACGATCAGCCATGATCACAATGAATGGCGGTGCTGGCTCGAAGGGCCGAATGGCCTCCTCCTGCACCTATTTTCTATGTAAATTTCTGTGCTCTGTGGTGGCTGTTAAATCACGCTCATTACACAGGAGTGCCAAATTACAGGAATTTAATCTGCAATTAATCCAAGGCATTCCTGGTTCAGCTGGGTGGCGTAGCGGTAGAGTTGCTGCCTCACAGCGCCAGAGACCCGGGTTCCATCCTGACTACTGGTGCTGTCTATACGGAGTTTGCACGTTCTCCCCGTGACGTGCATATGTTTTCTCCGTGATCTCTGGTTTTCTCCCACACTCCAGGTTTGTAGGTTAATTGGCTTTGGTAAAATTGTAAGTTGTCCCCAGTGCGTGTAAGGGTGTGCGGGGATCGCTGGTCGGCGCGGACTCGGTGGGCCGAAGGGCCTGTTTCCGCGCACTGAACTGAACTCAAAAGTCAGCGCTCAGCCCGTGTTACATGTTCGATGGTATGTTTCGTGGTTGGAACACGGGGTTGGGGTTTTGACGAGCTGCTGAGATTGTCTGGTGTGGTTTGTGGAACAACGCAGGGGCTTGCTTCCTCCCCTTGAAAAGCAGCACGGCACCAAAGCTGATTCAGAATCTCCTCCGGTAATTGATGCCAGCTTTAGCGGGGTGCCCAGCTGCCAACCACATGGCAGCAGCTTAGAATCACGAGCATCGTGACGGAGACATTTAATGAATAAGCCCATTGTCTGGGGATTTAAAGTGAGCGTATATCGCCTCCTATGGGAGGTAAAGGGGGAACGCGAGCTGCAGATTGCCTTAAAAGACATTAACGTTCGACATCAATCTCCAGAAATCCCCATTTGATACAGCGTGGAAACAGGCCCTTCAGCCCAACTTGCCCACACCAGCCAACACTAGTCCCACCTGCCTGAGTTTGGCCCATATACCTCCAAACCTGTCCAATCCATGAGCCTATCTGAATGTTTCTTAAACGCTGTGATAGTCCCTGCCTCAGCTACCTCATCTGGCAGCTCGTTCCATACACCCACCACCCTTTTGTGAAGCAGTTCCCCCCAAAGGTTACTGTTAAATCTTTTCCCCCTCACCTTAAACCTATGTGCTATGGTTCTCCATTCCCCGACTCTGGGTAAGAGATGATTGTTCACGCTTTCTTCATTAATTAATGTGATGGAAGAATTAGGCCATTCGGCCCATCAAGTCTACTCCGCCATTCAATCATGGCCGATCTATCTCTCCCTCCTAACCCCATTCTCCTGTCTTCTCCCCGTAACCCCTAACACCCGCACTAATCAAGAATCTATCTATCTCTGCCTTCAAAATATCCATTCAGAAACATCAATCTGAAGAAGGGTTTCGGCCTGAAACGTTGCCTATTTCCTTTGCTCCATAGATGCTGCTGCACCCGCTGAGTTTCTCCAGCACTTTTGTCTACCTTTGATTTTCCAGCATCCGCAGTTCCTTCTTAAACATTTAGAAAAATACTAATTCTTGATCAGTACTGGTGACTGCGGTTATGGGGAGAAGGCAGGAGAATGGGGTTGGGAGGGAAAGATAGATCGGCCATGATTGAATGATGGAGTAGACGTGATGGGCCGAATGGCCTCATTCTGCTCCTGTCGCTTGTGACCTTATGATGGTGGTTAATCCTGGTTGTGAATAAACGTTGTTTTCTCCTCCTAGGATTGAGTATCAGCGACGTGAGTCGACTAAACCAGCAGAAAAACGAGGACAGGAAATGCTCAGTGGTGAATGTGAATCCAGCCAACACACGACCGCACAGCGATACGCCAGAGATCCGCAAATACAAGAAGCGCTTCAACTCCGAAATACTTTGTGCCGCCTTGTGGGGTCAGTAATAGACAATAGGTGCAGGAGTAGGACTTCCAGCCAGCACCGCCATTCAATGTGATCACGGCTGATCGTCCCCAATCAGTACCCCGTTCCTGCCTTCTCCCCTGACTCCGCTATCTCTAAGATCTAGCTCTCTCTTGAAAGTATCCAGAGAACCGGCCTCCACCGCTTTCTGAGGCAGAGAATTCCACAGACTCGCATCTCTCTGTGTGAAAAAGTGTTTCTTCGTTCTAAATACAATACAATACCATTTATTGTCATTTGAGCCTCAGTGAGGCTCAAACGAAATTCCGTTCCAAAATGGCCTACCCCTTATTCTTAAACTGTGTGGCCCCAGTTTCTGGACTCCCCCAACATCGGGAACATGTTTCCTGCCTCTAGCGTGTCCAAACCCTTAATAATCTTATATGTTTCAATAAGAACCCCTTCTAAACTCCAGAGTATACAAGCCCAGCTGCTCCATTTTCTCAGCATATGACAGTACCGCCATCCTGGGAATTAACCTTGTAAACCTACGCTGCACTCCCTCAATAGTCCTTCCTCAAATTAGTGTTGACTAATAACCCCCCACAAATTAATGGAAGTGTTGACTCTTAAATGTCCCTGCAGCCTCTGCATGGCTCCCAATTCAGATAGGTGCGTTGTAGAGTGGAAACAGGCCCTTTGGCCCAACTTGCCCACTCCAGCCAACACTAGTCCCACCTGCCGCCTTTAGGACCATACCCCTCCAAACCTGCCCTACCCATGTACCTATCTAACTGTTTCTTAAACGTTAGGATAGTCCCAGCCTCAACTACCTTCTCTGGAAGCTCGTTCCATACATACACCCCCCACCCTCTGTGTGAAAAAGCTACCCATCAGGTTCCTATTAAAACTTTTCCACCCTCACCTTAAACCTATGTCCTCTGGTCCTCGATTCCCCTACTCTGGGCAAGAGACTCTGTGCGTCTACCTGATCTATTCCTCTCATGATTTTGTACCTCTATAAGATCACCCCCTCATCCTCCTCGTCCTCGCCTACTCAACTCAACCTTTCCCTATGGATCACAGCCTCTAGTACTGGCAACATCCTCATAAATCGTCCCTGCACCTTTTCCAGCTTGACAACATATTTCCCATGGCATGGGTAACACAGCCTGGCTAGCTCAGTGGGTAGAGCATGAGACTCGTAACCTCTGGGTCCTGGGTTCGAGCCCCACGTAGGGCGACACACTAGTGCGGCATGTTGGCGCAGCGGTAGAGTTACTGCCTTACTGCGCCAGAGACCCGGGTTTGATCCCAACACAGGGTGCTGTCTGTACGGAGTTTGTACGTTCTTTCCGTTTTCCCACATCTCCGAGATCTTCGGTTTCCTCCCACACTCCAAAGACGTACAAGTTTGTAAATGAATTAGTTTGTTATCAATGTAAAATTGTCCCCAGTGTGTGTAGGGTGGCGCCATCCTCTGGGGATCGCTGGTGGTGCGGTTCGGTGGGCCGAAGGGTCTGTATCGCGCTGTATCTCTAAACAAAACTAAACTAAAATGGGTGCCCTGAACACAACACAATACTCTAAATGGGTGCAGCAGCATCTATGGAGCGAAGGAAATAGGCAACGTTTCGGCCCGAAACGTTGCCTATTTCCTTCGCTCCATAGATGCTGCTGCACCCGCTGAGTTTCTCCAGCACTTTTGTCTACCTTCGATTTTCCAGCATCTGCAGTTCCTTCTTAAACACAATACTCTAAATGCGGTCTTGCATACACGACCAGGTCAGGTCGGAGGGAGTTCCATGTAATCCCGTGCTACCTGCTTCATGGTCGGATAGTCGGCGACTAAACCGTCTCCCCCACCTGGTTTGCCAGGTGAGGAGGGGGCTGTGGACCCCCAGCAGGACCAAAATCAAGATCTGTCAAAGGGCGGGTGAGCTCCAAGTGAGCCAACAGCTGTTCACACTTCAGTAGAAGCTGTGATCACTGTCGTACACGGCATTGTAAGGAATAATGATAAAACACACACACACTCACACCAATATCCGATACTTCCAGCGGCGGAAGTCCGCAGGAACTGGAGGACAGAGATACGTGGTGCGTCCATCACCGTTCCCGTCGGTAACCAGCACCACTGCGTCGCTAATGTTTTCTTTTTTTTTAATATACTGTGTCCCACGGTACGAGTTCATTCCAAGAGTTCTCCCAAGTTTGCCCGGATTCGAACTCGGAGATTTACGGCAATGGCCACTCGTCGGTACTCGGGGCTCTCGTGGACATTTTTCAACATGTTGAAAAATCTTCATGAGTCTTCCCGTGCTTACCTGCCGTTAGCGAGTCTTCCCGAGTACCTGCCGTTAGCGCTAAGAGACGTCCCCGAGCTCCGACGTACCCGCTAGGTTCATTCTCCGTGCTTACCACGAGTTTGATTTTTTTTAAACGCGGGAGAGCTCTTGGAATGAACTTGCACCGTGGGACAGGGCTATTACATAGTTAACCCAGTTTTCCCAGCGTGACACAAATAAATCCCGTTTAAAGTAAACATATGCTGTTATTTTCTCCATTGTATAAATGTCCATTGTGATGACCATCCATGTTGCTAATGTTTTCAACAAAGATGATGATGTATAACTGCGACATGACTGACCTCCTGAATGTGGACGGGGGGCATTACTTTTGGTTGTCGTGAGGCTTATTCAACCTTGCATCCTGTACTGTGTCAAAGGTGTGAACCTGCTGGTGGGAACAGAGAATGGACTCATGCTCCTCGACCGCAGCGGGCAAGGCAAAGTCTACAGCCTCATCAGCCGCCGACGTTTCCAGCAGATGGATGTCCTGGAAGGACTCAACCTCCTCATCACCATATCAGGTGAATCTTTTTGCCCCTCTACAACCGAGACCAATGACCTGGCATCCAAGTGTTTGACGGCGCTGGGCCTGGACTCGCTGGAGTTTAGAAGGTCGAGGGCGGTGGGGGAACCTCATTGAAACCGTCCGAACAGTGAAAGGCCCGGATAGAGTGGACGTGGAGAGGATGTTTCCACTGACAATAGACAATAGGTGCAGGAGTAGGTCATTTGGCGCTTCGAGCATGCACCGCCATTCAATGTGATCATGGCTGATCATCCCCAATCAGTACCCCTGCCTGCCTTTTCCCCATATCCCCTGACTCTGCTATTTTTAAGTCCTCTGGTCCTCGATTCCCCTACTCTGGGTAAAAGACTCTACCCGATCCAGGTTTCAGGAGAGAACAGGCCTTTCCCTACACACCCCTCTACGGAATGAATAGAATACTTTCTTGTCACATTTGACAAGTCACAGTGAAATTCTTTGCTTATATACCCAAGGTATGCAAATAGTGGCCACATAAAGGGCACTCACAAAGTTACAAAGCAACCGCGCGCCAGGTCCCCCTTTCATTTTTGTTCCAAGGAACGCTGGCTGGGCCATGATCATCTTGTTACTCGCCCCCCTCAGGTAAACGGAACAAGCTGCGAGTCTACTATTTGTCCTGGTTACGGAATAAGATTTTGCACAACGACCCTGAAGTGGAGAAGAAGCAGGGCTGGACCACCGTGGGTGACATGGAGGGCTGTGTCCACTACAAAGTGGGTGAGTAATGATCCCCAGCAGCAGAACTAGGCCGTTCACACCATCCCGTCTCCTCCGTCATTCCATTGTCGTTCATTCATCTCTCCCTCTTAACCCCATTCTCCTGCCTTCTCCCCATAACCCCTGACACCCGTACTAATCAAGAACCAATCAAAGGTACACAAAAATGCTGGATAAACTCAGCGGGTGCAGCAGCATCTATGGAGCGAAGGAAATAGGCAACGTTTCGGGCCGAAACGTTGCCTATTTCCTTCGCTCCATAGATGCTGCTGCACCCGCTGAGTTTCTCCAGCATTTTTGTGTACCTTCAATTTTCCAGCATCTGCAGTTCCTTCTTAAACAAGAACCAATCAATCTTTGCTTTAAAATTGTGTGGGAAGGAACGGTCACGGTGGCGCAGCGTTAGAGTCGCTGCCTTACAGCGAATGCAGCGCCGGAGACCCGGGTTCCATCCCGACTACTGCTTCTGTCTGTACGGAGTTTGCACGTTCTCCCCGTGACCTGCGTGGGTTTTCTCCGAGATCTCCGGTTTCCTCCCTCACTCCAAAGACGTGCAGGTTTGTAGGTTAATTGGCTTGGTGTAAATGTAAAAAAAAAATTGTCCCTGGTGTGTGTAGGATAGTGTTAATGTGCGGGGATCGCCGGTCGGTGAGGACTCGATGGGCCGAAGGGCCTGTTTCCGCGCTGTATCTCTAAACTAAACTGCGGATTCTGGTATGTACCGAAGATAGACACAAAGTGCTGGAGTAACTCAGCGGGTCAGGCAGCATCTCTGGGGAGAAGAAGGATGGGTGACAGTCCCGACCCGAAACGTCCCCTGGCCATTTGTGTGGAGAGATGCTGCCTGACCCGCAGAGTTATGCCAGCACTATGTGCGTATCTTCAGCTTTTACAATACCCAATGAAGAATCAGTAAAGAACAGTGGGCGGAACAGTGGCGCAGGCGTTGAATCGCTACCTCCAAGCGCCAGAGACCCGGGTTCGATCCTGACCGGGTTTGTCTCTTGTCTGTACGGAGTTTGTACCTTCTCCCCATGACCTGCGTGGGTTTTCTCCGGGTGCTCTGGTTTCCCCCCCACATTCCAAAGACACAGATCTGGAGGTTAATACCCTGAGTATAATTGTAAGTTGTCCCCAGTGTGTGTGGGACGGTGTAAGTGTGCAGGGATCGCTGGTGAACGCAGACCCGTTGGGCCGAAGGGCCTGTTTCTGCGCTGTATCTCTAAACTAAACTAAACAAAGTGCCTATGGATTTCAGGTTTTGAGATCTGAACAGCGAGCCCGTTGAAGCTTTTGCTGCATGACAGTGAACTAAAATGGTTCCCAGTATTAGCTAAGCCTCTTAGGAGGTACATTCATTGCCACAGAAGGCTGCGGAGGCCAAGTCAATGGGTGTTTTAAGGCAGAGATAGACAGATTCTTGATTAGTGCGGGGCGGGTGTCAGGGGTTACGGGGAAACGGCAGGAGAATGGGGTTGAGAGGGAGTGATTGATCAGCCGTGAATGAATGGCAGAGTAGACTTGATGGGCCGAATGGCCTAATTCTGCTGCTAGAACGTATTAACATGCACTCCTTGAGGTATCTGCTGCATCAGGACCTTGTGCAAGTCACCATCGAGCGCGCGCACTGACTCTAGCCGGACGGGACCTTGTGTCTCGGGAGACCGAGGAGGCAGAGTAATGATGTGATGTTTCTCTTCACAGTGAAGTACGAGAGGATCAAGTTCCTGGTCATTGCTCTGAAGAACTCTGTCGAGGTTTACGCCTGGGCTCCCAAGCCTTACCACAAGTTCATGGCATTCAAGGTTATCTTCTGTGTTTTGTTATGGCACTTATTGTCTCCACTGCCTGGATGCTAATAGCTAATGAAGGGGGCGGCACAGTGGGTCTGGGTCCTGGCGTTTGGGGCACAGTGGGTGATACAATGGCGTGGGGTGTAGCAGAGGGGTGCACTGAAGGGGGGAAACTATGGCGCAAAACGGGTGGCGCGGAGTGGGGGGCACGGTGACGCAGAGGGGGTTGTGGCACAAATTCTGGTCCAAAAACTGCAGATGCTGATTCAAAAAACAAGATCAGTACGCTGGAGTAACTCAACAGGGCAAGCAGCACCTCTAGAGAACACGGATAGGTAATGTTCAGGGTCAGGACCCTTCTTCAGACATAATCAAGGACCTTTTTCCACTGTGGTCACCCTCTCTTCTCCCGTCCAACAGAAAATACGAACGGCTAAAACCAATGTACTGCCAGATTCAGCCACTGCTTCTTCCCCACTGTTATCAGACTACTGTACGGTCCTCCCGTAAGCTAGCGTGTAGTCCCAATCCTCTGACCTGCCACATTGCAGATCTTGCACTTTTTCTCAGGTGGACATAAATGCTGGAGAAACTCAGCGGGTGAGGCAGCATCTATGGAGAGAAGGAAATAGGCGACGTTTCGGGTCGAGACCCTTCTTCAGACTGATGTGGGGGTGGGGGGGGGGGGGGACGGGAAGAAGAAAGGAAGAGGCGGAGACAGTGGGCTGTGGGGAGAGCTGGGAAGGGAGGGAGGGAGAAAGCAGGGACCACCTGAAATTGGAGAAGTCAATGTTCATACCGCTGGGGTGCAGACTACCCAAGCGAAATAGGAGGTGCTGCTCCTCCAATTTGCAGTGGGACTCACTCTGGCCATGGAGGAGGCCCAGGACAGAAAGGTGGGATTGGGATTTGGGATTTGGGAATGGGAGGGGGAGTTGAAGTGCTGGGCCACCGGGAGATCAGGTTGGTTATTGCGAACCGAGCGGAGGTGTTGGGCGAAGCGATCGCCAAGCCTGCGCTTGGTCTCACCGATGTAGAGCAGCTGACACCTAGAGCAGCGGATGCAGTAGATGAGGTTGGAGGAGGTGCAGGTGCCTCACCTGGAAAGACTGCTTGGGTCCTTGGATGGAGTCAAGGGGGGAGGTAAAGCGACAAGTGTAGCATTTCCTTCGAGACTTTTTCTCTGTACCTGTAATGCTTTGGTGCTTTCACTGCTATTCTGCACTACCTGCTGTACATGTCTGTCGCTTGATGGTACTCGAATAAAGTACGATCTTACATGGGAGCACGCAAGCAAACCTTCACTGTATCCCAGTATATGTGACCATAGTTTAGCTTTAGCTTAGAGAAAGGTCAGCTCGGGGGGGAGTTCCCCCCCCCGCCACGGGTACCATGTAATCCCGTGCTACCTGCTCCTGCTCCATGGTCGGATAATCGGCGACTAAACCGTCTCCCCCACCTGGTTTGCCAGGTGAGGAGGGGGCTGTGGACCCCCAGCAGGACCTGTCAAATGGCGGATGAGCTCCTAGCAAGCCGATGGCCATCCACACTTCAGTAGAAGTTGCGATCACTGTCGTACACAGCATTGTAAGGCACCGTGCCCGTTGATGTTTTCAGCGATGATGATGATTTGAGTAACGCCGCAGAACCAGGCCCTTCAGGACCACCGACCCCATCCTACGCACACTGGGGACAATTTACAATTTTTACCCAAGCCAATTAACCTACAAACCTGCGCCTCTCTGCCTCAGAGGGCGGTGGAGACCGGTTCTCTGGATGCTTTCAAGAGAGAGGCTCTTAAAAATAGTGGAGTCGGGGGATATGGGGAGAAGGCAGGAACGGGGCACTGATTGGGGATGATCAGCCATGATCACATTGAATGGCGGTGCTGGCTCGAAGGGCCGAATGGCCTACTCCTGCACTTATTGCCTATTGTCTATTGAGTGGGAGGAAATCGGAGCACCCAGAGAAAACCCACGTAGGTCACGGGGAGAACGTACAAACTCTGTACGGGCAGCGCCCGTGGTCAGGATGGAACCCGGGTCCCTGGCGCTGTGAGGCAGCAACTCTACCGCTGCGCCACCGTGCTGCCCATTCCTCAGCGGGTAGATTGATTTTAATTGTTGAAAACTATTAACAAAAGCTCCCTTTGTTTCCACTGCGTCTCCAGTCATTTACAGACCTGCCTCATCGACCGTCTCTGGTTGATTTGACTGTAGAGGAAGGGCAGAGGTTGAAGGTTGTTTACGGATCGAGTACTGGCTTCCACGCGGTCGATGTGGACTCTGGAAATACCTACGATGTTTACATCCCGGTGCATGTAAGTTTCTCATCCACTCCCATCAGCACAAAATGGAGGTGAATGTATTGGAGGGGGGGCAGTGGGGAGGTTACAGGAAAACAAGGGACATCCGCAAACGAGAATAAACTTGGCTAGCATCCCCTCGCTTGATGAGGGATACGGGCCAAGCGCAGGCAGGTGGGATTAGTGTAGATGGGACATTTTGGTTGCATGGGTATGTTGGGCCGAAGGGCCTGTTTCCACATTGTATGGCTCTGTGACTGTGGCCGAGTGTAGTGTTACAACATTATAGTGTAACAGTTACAGAGGGAAAAGTACACGGTCCACACTGAGGTAGGTTGGAAGATTGGACAGGTTTATGGGCAGGACAGGTTTAGAGGCTTATATGGGCGGTGGGATTAGTGTAGATGGGCAAGTTGGGCCGAAGGGCCTGTTTCCACGTTGTATGACTCTAACTCTATGACTCTAGGAGGTGCAATGGCTAACAATTAGTAGTGCAACAGCAACACTGCCCCAACAGCCGATACCAGTGAGGTTTTAGTTTTAGAGATACAGAGCGGAAATAGGCCCTTCGGCCCACCAGGTCCGCGCCGACCAGCGATCACCGCACATTAACACCATCCTACACCACTAGGGACAGTTTTTACACATTTACCAAGCCAATTAACCTACAAACCTGCACGTCTTTGGAGTGTGGGAGGAAACAGAAGATCTCGGAGACAACCCACGCAGGTCACGGGGAGAACATGCAAACTCCGTACAGACAGCACCCGTAGTCGGGATCTCTACAACCCGGGTCTCCAGCACTGCATTCGCTGTAAGGCAGCAACTCTACCGCTGCGCCACCGTGACCGGACTGCAGAACTCCGTGCAGACGATCGCAACGTTTTCCACACTGTGCGACCACAACACTAAACCTGTTGTCTATTGCTGTGTAGATTCAGTCCCATATGATGCCTCATGCCATTGTGATTCTGCCCAACACCTCTGGAATGGAGATGCTTCTGTGCTACGAAGATGAAGGCGTCTACGTGAACACGTACGGCCGTATCATGAAGGATGTGGTGTTACAGTGGGGCGAGATGCCCACCTCCGTGGGTAAGTTCACTTCAGTTTAGTTCACCGTCACATGTACCGAGGTACAATGAAAAGCTTTTTGTTGTGTGCTAAAGGGCCTGTCCCACTGTACGAGGTAATTCCACAGTTCTCCCGAGTTTCCCCGATTCGAACTCGGAGAATTACGGTAATGGCCGCTCGTAGGTACTCGGGGCTCTCATGGACATTTTTCAACATGTTGAAAAAACTTACCGCGTTTCCCGAGCACCTGCCGTTAGCGTTACGAGCCGCTAAGAGACGTCCCGGTCTCCGATGTACCCGCTACGTACATTCTACGTACTTACCACGAGTTTGATTTTTTTTTTTTAACTCGGGAGAGCTCTTGGGTAAACTCGTACAGTGGGACAGGCCCTTTACCAGTCAGTGGAAAGACAATACACGATTACAATCGAGCCGTTCGCAGAGTACAGACTATCGCAACGTTTTAGAAACTATTAGACAGGTACATGGCAAGGCCAGGTTTGGAGGGGGGGGATATGGGCCAAACACAGGCAAGTGGGACTAGTGTTGATGGGACATGTTGGTCGGCGTGGGCAAGCAGGGCCGAAGGGCCTGTTTCCACCCCGTTAAACTCTGTGTCTCTATGACTTTAGAAAGTAGATGAGGAGGAATTTCTTTCGACATTTCGAGATACAGTGTGGAAACAGGCCCTTCGGCCCACCGAGTCCATGCTGACCAGCGATCACCCCGTACACTAGCACTATCCTACACACTACACCGTGGCGTAGATGTAATAATAATAATAATGGATGGGATTTATATAGCGCCTTTCTAATACTCAAGGCGCTTTACATCGCATTATTCATTCACTCCTCAGTCACACTCGGTGGTGGTAAGCTACTTCTGTAGCCACGGCTGCCCTGGGGCAGACTGACGGAAGCGTGGCTGCCAATCTGCGCCTACGGCCCCTCCGACCACCACCAATCACTCACACACATTCACACACAGGCAAAGGTGGGTGAAGTGTCTTGCCCAAGGACACAACGACAGTATGCACTCCAAGCGGGATTCGAACCGGCTACCTTCCGGTTGCCAGCCGAACACTTAGCCCATTGTGCCATCTGTTGTCCCAAATGTAGAGCTGTAGATGTAGAGCTGCTGCCACATGCTAGAGACAATTTTACCAAAGCCAGTGTACGTCTGGAGTGTGGGAGTAAACCGGAACACCCGGAGAAATACCACTTGGTCATAGAAAGAATGCACAAACTCCGTACAGACAGCACCCGCAGTCGGGATCAAACCCGGGTCTCTGGCGCCGCGAGGCAGCAACTCTACCGCTGCGCCACCGTGCCACCCTTGAGCTGATTGAGCAGTCGGTGGAAGATGCCCCAATAAAAGGCTCGATTGTAATCATGTGCTGTCTTTCCGCTGACTGGTTAGCAAGCAACAAGGGCTTTTCACTCTACCTCGCTACACGTGACGATAAACGGAACTATAAAATGTACGCCCTATATTTGCTTTCATGTATTCAAGCGAGAGTTGGATATAACTCTTAGATCTAACAGAACCGAGGGATATGGGGAGAAAACAGGAACGGGGGTACTGATTTTGGATGATCTGCCGTGATCATATTGGATGGCGGTGCTGGCTCGAATGGCCTACTCCTGCCCCTGTTTTTTTATGTTTCTATCACGGTGCATTTGTCATCACTGACTGAGCCCCCCCCCACCCCCCGTAACTCGCCTGCATTGTGTCTCTGTGCAGCGTACATCTGCTCCAATCAGATCATGGGCTGGGGCGAGAAGGCGATCGAGATCCGATCCGTGGAGACGGGCCACCTGGATGGAGTTTTCATGCACAAACGAGCGCAGCGGCTAAAATTCCTCTGCGAGCGGAACGACAAGGTAACCGTGGATCGCAAGGGGCCGCCGCGTAGACTTGTAATATTTCAGCAGTACGGAGAATATTTACGAGGATGTTGCCAGGACCAGAGGCAGTGAGCCTGATAACTAACAGCCGGGAAGAAACTGTCTCTGAACCTAAACTAAAAGGAGCTATAGGGAGAGGTTGAGTTGAGCAGGCTGGGACTATTCCTTGGAGCACAGGAGGATGAGGGGTGATCTTATAGAGGTGTACAAAGTCATGAGAGGATTTGGGTAGACAAAATTGGTGGAGAAACTCAGCGGGTGCGGCAGCAACTATGGAGCGAAGGAAATAGGCAACGTTTCGTTGCCTATTTCCTTCGCTCCATAGATGCTGCCGCACCCGCTGAGTTTCTCCACCAATTTTGTCTACCGTTTGATTTTCCAGCATCTGCAGTTAGGATAGGATCTTTATTGTCATTATAACATGTAAACATGTACCACGAAATTAAAAATGCCAACCAGTCAGTGCACCATTCACACATTATCTAAAAGCTAACGATACGTAAAAGAGAATATCTGAAATAAACAACTAAAATAAATTAACATGAAAAAAACAAGCATAAACACACAACCATACATTCTTCTGCCGATTCACAATCCCTTTGGTATGTAGCGCACCTGCGCTCATTTGGTGGCTATATTAAGTGTAGTTATTGCTGTGGGATAAAAACTGTTTTTGAGTCTGTTTGTCCTTGTCCTCGTTGATCTGTACCGTCTGCCTGACGGCAACAGTTCAAACAGGGAGTGTCCGGGGTGAGAAATGTCCTTTATAATGTTCTGGGATTTCTTGAGCTCCTTCTTGAACATGAGAGGAATAGATCAGGTAGACGCACAGAGTCTCTTGCCCAGAGTAGGGGAATCGAGGACCAGAGGACATAGGTTCAAGGTGAAGGGGAAAAGATTTAATAGGAATCCGAGGGGTAACTTTTTCACACAAAGGGTGGTGGGTGTATGGAAAGGGCTGCCGGAGGAGGTAGTTGAGGCTGGGATTATCAACTACTCAGGATCGAACCTGGGTCTCTGGTCTACCAGAGAGGCAGCTGCTCTACCACTGCACCACCGTATCACACAAGATGTATATATAGATATATATATATAATGGAAACGAGCTCAATCGATAATAATAATAATAATGGATGGGATTTATATAGCGCCTTTCTAGAATACTCAAGGCGCTTTACATCGCATTATTCATTCACTCCTCAGTCACACTCGGTGGTGGTGAGCTACTTCTGTAGCCACAGCTGCCCTGGGGCAGACTGATGGAAGCGTGGCTGCCAATCTGCGCCTACGGCCCCTCCGACCACCACCAATCACTCACACACATTCACACACAGACAAGGGTGGGTGAAGTGTCTTGCCCAAGGACACAACGACAGTATGCACTCCAAGCGGGATTCGAACCGGCTACCTTCCGGTCGCCAGCCGAACACTTAGCCCATTGTGCCATCGATCACCCGTTCACTCATTAATTCTATCATTCCTATCATTCTTTTACCCACTTTCTCATCTACTCCTTCCTTAATTACCTTCTGTGACAGTTCGTTCCATATACCCACTTCGATTTTTCCAGTGTTTCCTCGTTGCCGTTCTAAATGGCTTATTCCTTATTCTTAAACTGTGTGGCCCTGGTTCTGGACACCCCCGACATCGGGAACATATTTCCTGCCTCTAGCGTGTCCAAACCCTTAACAATCTTTGTTAAAACAAAGAACTGCAGATGCTAGATTACAAACAAAGACACAGAGTGCTGGAGTAACTCAGCAGGCCAGGCAGCATCCCTGGGGAACATAGAGAGGTGACGTGTTGGGACCATTCTTCAGACTTAATATATGGTAATATAAAATGTTTTTTACTGGAAGCAGCGAATATACAGGATGGAGATTTAGACAGAGAGATACAGCGCAGTAACGATGGTAAAATAATAGATAGATAGAGAGAGAGAGAGAGAGAGAGAGATAGATAGATAGATAGAGAGAGAGAGAGAGAGAGAGAGAGAGAGAGAGAGAGATAGAGAGGGAGAGGGAGAGGGAGAGGGAGAGGGAGAGGGAGAGGGAGAGGGAGAGGGAGAGGGAGAGGGAGAGGGAGAGAGAGAGAGAGATAGATTTTATTAATCCCTCAGGGAAATTCAGGCCATTGTTAGCTGCTTGCTAAGTGAGTACGAGAAACTGGTGCGACTTGTGTGGGGGAGGGATGGAGAGAGGGAGGGAATGCAGGGGTTAACATTTGTTTTATAGTATACCTAATCCATGTGAAAGTTTATGCCCAACTCACGCCTTGCCTTTAACCCCCCTGCAGGTATTTTTTGCCTCTGTTCGCTCTGGTGGAAGCAGCCAAGTTTACTTCATGACCTTAAACAGGAACACAATCATGAACTGGTAAAAAAAAAAGGGCCAAACCCGTTGGGACTACTGAAGCGCTGGGGTACTGTAAATATGACGGTGCATTTTGTAGATCAGAGATTTAAATGCCTTGGAGAGGTTTCTGTGGAACTCTGAATGGATCTCGTGCCTCAACAGACGTTGTCGTGACACCGTTGCTTTTCCCTTTTTTTTTTGTCGTGTTTCTTTCGGAATATCCGTCTTCTGGAGAACGAGTCTTGGCGGCTTGGCTTGGAGTTATGTGACCTAGACGAGCATGCTTTACTCATTACAACCCTAGAGCCACGTCACTGGTACACAGCACACAGATCGGATATGTACTTGGTTGTGTTTGGGGGAGAGGGGGGGGGGGGAGAGGGTGATGGATAATGGTTGGACAACCAGCCTCAGCTCTGACTGAATGCTCCATTGATAATGTTATCACAAACTAATCTACATCAGTCCAGGACAACTTCCGCCATCCAAATGTTGGAAGTCAACGTGGGTTACGTCCGGATTGGGAGCTCAATGTCGTGCGTGAATGCGTGCGTGCGTGTGGTATTTTCTTTTTGCCTGTTTTAGAATAGAATTGAGGTGGCCTTTCACGAATCCGAGCGTGGCCATCTCTGCAAAAATACATGGTTTCTGTTGGGTCGTGTCCAACTAGGACTGTGAATGGTGTGGGGGAAATTTCCATTTGTTGATTTGAGGGACCATTCGTCTTCATCGAAGGGCACTTTGTGGCCGGGGAGGGAAATCGGTGATGTTATGAAGGCTATATTTCCAGCAGGGTGCGGCCATTTTGTATCGAGGGACTATCTCAAAATGGCCGCGGGGTGGGTTGTGACTGGCACAATTGGATTGCACACAGATTAATCATAGAAGAACTCTTGAGTATTTGATGCCTTTCCCAATGACGGATAAATAACTCTCCCTCCATCTTGGCCGAAATCATTCTCTGCTGTACATCCATTACGTCAAGTCTGTTGACTGTGACTTCCCTCCCTTGATTTTGATACCTGATAGCGCAGAAAAACGCACAAAATTGGTCTAGCGGGCTTGTGGCTTCAGCCCATTCCTTGACTTTGGAACAGTTCCATAATTTCCGCAACCTTTTACTTGATTCTTGATATGTTGGTCACATGTGATGTCTTCTGCTTTGCGTACATGAGGTGTGCTAACAGTCACCACCTAAAGGGCAATGAAAAGTCACAAAGTATCCCGCACCAGGCCCCCCCTTTGACTCCCCTCCCCCCCTCAGGACACGCTGGATCCTCATTTGTTCCCCCCACGGCCTATCCCCCAGTTGAATCTGTGTGTTGGGTTTTTGGGGACATCGCACATATTAAATACAAAGATTGCCACTCGAGGCGTTGACATCTGAGCTTGGGTGAAAGTAAGAAGGTGAGAGGGTTTAGAGGTGAGTCAGGGTCGGGTCGTACAATCCAGCACAAATCTGGATGGAAGCTTTTGTTGCTGTGATTTAGACTTTGCTATGTTACATAGTCGGCTAGTTTAGTTTTTGAGATACGGCGCGGAAACAGGCCCTGTGGCCAACCGAGTCCCCACCAACCAGCGATCCCCGCACACTAACACTATTCCACGCACTCGAGGGACAATTTACAATTTTGACCCCAAAAAAAACAATTGGCCGACAATCCTGCACGTCTTTGTGGAGTGCGGGAGGAAACCGGCGCGATCCCGGAGAAAACTCACGCAGGTCATCGAGAGAACGTACAGACGGCACCCCTAGTCAGGATTGAACCCGGGACTCCGGCGCTGTGAGGCAGCAACTCTACCATTTCCCGGGCAGGATTGGAGTGAGCAATGGGTGGGCTGATACTGCATGGGGAAAGGGCAGAGCAGCAGTAGGAATCTGCCCATATTTTGAATGAAGATGGAATCAAACGATCGAACGACATCCCTTTTGAAACGAAACATCGTTTTAAAATGTCATTTCCGGGCGAGAATATTAAAGTGCTCTTCGGAGTGCATGGAGATGTTAGTGAGGTCATAATCTTGTGTCGAAGTACAGCTTATGATAACTTAAGGGAGGAGGAGAGAAGTGGGAGAGCATTGCGGCTAATAGATTGATCACATCATAGCCGTCTAACGGTGGCTATGGGAATAACTATCATAAACTCTGAACATTTCACACATGGGACCTACTTGCCATGAGTTTAAACCAAGGTATCATCGATGCTGTTCCATAACGTACATGGAAAGGATAGAAGGATATGAGCCAAATGCAGGCAGGTGGGACTAGTGTAGTCCGGCCCACCCAGTCCGCAACGACCAGCGAATCCCGCCCACTAACACTACCCTACATACACTTGGGACAATTTTACATTTTATACCAAGCCAATGAACCTACAAAATTTGTACGTCTTTGGAGTGTGGGAGGAAGCCAAAGAGCTCGGAGAAAACCCACGCAGGCCACGGAGGGAATGCACAAACTCCATCCAGACAAGCACCCATAGTCAGGATCGAACCCGGATCTCTGGCGCTGTGAGGCAGTAGCTCTACCTCTTCTCCACTGTGCAGCCCTTCAGGGACACTTTGGTCAGCATGGACAGGTTGGGGCCGAAGGGTCTACGTCCATGCTCTATGGCTCTTAAGATGGTACGTGATCTCTCTTGGGAGTCTGGCCTTCAATGCATTGAGCTGAACGTTATCCCTGGTGTGGCTCAGGAACCAGCTTCTCAGCCCCTCAGATCTGCTTTCTCCAATATTTGGCTAATGACGTCCATGTACCTTCACTCCACTCCCCCGTCTCTGCGCTGTTTTTCTGTGGGCCCCCAGTCACATGTACATCTCCAATAGCCTGATAGATAAGCTGCTCCTGAACCTGCATAGTCATAGCGTCACACAGCGTGGCCCAACTTGCCCACGCCTACCAACATGTCCCATCTACACTAGACCCACCTGCCTGCGTTTGACCCATATCCCTCTAAACCTATCCCATTCATTCACCTGTCTAAATGTTTCCTAAACGCTGCGATAGTCCCAGCCTCAACTACCGCCTCCGGCAGCTCGTTCCATACGCCCACCACCCTTATTGTGGAAAGATAAAGCTGCCCCTCAGGTTCCATATTAGGTGGTATAAATAAGGAGGACAGAAGTCAGAGAGTGATATAGCATGGAAACAGGCCCTTCGGCCCAACTTGCCCACGCCGACCAACATGCCCCATCCACACTAGACCCACCTGCTTGCCTTTGGCCCACATCCCTCTAAATCTGTCCTATCCACGTGCCGGTCTGATTGTTTCTTAAACATTGCGATAGTACCGTTCGCACTAGTTCCTTGATTTCCCCAGTGAATGTAGTGCGTTTGCGAGGCGCATGTAAGACCCAAGCGGTTTGCGAAGATTGGCGTTTGTTTCTTAGACATCATACGCCACCCTTTAAAGTCATTGGATTGTGCGGTGGCACCCACTTGCATCGACTGCTATGCATTGTAGTACCAATGCATGCACTGTGGTGCAGCCAGCATATGCATTGTAGCACCAATGCATGCATTGTGGTGCTGCAATGCACTGTGGTGACACCAGCGTGTGCATTGTAGCACCAATGCATGCACTGTGGTGTCACCGACGTATGCATTGCAGCGCCGGTGCATGCACTGTGGTGACACCGGCGTATGCATTGTAGCACCAATGCATGCACAGTGGTGTCACCGGCGTATGCATTGTAGCACCGATGCATGCACAGTGGTGATACCAGCGTATAATTCGTGCTGTTTTACGCCCGATGGAGTTCCCTGTCTGATTCGGTATCGAAATTAGGGGCCCTTTCACTGGTTGGCGAGCCTTCTCCCCTTGACGTTGGGGGGGGAAACTGTGTACAGCTTTGACTCAAAAGAAAGGATGCGTTCTATTTAAATGAAAATCTCTTTATTTTTGCTCCTGTAAATAGTCTTGAATGTCAACCATATATTTTGGGGTCAACGTGCTACGTGAAATAAGTTCTCTTTTCAGCAACAGATTAAAAAAAAAAGGCATTAAGACAATCGAGAGATGAATTGGCTTCTGTATGCACTCGTACGTAGCTTCCTTGCTCGTTATTGATCAGAAGTTCCGATTTAGGTTGGGGTGGGGTGGGGGGTGGGGGGGGTTGGGAGTGTCGCTATTATCTGTGCTTATCTGATCCATAGAGGCCCAAAGAATTTATGAGTTAAAAACAAATTGCTTGCGGCGTCCTCTGCCTCTTTATATAACGTGGGTCTTTAGTTTACAATGTGTGTTTAAGAGCTGTACTGTGACGTGGATTGTTCTTATTGTAATTTGGGCCACTTTCCTTTGGGTGAATGGGTGGCCTGAATGTACTGAAGTTATTTGGGGCTGGTTCCGATGGACTGACTATGTTTTTCTCTCTCTTTGTAGTAAAGGCAGTTTTTTTGTGAATGGCTTCCTGTGATTCTCTCGTCCCCCGCCCTCCCCCGTATTATTTCCTACGGCCACCACGCAAACTCGTAGATTCAAACTGCTGGCATGTGCCACGCGGGTTACGTTTTAGTTTATAGATACAGCGCGGAAACAGCACCGAGTCAGCGTCGACCAGCGATCGCCAACACTACCTTACACGCACCAGGGACAACTTCCAATTCTGCCGAAACGTTGCCTATTTCCTTTGCTCCATAGATGCTGCTGCACCCGCTGAGTTTCCCCAGCACTTTTGTCTACCTTCCTCCATAATGTCCTGAAATGAATCCACATTAAGCCTAATAACCACCTCGACTGGATCGTACGCAAGTGTTGTCGACAATACACGCTGAAAATATCTCCACCGACTTGAACATGACTCTAGACTTTAGAGATACAGCATGGAAACAGGCCCTTTGGCCCCACCGAGTCCGCACCGACCAGCGATCACACTAGCCCTGTCCTACACACTGGGGACAATTCACAGAAGCCAATTAACCCACAAATCTGTACATCTTTGGCTTGTAGGAGGAAACTGGAGCACCTGGAGAAAACCCACGCGGTCCCAGGGAGATCGCACGGGCTCGGTACGGGCCTCAGTCGTATAGATGAGCAGCATGGTGGCGCAGCGGTACAGTCGCTGCCAATCAGCGCCAGGGACCCGGGTTCGATCCCGACCACGGGTGCAGTCTGCACGGAGTTTGTACCTTCTCCCCGTGAGTTTTCTCCGGGTGCTCCGGTTTCCTACCACACTCCAAAGACGTACAGGATTGTAGGCCAATTGTTCATGGGTAAAAATTGTAAATTGCCCCAAGCGTGTAGGATAGTGCTAGTGTTCGGGGTCGGCGCGAACTCGGTGGGCCGAAGGGCCTGTTTCCGGGCTGTACCTCTAAACTAAGAAAAACCACCCATAGTCAGGATCGAACCCGGGCCTCTGGTGCTGTAAGGCTGCAACTATACCACTGCGCCACTGAGTGCCGCCCCTGTTGCCATCTCCCTCTGTCTCCTTCTTTACGGGCAGTGTTTCGTGTTAGATTTCCAGCATCTTTTCAGTCATTCCCACAGCAAGCGTCTGTGCTGGGGCAAATGTCCCAGGATTCAAGTCACGTTCGGGATGAAAAACTTGGGAGGGTGGGAGTGGGGGGTTTCTGAATGGCCGTGTTGTGAAACTCAAACCCTATTACGTCAGCGACCAGAGGGATGTTGTAGTTAGTAGAAACAAGGAACTGCAGATGCCAGTTTACCATAAAAACCACAAAGTGCTGGAGTAGCTCAGCGGGTCAGGCAGCATCTCTGTCTATCCAACATGGATAGGTGGTATCTTGGACAATATACCTTGTGATTAGGGCTGACCTACTCCATATTCTTTAGATAAGGAATCAGAGGTTCATGTCCATGTTTCAGCTGTGCTTAAAATCATAAGATCATGTCAAAAAGTTTAATAATAAACTTATGATGATTCCTATCCTTGGTGGGTGTCCCAATCTGTCAATGGTTCCTCTCCTTGATGTCAATTAACCTGCAAACCTCTTGGAGTGTGGGAGGAAACCCAGGCGGTCACAGGGAGTGCGTGCAAACTCCGTACAGACAGCGCCCGTGGTCAGGATCGAACCCGCTGCACCCACTGTAAATGGATCACAAAGTCGTGTTGGCCCCTACCACCCTGTTCTAAAGTTAATGTCGTATCAGTTTCTCTTTGAATGTAAATATTCCCCCCAAAAATCCTCAATTTAAAAAAACGTCCCCACTAAATCTCCAATCGTATCGTTATAAATGGCCCTGCAACCCTGCCTTATTCTCACAGCATCTCCTACAGCTGCTTCCAACAATCGTACGCCTCTATCAGGTCTCCCCTCGGCCTTTCACACCGACATTATCAGAGTCATACAGCGTGGAAACAGGCCCTTCGGCCCGAATTGCCCACACCGACCAACATGTCCCAGCTACACTAGTCCCACCTGCCCTCGTTTGGCCCATATCCCTCCAAACTTGTCCTATCCATGTACCTGTCTAAACGTTGGGATAGTCCCAGCCTCAACTACCTCCTCCGGCAGCACGTTCCATACACCCACCACCCTTTGTGTGAAAAAGTTACCCCTCAGGTTCCTATTAAATCTTTTCCCCTTCACCTTGAACCTATGTCCTCTGGTTCTCGATTCCCCAACTCTGGGCAAGAGACACTGTGCATCTACCCGATCTATTCCTCTCATGATTTTATACACCTCTATAAGATCGCCCCTCATCCTCCTGTGCTCCAAGGAATAGAGTCCCAACCTGCTCAACCTCTCCCTATAGCTCAGGGCCTCGAGTCCTGGCAACATCCTTGTATATGCGTGCAGAAGGGCCTGTTCCTGTGCCGTGCTGTTCCGCAGCTGAGCAACAAGGTGTAGGGTTACGGGGAGAAGGCAGGAGAATGGGGTCGAGAGGGAGAGATAGATCGGCCACGATTGAACGGCGGAGTAGACTTGATGGGCCGAATGGACAAAGCCCTACTTCCCCAATCTGTCCACGTTACAATCCCGGACAACAGCCTGGCGTGCCTACTCAGCGCCCACTCCAGCACGTTCTCAGCGAGAGTTTAGTTTAGAGATACAGCACGGAAACAGGCCCTTCGGCCCACCGGGTCCATGCCGACCAGCGATCCCCGCATATTAACACTATCCTACACCTACGAGGGACAATTTTTACATTTACACCAAGCCAATTAACCTACAAACCTGCACGTCTTTGGAGTGTGGGAGGAAACCGAAGATCTCGGAGAAAACCCACGGGGAGAACGTGCAAACTCCGTACAGACAGCACCCGTGGTCGGGATGGAACCCGGGTCTCCGGCACTGCTTTCCCCGTAAGGCAGCGACTCTACCCGCTGCGCCACCGTGACCACCTCAAAGATACCGTCTAAGCGACGCCGTGCCCAATCTGGGCACAAAAATGTTGGAGTAACTCAGCGGGCCAGCCAGCATCTCTGGAGAGAAGCAATGGGTGACGTTTCTTCACTCCAGAAATGCTGCCCATCCAACATCTGCAGTTCCTTCCTGCGTCAAGCACCTGTCTTTCAGTTTGTAAACCCTTTCCAGGCATCAGCCAAATTTTTATTCTTTGAGACTGTGTTGCTTGCCTTACGAGTGTTTTTTAACTCTTTGTATGCACAGCGCAGCCCATGGCTTTTTAGTGGCTTGTGGGCTGTTAGGGCTCCGCACCGTCAGATGACTCTAACCCCCCCCCCCCCCCCCCCCCCCCCCGTTGCTTGTAAAATGCCAGCTGACAGCCATTCCTTCGACGGGCCGAGCGGCCGGTCCCCTGCTCGTGCAACGGAGAACCGCAGATGCCTTGAGCAAAACGCACAAAGTGCTGGAAGTACTCAGCGGGTCAGGCATCGTCTGTGGGGACGGGGGGCAGGCAACGTTTCGGGTCAGGACCCTTCTCCAGTCTGAGGAAGGGCCCCAATCTCTGGAGGTAGTGGACGGGCAATCATTCAGATCGGGTCCTTTACTCCAGTGTGAAGAAGGCCCCACACGCCTTCTGGAGTACATGGGCAGGCAACGTTTTGGGTCAGGTTCTTACTCCAGTCTGAAGAAGGGTCCCTACATTCTGGAAGACATGGGCAGGCAACGTTTCGGCTCGAGACCCTTCTCCAGTCTGAAGCGTCCCAACCCAAAACATCACCTATCCACGTACTCCTGAGATGCTGCCTGACCCGTAGAGTTACTCCAGCACTTTGTGTTTTATCCCCAGTGTACCAGTCTGATTTGATCCCCCCCCCCCCCCCGCAAACTGTCTTGACATTTAAAACCTTATTCTCTAAACTCAAGAGTTAAAAATCCCACGGAAGATCTACTACTTGTCTTCAGTGAATGAATGTATCTTGTTTGACATAATTTATGGTTGGTAAGTTTTCTTTTTGTTGATAAATAAATTCTGCTCTCTGATACGTGCTTGGCTGTTCAATGGATCTGTTTTCCCACTCCCTCGATCAGTGGAAGATGTTTGTAGGAATTAGAGGCGTAATTGTGCTATGGTAGACACACACACACACACACACACACACACACAGACAGACACACACACACGCACGCACGCACGCAGACAGACAGACAGACACACACACACACGCACACATAGACACACACACACAGACAGACAGACACACACACGCACGCACACATAGACACACACACACACGCACACACACACACACACACACACACACACTCTCATCTCTCAAGAACCCCATATATCTGCCCTATCCAGGGAACCGTATATGCTGTTTTACACCGAGGATAGACACTAAATGCTGGTGTAACTCAGCTGGACAGGCAGCATCTCTGGAGAGAAGGAATGGGTGGCATTTCTGGTCGAGACCCTTCCTCAGAAGTGGTAAGATATGCACCAGATGTGAAGCCTGTCCTGCTGAGTTACTCCAGCATTTTGTGTCTCTCCAGTTTCTCTGTCCCGGACTCGAGCCCCTTATAGTTTAGCTTCGAGAGACAGCACGGAGACGGGGCCCACCGAGTCTGCCCCCGACCAGCGATCCCCGACACTATCCTACATACGCTAGGGACAATTGAAAATATTTTTCTCACCGAAGCCAATTAACCTACAAACCTGTACGTCTGTGGAGCGTGGGAGGGAAAACCGGAGCACCCGGGGAAAACCCACGCAGGTCACGGGGAGAACGTGCAAACTCCGTACAGACAGCAACCGTAGTCGGGATCGAACCCGGGGATCTCTGGCGATGTGAGGCAGCAACTGCCCCTTATTCCACTCCAGTTGATGACCCCATCATCTGCTATCCTGTTATGGACCCGAGGTTTATAGATACAGCGTGGAAACTGGGCCCACCGAGCCCGCGACCACCACCGATCACTCGTTCACACACTAGTTCTATGTTATCCCACTTTCTCATCCACTCCCCACCCACGAGGGGCCGATTAACGAACAAACCCGCACGTCTTTGTGATGTGGGAGAAAATCCATACGATCGCGGGGAGAATGTGTCGATGTGTAAGTTATTGCTTCCTGTTTATAATGTTTCAATCTTGGGACCACAGGCTCTTCTAAATCAAGCTGGCTTAGTTTGTAGTTTAGAGGTAAAGTGTGGAAACATGCCCTTCGGCCCACCGAGTCCACACCAACCAGCGATCCCCGTACACTAGCACCATCCTACACACACTGAAGACAATGTACAATTACCATGACCTATTAACCGACAAATCCACACGTCTGGAGTGTGGGAGGAAACCGGATCGCCCGGAGAAAACCCGCGCAGGTCACGGGGAGAACGTGCAAACTCATACTTTATTGGCCATTTTTCTTCCCGCCCCCACATCAGTCTGAAGAAGGGTCTTGACCCAAAATGTCACCTATTTCCTTCGCTCCATAGATGCTACCCCACCTGCTGAGTTTCTCCAGCATTTTTGTATATTAGCCAAGTGTGTTTTGCAACGTACGAGGAATTTGATTTGCCGTACAGTCGTACTAATAAAGAGCAACAGAGCACACAAAATACATTTTAACATAAACATCCACCACAGTGACTCCTCCACATTCCTCACTGTGATGGAAGGCGAAACAAAAGTTCAAATCTCTTCCCTTCTTTGTCCTCCAGCGGCCGGGGGCCTCTAACCTTCCGTGGACGGGACGATCTTACTCCCGTAGCCGGTGGCGGGCCTCCTCGTCGGGGCGATCAAGCTCCTGCATCGGGGGGGGGGGGGGGGGGGGGGTGTTCTCAGCTCTCCCGTGCCGGGCGAACTGCCCCGGGTCGGGGCTTGTCGAACAACATGTGCTTTTGTAGCTTCCCGACATCGGTCTCTTACCCGAGACTGCGAGCTCCTTGATGTTAAAGTCCGCTGGAGCGTCGATCCCAGGCAAGGGATCGGCTCCGATGGTAAGTCCATGGCCCCGCGGTGGGGCTCAAAGTCAGTCCCGAGCGAGGCATCCAGCTCCACGATGTTAGAAACATAGAAATTAGGTGCAGGAGTAGGCCATTCGGCCCTTCGAGCCTGCACCGCCATTCAATATGATCATGGCTGATCATCCAACTCAGTATCCCGTACCTGCCTTCTCTCCATACCCCCTGATCCCTTTAGCCACAAGGGCCACATCTAACTCCCTCTTAAATATAGCCAATGAACTGGCCTCGACTACCCTCTGTGGCAGGGAGTTCCAGAGATTCACCACTCTCTGTGTGAAAAAAGTTCTTCTCATCTCGGTTTTAAAGGATTTCCCCCTTATCCTTAAGCTGTGACCCCTTGTCCTGGACTTCCCCAACATCGGGAGCAATCTTCCTGCATCTAGCCTGTCCAACCCCTTAAGAATTTTGTAAGTTTCTATAAGATCCCCTCTCAATCTCCTAAATTCTAGAGAGTATAAACCAAGTCTATCCAGTCTTTCTTCATAAGACAGTCCTGACATCCCAGGAATCAGTCTGGTGAACCTTCTCTGTACTCCCTCTATGGCAATAATGTCCTTCCTCAGATTTGGAGACCAAAACTGTACGCAATACTCCAGGTGTGGTCTCACCAAGACCCTGTACAACTGCAGTAGAACCTCCCTGCTCCTATACTCAAATTCTTTTGCTATGAAAGCTAACATACCATTCGCTTTCTTCACTGCCTGCTGCACCTGCATGCCCACTTACAATGACTGGTGTACCATGACACCCAGGTCTCGCTGCATCTCCCCTTTTCCTAGTTGGCCACCATTTAGATAATAGTTAGGCCGCAGAGCGACCGGAGATACGATCCGGAATACAATCGCATCTCCGGCAAGGTAAGAGATTGAAACTCCACACAGACAGCACCCATGGTCAGGATCGAACCCGGGTCTCTGGGGCTGTAGGCTCTTTGAGAGGTGCAAATGTGTCTGTTCCATAATAATCAAATCAACATGTGGGGAGTGGGGGGGGTTCGTAGTTGCGGTCTCTCCCCTCCCCTTCCCACTAGTCTCTCGTCCACTTCCAACTCTGGGATCAAGTATTTAGTTTAGAGATGCAGCATGCAGTTCGGCCCTTCGGCCCACCGAGTCCACGCCGACCAGCGATCACCTCTGCACTAGTTCCACATACACACACTGGGGACAATTTGCAGAAGCCATTTCATTGGGACCTTTGGAGTGTGGGAGGAAACCGGAGCACCCGGAGGAAACCCACGTGGTCACAGGGGAGGACATGCAGACTGTGTACAGACAGCACCTGTAGCCAAGGTCGATTCCGGGCACGGTAATGGCAGCATCTCTACCCCATAAAATGCCATCAAGATACCGAAACGGAACAATGACATTCTTACGGCCAGCAGCAGCATCACAGGTTTGTAAACACAGTTCTCAATAGTTCATATTTTAGACTTGACAACAAAAAATGTTTTGTTTATTTTAGAGATACAGCGCGGAAACAAGTCCTTCGGCCCACCGAGTCTGTGCTGGCCAGCACTATCCTGCACACACACACACATGCACACACTCACATACACACATACACATACACACATGCACTCACACGCACACATGCACACATACACACGCATGCACTCACACGCACACGTTAACACGCACACATACACACTCGTGCACACACTCACACGCACGCACACATACGCACGCACACACACATGCACACACTCAAGCATACACACGCACGCACACGTTCGCACGCACACGTTAACATACGTATACATACACATTAATGCACGCACACACATACACTCATGCACACACGCACACACACACACACACACACACACACACACACACACACACACACACACACAGCCCATCAGGACTATAAATTCTGATCTCACCAGGGAAGGGTTTCGGCCCGAAACGTCGCCTATTTCCTTCGCTCCATAGATGCTGCAGCACCCGCTGAGTTTCGCCAGCATTTTTGTGTACCTTAGGGAGTAATTACTGTTGTGTCTTTCTTTTTATAAATGTAAATACTGCTTCTGTTCTGTTGTTCTGCACAATCCCGCTGGCATTGCCACTTTCATCTCACTGTACATCTTGTATGTGTATGCGACAATTTATACCAAGCCAATTAACCTACAAACCGGCACGTCTTTGGAGTGTGGGAGAAAAGCGAGGATCTCGAAGAAAACCCTCGCCGGTTACGGGGAGAACGGACAAACTCTGCACAGACAGCACCCCTAGTCAGGATCGAACCGGGGTCTCTGGCGCTGTGAGGCTCTACCGTGCACTAATGTCGTTCAACCTTTCACAAACAAAACACAATATAGTACGAAAACAAATCGAAAAGTCCAAAGTCCCTGGTGCAAGTCCCAAGGCAGTTCAGACTTCGTAGTTAGGTTGGAGTTCGCAGTGTTCAATAGCCTGATGGCTGTTGCTCCTGGATCGGTTCCTAAACACAATTCTGTTTAAACAGAAATACATTCAAGACACGAAAAGCTGGAGTAACTCAGCTGGGCAGACCGCATCTCTGGAGAGAAGGAATGAAGAAGGATCTCTGCAGTCGGAGTAGAGAATCACTAAAAGTTATGTGTCGGAAAGAACTGCAGATGCTGGTTTAAATCGAAGGAGGACATAAAATGCTGGAGTAACTCAGCGGGACAGGCAGCAGATTAGTGCTCAGAATCATGTGTACAAAATCATGAGAGGAATAGATCGGGTAGACGCACAGAGTCTCTTGCCCAGAGTAGGGGAATCGAGGACCAGATGACATAGGGTTAAGGTGAAGGGTAAAAGATTTAATAGGAATCCGAGGGGTAACTTTTCCACACCATGGGTGGTGGGTGTGTGGAACAAGCTGCCAGAGGAGATAGTTGAGGCTGGAATCGTTTAAGAGACAGTTAGTTTAAGAAAGATCTGCAGATGCTGGTAAAATCGAAGGTAGACACAAAATGCTGGAGATATTCAGTGGGTGAGGCAGCATCTATGGAGAGAAGGAATTGGCGACGCTACTGCCTCGCCCCCTGAGTTTCTCCAGCATTTTGTGTCTACCTTAAGGGACAGTTAGACAGGTACATGGATAGCACAGGTTTGGAGGGATCTGGACCTAGCGCATGTAAGTGGGACTAGTGTAGTTGGGACATTGTTGGCTTCTGAAGAAGGGTTTCGATCCGAAACGTTGCCTATTTCATAGAAACATAGAAACATAGAAATTAGGTACAGGAGTAGGCCATTCGGCCCTTCGAGCCTGCACCGCCATTCAATATGATCATGGCTGATCATCCAACTCAGTATCCCGTACCTGCCTTCTCTCCATACCCTCTGATCCCCTTAGCCACAAGGGCCACATCTAACTCCCTCTTAAATATAGCCAATGAACTGGCCTCGACTACCCTCTGTGGCAGGGAGTTCCAGAGATTCACTACTCTCTGTGTGAAAAAAGTTCTTCTCATCTCGGTTTTAAAGGATTTCCCCCTTATCCTTAAGCTGTGACCCCTTGTCCTGGACTTCCCCAACATCGGGAGCAATCTTCCTGCATCTAGCCTGTCCAACCCCTTAAGAATTTTGTAAGTTTCTATAAGATCCCCTCTCAATCTCCTAAATTCTAGAGAGTATAAACCAAGTCTATCCAGTCTTTCTTCATAAGACAGTCCTGACATCCCAGGAATCAGTCTGGTGAACCTTCTCTGCACTCCCTCTATGGCAATAATGTCCTTCCTCAGATTTGGAGACCAAAACTGTACGCAATACTCCAGGTGTGGTCTCACCAAGACCCTGTACAACTGCAGTAGAACCTCCCTGCTCCTATACTCAAATCCTTTTGCTATGAAAGCTAACATACCATTCGCTTTCTTCACTGCCTGCTGCACCTGCATGCCCACTTTCAATGACTGGTGTACCATGACACCCAGGTCTCGCTGCATCTCCCCTTTTCCTAGTCGGCCACCATTTAGATAATAGTCTGCTTTCCTGTTTTTGCCACCAAAATGGATAACCTCACATTTATCCACATTATACTGCATCTGCCAAACATTTGCCCACTCACCCAGCCTATCCAAGTCACCTTGCAGTCTCCTAGCATCCTCCTCACAGCTAACACTGCCCCCCAGCTTCGTGTCATCCGCAAACTTGGAGATATTGCCTTCAATTCCCTCATCCAGATCATTAATATATATTGTAAATAGCTGGGGTCCCAGCACTGAGCCTTGCGGTACCCCACTAGTCACTGCCTGCCATTGTGAAAAGGACCCGTTTACTCCTACTCTTTGCTTCCTGTTTGCCAGCCAGTTCTCTATCCACATCAATACTGAACCCTGCGCTCCATAGATGCTGCTGCACCCGCTGAGTTTCTCCAGCATTTTTGTCTACCTTCGATTTCCCAGCATCTGCAGTTCCTTCTTGAACACTGTATCACTCTATGACTGTAATTATCCTAATGCGCTGGATCTAGCTGAACAGACTAGTTTCCCTGTTTAAGACTAGTTTCCCTTCCTATTTAATTTATTTTTATTAGAAGCAATTGTACACGGATAAACCGTTCGGCATCTGGAGATGCAGCGAGACCTGGGTGTCATGGTACACCAGTCATTGAAAGTAGGCATGCAGGTGCAGCAGGCAGTGAAGAAAGCGAATGGTATGTTAGCTTTCATAGCAAAAGGATTTGAGTATAGGAGCAGGGAGGTTCTACTGCAGTTGTACAGGGTCTTGGTGAGACCACACCTGGAGTATTGCGTACAGTTTTGGTCTCCAAATCTGAGGAAGGACATTATTGCCATAGAGGGAGTGCAGAGAAGGTTCACCAGACTGATTCCTGGGATGTCAGGACTGTCTAATGAAGAAAGACTGGATAGACTTGGTTTATACTCTCTAGAATTTAGGAGATTGAGAGGGGATCTTATAGAAACTTATAAAATTCTTAAGGGGTTGGACAGGCTAGATGCAGGAAGTATGCTCCCGATGTTGGGGAAGTCCAGGACAAAGGGTCACAGCTTAAGGATAAGGGGGAAATCCTTTAAAACCGAGATGAGAAGAACTTTTTTCACACAGAGAGTGGTGAATCTCTGGAACTCTCTGCCACAGAGGGTAGTCGAGGCCAGTTCATTGGCTATATTTAAGAGGGAGTTAGATGTGGCCCTTGTGGCTAAGGGGATCAGAGGGTATGGAGAGAAGGCAGGTACGGGATACTGAATTGGATGATCAGCCATGATCATATTGAATGGCGGTGCAGGCTCGAAGGGCCGAATGGCCTACTCCTGCACCTAATTTCTATGTTTCTATGTTTCTATCTACAATTATACAATTATTGTACAGCTTCATTTTTTTCAAATTTTATCATAACAAACACACAGTGGACAGAGAACAAAAAAACAACAATTAAAGAAACAAAAAAAACAAACAAAAAAAAAACTAGTTTCCCTTCCTGATTGAACTTGCAAACTCCACACAGACAGACAGACAGACAGACAGCCAGCATCCCGAGGTCAGGATCGAACATGTGTCTCTCTGTCTGTCTCTGCGCTTCCCGTTCCCACCGCTGGGGACACTAGGAAGCACCCGAACGCCCCTCGGGGGAACACTCGGCTATTTCCGGACGTTGACCGGAAATTGCCGAAGCGGCTCCGTCCTGGGGCCCCTCCCCCAGCCTCCTCCCTCTCTCTCTGCGCCGCTGCCATCATGGTGGCTGCTGGTGAGATCAGCTCCCGCTCGCAATCCGTCGCCATCCGCCCCCCTACAGCTCTCTATCCGCCAGCAGCCGCCGGGCCAGGGCAGCCACGACTCCCGTCGGTAAGTCAACGTCAACTTTTAACGGAGAAAGTATAAAGAAGGACCATAATTATCTTTGATAAGGTTCCCCCACCCGAGTGGGGCTCTGGTGTATTCCAAATGGCTGCTGCCTCCTGAAGCATGGCTGAGAGAGAGGGAGTGTGAGAGAGAGAAAGAAAGAAAGAGTGAATGAGAGAGGGAGTGTGATAGAGAAAGAGGGAGAGAGTGTGATAGAGAAAGAAACATAGAAAATAGGTGCAGGAGTAGAGGCCATTCGGCCCTTCGAGCCTGCACTACCATTCAATATGATCATGGCTGATCATCCAACTCAGTATCCTGTACCTGCCTTCTCTCCATACCCCCTGATCCCTTTAGCCACAAGGGCCACATCTAACTCCCTCTTAAATATAGCCAATGAACTGTGTGGCCTCAACTACCTTCTGTGGTAGAGAGTTCCACAGATTCACCACTCTCTGTGTGAAAAGAAAAATGTTTTTCTCATCTCGGTTTTAAAGGATTTCCCCCTTATCCTTAAACTGTGTGTGGCCCCTTGTTCTGGACTTCCCCAACATTGGGAACAATCTTCCTGCATCTAGCCTGTCCAACCCCTTAAGAATTTTGTACGTTTCTATAAGATCCCCCCTCAATCTTCTAAATTCTAGCGAGTATAAACCAAGTCTATCCAGTCTTTCTTCATAAGACAGTCCTGACATCCCAGGAATCAGTCTGGTGAACCTTCACTGCACTCCCTCTATGGCAATAGAGGGAGTATGTGATAGAGTGAGTGTGAGAGAGAAAGAGTGAATGTGAGAGAAAGAGAGGGAGTGAGACAGGGAGAGAGTGAGTGTGAGAGAGAAAGAGTGAATGTGAGGGAGAGAGTGAGGATGAGAGGGAGACAGAGAGAGTACGAGAGAGTGTGAGAAAGAGTGAGTGTGAGAGAGAGTGAGCGTGTGTGAGAGAGAAAATGTAGGCTTACATTGGATGACTTTATCTTGGGGAGAATCTGCACAGAGTCAAGTGTCTTTGTCATTTGTACCAAAATGGAACAATTTTTGTACATATGTCTTATTTACAGCAGCTTGTAACAACTTTGCCAACACAGCAGAGAACAAGGGGCCACAGTTTAAGAATAAGGGGTCGGCCATTTCGGACTGAGATGAGGAAATCGTTTCCACCCAGAGAGTTGTGAATCTGTGGAATTCTCTGAGAAGGCAGTGGAGGCCAATTCACTGGATGTTTTCAAGAGAGAGTTAGATTTAGGGCCAAGGGAATCAAGGGATATGGGGAGAAAGCAGGAACGGGTTACTGATTGTGGATGATCAGCCATGAATTGAATGGTGGTGCTGGTTCGAAGGGCCGAATGGCCTAATCCTGCACCTATTTTCTATGCTTGTATAGAGATTTATATACAGTCTGGAAACAGGCCCTTCAGCCTAACTTGCCCACATGTCCCATCAGCCTGTGTTTGACCCATAGGGGTGAAGGAATCCTATCTGATATAGAGGCATAAGTCATAGGAGCAGAATTAGGTGTTTGACCCATAGGGGTGAAGGAATCCTATCTGACATAGAGGCATAAGTCATAGGAGCAGAATTAGGCCATTCGGCCCATCGTCTACTATGCCATTCGGATCTACCTTTCCCTCCTGCCTCCTCACCATAACCTTTGAGGCCTTTACTAGTCAAGAATTATCAATCTTTGTTTTAAAAATACCCGATGACGTGGCCTCCACCAGCGTCTGTGGCAATGAATCCAATGTCGGTGCCAAACACAACGCCAAGTTCAAGTGATCTCAGTTGCCCACACGTTTAAGTCCCTAAATTCCCAGCATCTCCGCCAGATGTTGAGGTTAATCGGCTTTCTGTAAATTGTTAAAGATACTCAAAAAGCTGGAGTAACTCAGCGGGGCAGGCAGCATCTCTGGAGAGAAGGAATGGGTCGAGACCCTTCCTCAGACTGTAAATTGTCCCTGGTGGGTGTAGGATAGTGCTAGTGTACGGGGTGATCGCTGGTCAGTGTGGAATCGGTGTGGGTCGAAGGGCCTGTTTCTACCCTGTATCTGTGACGTCTAAAGGTAGAGAGGTTGCTGGTTTAATGTCAGACAGACTCTACACTCCACACTGTTCCTTTGCAGGACTTTGTGCGTTCCACGGACGGAGGCTGAGATGCGAGAGGGACTGCGCCTTTCGACGGCTTCGCTGCCGCAGGTAACGTCGCATGCGCTGCCCTGATCTGCAGCCACTCACACAGAGCTTGCCCCTGTCCGTGGCAAAGTGTTCGCCAGTGGTGGCTCAGAGTAACACACACGGCCATACCAGGAAGCTGCAGACGTCTGGCCCGTGGCCTCTGCAGTGCCGAAGGTCTTTGGTACAAGATTCGTATCCACGCGTCTGTCTAAAAGCCTCTTAAACTCCACTATCGTATCTGCCTCCACCCCTGGCAGCGCGTTCCAGGCACCCACCACCACTATAAAAAACCATTCACCCTCTCACCTTAAAGCTGTGACATTTCTACCGTGGGATAAAAAGGTTCTGTCTCCACGCTATCTATGCCGCTCATAACTTTATTTTTAGAGATACAGCGCGGAAACAGGCCCTTCGGCCCACCGAGTCCGCGCCGACCAGCGATCCCCGCACACTATCGCTATCCTACACACACTAGGGACAATTTACACTTTATTCCACAAGCCTGTACGTCTGGAGTGCGGGAGGAAACCAAAGAGCTCGACGGAAACCCACGCGGTCAAGGGGAGAACGTGCAAACTCCGTACAGACAGCAGCCTTGGTCAGGGTCAAACCCGGGTCTCTGGCGCTGTAAGGCAGCAGGAACTCCACCGCTACACCACCGTACCGCAATAATTCTTTACCGTTCAATCATGTTTCCCCTCAGCCTCCCGACGTTCCAGAGAAACAATCCACGTTTGTCCATCCCCCTTTTAGCTAATATATCCTCTAATCCAGGCAACGCTCCTCTGCACCCTCTCCAAAGCCTCGCCGTCCTTCCTGTAATGGGGCTACCAGAACTGCGCACAGTACTCCGAATGTGTCCAAAGTAACTATATACCGAGAAGGAAGCAATTGAGAGTGAGATGGAAGGACATGTTGAACCAGATGTGGTTGCATTTGGTAGATGGGTGGTGGGGAAGGGGGGGAACCATTTTATACAAGAATGCTGCCTGGGTTACAGGGAGAGGTTGGATAGACTTGGGATTGTTTTCTCTCAAACGCCAGAGGTTGCGAGGAGAAGAATATAAAATTATAGAGTCGTAGATATGGTAGACAGTCAGAACCTTTTTTCCCCAGGTGGGAAAATTCAAATACTAGACAGCATAACTTTAAGGTGAGATGAGCGGATTTTAAAGGAGGAAATATCCACGCTGTATCTCTCTCTGTAAAGGCTAGCTGTATCCTGCACACACACACTAGGGACAATTTACATTTACACCAAGCCAATTAACCTACAAACCTGTACGTCTTTGGAGTGTGGGAGGAAACCCATGTGGTCACGGTGAGAACGCACAGGCAAGCACCCGTAGTTGAGATCAAACCCGGGTCTCTGGCGCTGTGAGGCAGCAACTCTACCATTGTGCCACAAGGGTCTTGCCGTTTCCTCCAACGTCCCGAAGACGTGCCCGTGCGGGTTTGTGGGTTGATCAGCCCGCTGTGGATTGCTGCCTGGTGTGTATGGGATAGATGAGGAAATGGGATAAGATAGAACTAATGTGAACGGGTGATCGGTGGTCAGTGTGGTCATGGCGGGCCGAATGGCCTGTTTCCATGCTGTGTCTGTGTAAAGGTGGGACAGGGAGGAAGGGGTTACAGTTCTGTTGCTGGTTTAACGTCAGACTCTACACCCTTTGCAGGATGTCGGAGCGCTCCACGGACGGACGCTGAGATGCGAGAGGGACCGAACCTCCTGACAGCATCGCTGTTGCAGGTAACGTTGCATGCCTCGCTGCGCTGCCCTGTGCCGCTGCAGCCACTCACATGGAGCTTGCCCCTGTCCGTGGCAAAGTGTTCGCCAGTGGTGGCTCAGAGTAACACACACGGCCATACCAGGAAGCTGCAGACGTCTGGCCCGTGGCCTCTGCAGTGCCGAAGGTCTTTGGCACAAGATTCATATCCACGCGCCCGTCTAAAAGCCTCTTAAACACCACTATCGTATCTGCCTCCACCACCACCCCTGGCAGCGCGTTCCAGGCACCCACCACAACTCCATATTAAAAACTTTCACCCTCGCATCTTAAAGCTGTATCCTCTAGTCTTTGACATTTCTACTCTGGGGGAAAGGGTTCTGACTCCCTGTCTATGCCGCTCATAATTTTAGTTTTAGAGAAACAGGCCCTTCGGCCCGCCGAGTCCTCGCCGACCAGCGATCCCTGCACACTATCGCTATCCTACACACACTAGGGACAATTTACACTTTATTCCACAAGCCTGTACGTCTGGAGTGCGGGAGGAAACCAAAGAGCTCGACGGAAACCCACGCGGTCAAGGGGAGAACGTGCAAACTCCGTACAGACAGCACCCTTGGTCAGGGTCAAACCCGGGTCTCTGGCGCTGTAAGGCAGCAGGAACTCCACCGCTACACCACCGTACCGCAATAATTCTTATACCGTTCAATCATGTTTCCCCTCAGCCTCCCGACGTTCCAGAGAAACAATCCACGTTTGTCCATCCCCCTTTTAGCTAATATATCCTCTAATCCAGGCAACGCTCCTCTGCACCCTCTCCAAAGCCTCGCCGTCCTTCCTGTAATGGGGCTACCAGAACTGCGCACAGTACTCCGAATGTGTCCAAAGTAACTATATATCGAGAAGGAAGCAATTGAGGGTGAGATGGAAGGACATGTTGAACCAGATGTGGTTGCATTTGGTAGATGGGTGGTGGGGAGGGGGGGGGAACCATCTTATACAAGAATGCTGCCGGGGTTACAGGGAGAGGTTGGATAGACTTGGGATTGTTTTCTCTCAAACGCCAGAGGTTGCGAGGAGAAGAATATAAAATACTAGAGTCGTAGATATGGTAGACAGTCAGAACCTTTTTTTCCCCAGGTGGGAAAATTCAAATACTAGAGAGCATAATTTTAAGGTGAGAGGAGCAGATTTTAAAGGAGGAAATATCCACGCTGTATCTCTCTCTGTAAAGGCTAGCTGTATCCTGCACACACACACTAGGGACAATTTACATTTACACCAAGCCAATTAACCTACAAACCTGTACGTCTTTGGAGTGTGGGAGGAAACCCATGTGGTCACGGTGAGAACGCACAGGCAAGCACCCGTAGTCGGGATCAAACCCGGGTCTCTGGCGCTGTGAGGCAGCAACTCTACCAGTGTGCCACAAGGGTCTTGCCGTTTCCTCCAACGTCCCGAAGACGTGCCCATGCGGGTTTGTGGGTTGATCAGCCCGCTGTGGATTGCTGCCTGGTGTGTATGGGATAGATGAGGAAATGGGATAAGATAGAACTAGTGTGAACGGGTGATCGATGGTCAGTGTGGTCATGGTGGGCCGAATGGCCTGTTTCCATGCTGTGTCTGTGTAAAGGTGGGACAGGGAGGAAGGGGTTACAGTTCTGTTGCTGGTTTAACGTCAGACTCTACACCCTTTGCAGGATGTCGGTGCGCTCCACGGACGGACGCTGAGATGCGAGAGGGACCGAACCTCCTGACAGCATCGCTGTTGCAGGTAACGTTGCATGCCTCGCCGCGCTGCCCTGTGCCGCTGCAGCCACTCAAAACGGAGCTTGCCCCTGTCCGTGGCAAAGTGTTCGCCAGTGGTGGCTCAGAGTAACACACACGGCCATACCAGGAAGCTGCAGACGTCTGGTCCGTGGCCTCTGCAGTGCCGAAGGTCTTTGGCACAAGATTCATATCCACGCGCCCGTCTAAAAGCCTCTTAAACACCACTATCGTATCTGCCTCCACCACCACCCCTGGCAGCGCGTTCCAGGCACCCACCACAACTCCATATTAAAAACTTTCACCCTCTCATCTTAAAGCTGTATCCTCTAGTCTTTGACATTTCTACTCTGGGGAAAACGGTTTTGACTCCCTGTCTATGCCGCTCATAATTTTAGTTTTAGAGAAACAGGCCCTTCGGCCCGCCGAGTCCTCGCCGACCAGCGATCTCCGCACATTAGCTCTATCCTACACGCACTAGGGACAAATTACAGTTATACCCAGCCAATTAGCCTACAAAGCTGCAGGTCTTTGGAGTGCGGGAGGAAACCGGAGATCTCAGAGAAAACCCACGCAGGTCAGGGGGAGAACGTACAAACTCCGTACAGACAGCACCTGTAGTCGGGATCGAACCCGGGTCTCTGGCGCGGTGAGGCAGCAGCTCTACCCGCTGTGCCGCCAAGTGTTCCATATTCCTCCCACATCCCAAAGCCGTTCCCGTGCGGGTTTGTATGTTACTCTGCCCCCTGTGAATTGCTCCCTGGTGGATGAGATATAACTCGTGTCAACGGGTGAATGATGGCCAGCGTGGACTTAGTGGGCCAAATGGCCTGTTTCCACCCTGTATCTTAAACTAATACCCGCTATAACGGGTTGGGCGCTCGCGGTGGCGCAGCGGTAGAGTCGCTGCCTTACAGCGAATGCAGCGCCGGAGACCCGGGATCGATCCCGACTACGGGTGCTGTCTGTACGGAGTTTGTACGTTCTCCCCGTGACCTGCGTGGGTTTTTGTCCGAGATCTTCGGTTTCCTCCCACACTCCAAAGACGTGCAGGTTTGTAGATTAATTGGTTTGGTAAATGCAAAAATTGTCTCTAGTGGGTGTAGGATAGTGTTAGTGTGTGTAGGATAGTGTTAGTGTGCGGGGATCGCTGGTCGGCGCGGACCCGGTGGGTCGAAGGGCCTGTTTCTGCGACGTATCTCTAAACTAAGTAACAGTGAGCAGTGCTGCACTTGAGACACTGCATCATTTCCAAAGCCAGATGCCGTATTGGTCAAAGCTCGGGGTGAAAGAGAGGTGGGATTATGGGGGGGCTCTGCATTTTGAGGGTGATGACAGGAAGGGGTTCCATTTCTATGTTGCTGGTTTAACGTCTTGCTGCAGACAGACTCTACACTCCACACCCTTCCTTTGCAGGAGGTCGGTGCGCTCCGCGGACGGAGGCTGAGATGTGAGAGGGCCTGCGCTTCTCGACGACGTCGCTGCCGCAGGTAACGTTGCATGCCTGCTGCGCTGCCCTGCGCCGCTGCAGCCACATACACAGAGCTTGCCCCTGTCCGTGGCAAAGTTTTCGCCAGTGGTGGCTCAGAGTAACACACACGGCCATACCAGGAAGCTGCAGACGTCTGCTCCATGGCCTCTGCAGTGCCGAAGGTCTTTGGCACAAGATTCATATCCACGCGCCCGTCTAAAAGCCTCTTGACGAAACGATCGGGGAGTCTTTAGCGCCAGTCTTCACGGCAGTCGACGCAAACAATGTGGCAAGAAATTCAAAAGAGTCGAGGGCGGTGGGCAGAAGTGAGTGCAGTCACTATTACTGAGGAGAAGGTGCTCGGGGAGCTGAAAGGTCTGAAGGCGGATACATCACCTGGACCAAAGAAGGACTCAGAAAGGTGGAGTAGCTCAGTGGGTCAGGCAGCATCTCTGGAGAAAAGCAATAGGTGACGTTTCGGGTCGAGACCTGAACCTAGATGGACTACAGCCCAGGGTTCTGAAAGAGGTAGCTGTTAATTGTGGAGGCATTAGTAGCTGTCCGACTGTATGTAGAGTTCACACGTTCTCCCTGTGGCCGCCTGCGTTTCTTCCGGGCGCTCCGGTTCCCTCCCAAGGTGGTTGGGATAATCGGCCGCTGTGGATTGCCCCCCTAGTGTGTGGGTGAGTGGTAGACTCGAGGGTGGGGAGTGGAGGGGAGAGTTGATGGGAGCGTGCGATGATCAGAATGGTTCAGCCATGATCACATTGAATGGCGGTGCTGGCTCAAAGGGCCTACTCCTGCACCTATTGTCCATTGTCAATTATTGCCACACGAAAAAATACTGTGAAAAAAACGTTTCTGTAGCGTGGTATCCAGTCCGCAGAAAGACTATACATGATTACAATCAAGCCGCCCACACTGTAAAGATACAGATGATAGAGAATAATGTTTACTGCAGGATAGAGTCCGATTAAAGATAGACAGAGGGTCACCAATGAGGTAGAAGGTGATGATTGGTGATGCGATGGTTCAGTTGTCGGACGACAGCTGAGTTTTAATTCAGTGTGCTGTCCCGTGCACCGAGGTACAGTGAAAAGCTTTTGTTGCGGGCTCACCAATCAGTGGGAAGACAATACATGATTACAATCGGGTAGAATGGGATAATGCATGATTGGTATAAATGGGTGATGGTCGGCACGGACTCGTTGGGCCGAAGGGCCTCTGTTTTGGAGACGTTTCCTCCCCCCCCATCCACCCGGCAGGGGTAGATGGGACAGGGTGGAGAGCTTGCTGTGTGCCGGAGATCTGAACTCCACGCCGTTCCTTTGCAGGAGGTCGGTGCGCTCCGCGGACGGAGGCTGAGATGCGAGAGGGCCTGCGCTTCTCGACGACGTCGCTGCCGCAGGTAACGTTGCACGCGTCCCCCCTGCGCCGCTGCAGCCACTTACACAGAGCTTGCCCCTGTCCGTGGCAAAGTTTTCGCCAGTGGTGGCTCAGAGTAACACACGGCCATACCAGGAAGCTGCAGACGTCTGGTCCGTGGCCTCTGCAGTGCCGAAGGTCTTTGGCACAAGATTCATATCCACGCGCCCGTCTAAAAGCCTCTTGGCAAAACGATCGGGGAGTCTTTAGCGCCAGTCTTCACGGCAGTCGACGCAAACAATGTGGCAAGAAAGTCAAAAGAGTCGAGGGGGGTGGGGAGAAGTGAGTGCAGTCACTATTACTGAGGAGAGGGTGCTCGGGGAGCTGAAAGGTCTGAAGGTGGATACATCACCTGGACCAAAGAAGGACTCAGAACGCTGCAGTAACTCAGTGGGTCAGGCAGCATCTCTGGAGAAAAGCAATAGGTGATGTTTCGGGTCGAGACCTGAACTAGATGGACAACAGCCCAGGGTTCTGAAAGAGGTAGCTGTTAATTGTGGAGGCATTAGTAGCTGTCCGACTGTGTGTGTGGAATTCACACGTTCTCCCTGTGGCCGCCTGCGTTTCTTCCGGGCGCTCCGGTTTCCTCCCAAGGTGGTTGGGATAATTGGCCGCTGTGGATTGCCCCCCTAGTGTGTGGGTGAGTGGTAGACTCGAGGGTGGGGAGTGGAGGGGAGAGTTGATGGGAGCGTGCGATGATCAGAATGGTTTAGCCATGATCACATTGAATGGCGGTGCTGACTCAAAGGGCCTACTCCTGCACCTATTGTCCATTGTCAATTATTGCCACACGAAAAAATACTGTGAAAAAAAAGTTTCTGTTGCGTGGTATCCAGTCCGCAGAAAGACTATACATGATTACAATCAATCCGCCCACACTGTAAAGATACAGATGATAGAGAATAACGTTTACTGCAGGATAGAGTCCGATTAAAGATAGATAGAGGGTCACCGATGAGGTAGAAGGTGATGATTGGTGATGCGATGGTTCAGTTGTCGGACGACAGCTGAGTTTTAATTCAGTGTGCTGTCCCGTGCACCGAGGTACAGTGAAAAGCTTTTGTTGCGGGCTCATCAATCAGCGGGAAGACAATGCATGATTACAATCGGGTAGAATGGGATAATGCATGATTTTTTATAAATGGGTGATGGTCGGCACGGACTCGTTGGGCCGAAGGGCCTCTGTTTTGGAGACGTTTTCTTTCCTCCCCCCACCCTCCACCCGGCAGGGGTAGATGGGACAGGGTGGAGAGCTTGCTGTGTGCCGGAGATCTGAACTCCACGCCGTTCCTTTGCAGGAGGTCGGTGCGCTCCGCGGACGGAGGCTGAGATGCGAGAGGGCCTGCGCTTCTCGACGACGTCGCTGCTGCAGGTAACGTTGCACGCGTCCCCCCTGCGCCGCTGCAGCCACTTACACAGAGCTTGCCCCTGTCCGTGGCAAAGTTTTCGCCAGTGGTGGCTCAGAGTAACACACACGGCCATACCAGGAAGCTGCAGACGTCTGGTCCGTGGCCTCTGCAGTGCCGAAGGTCTTTGGCACAAGATTCATATCCACGCACCCGTCTAAAAGCCTCTTGGCGAAACGATCGGGGAGTCTTTAGCGCCAGTCTTCACGGCAGTCGACGCAAACAAAGTGGCAAGAAATTCAAAAGAGTCGAGGGGGGTGGGCAAAGTGAGTGCAGTCACTATTACTGAGGAGAGGGTGCTCGGGGAGCTGAAAGGTCTGAAGGTGAATACATCACCTGGACCAAAGAGGACTCAGAACGCTGCAGTAACTCAGTGGGTCAGGCAGCATCTCTGGAGAAAAGCAATAGGTGAAGTTTCGGGTCGAGCCCTGAACTAGATGGACTACAGCCCAGGGTTCTGAAAGAGGTAGCTGTTAATTGTGGAGGCATTAGTAGCTGTCCGACTATGTGTGTAGAGTTCACACATTCTCCCTGTGGCCGCCTGCGTTTCTTCCGGGCGCTCCGGTTTCCTCCCAAGGTGGTTGGGATAATCGGCCGCTGTGAATTGCCCCCCTAGTGTGTGGGTGAGTGGTAGACTCGAGGGTGGGGAGTGGAGGGGAGAGTTGATGGGAGCGTGCGATGATCAGAATGGTTCAGCCATGATCACATTGAATGGCGGTGCTGACTCAAAGGGCCTACTCCTGCACCTATTGTCCATTGTCAATTATTGCCACGCGAAAAAATACTGTGAAAAAAAAGTTTCTGTTGCGTGGTATCCAGTCCGCAGAAAGACTATACATGATTACAATCAAGCCGCCCACACTGTAAAGATACAGATGGAAGAGAATAATGTTTACTGCAGGATAGAGTCCGATTAAAGATAGACAGAGGGTCACCAATGAGGTAGAAGGTGATGATTGGTGATGTGATGGTTCAGTTGTCGGACGACAGCTGAGTTTTCATTCAGTGTGCTGTCCCGTGCCCCGAGGTACAGTGAAAAGCTTTTGTTGCGGGCTCATCAATCAGTGGGAAGACAATACATGATTACAATCGGGTAGAATGGGATAATGCATGATCGGTATAAATGGGTGATGGTCGGCACGGACTCGTTGGGCTGAAGGGCCTCTGTTTTGGAGACGTTTTCTTACCTCCCCCCCCTCCACCCGGCAGGGGTAGATGGGACAGGGCGGAGAGCTTGCTGTGTGCCGGAGATCTGAACTCCACGCCGTTCCTTTGCAGGAGGTCGGTGCGCACCGCGGACGGAGGCTGAGATGCGAGAGGGCCTGCGCTTCTCGACGACGTCGCTGCCGCAGGTAACGTTGCACGCGTCCCCCCCTGCGCCGCTGCAGCCACTTACACAGAGCTTGCCCCTGTCCGTGGCAAAGTTTTCGCCAGTGGTGGCTCAGAGTAACACACACGGCCATACCAGGAAGCTGCAGACGTCTGGTCCGTGGCCTCTGCAGTGCCGAAGGTCTTTGGCACAAGATTCATATCCACGCGCCCGTCTAAAAGCCTCTTGACGAAACGATCGGGGAGTCTTTAGCGCCAGTCTTCACGGCAGTCGACGCGAACAATGTGGCAAGAAATTCAAAAGAGTCGAGGGCGGTGGGCAGAAGTGAGTGCAGTCACTATTACTGAGGAGAAGGTGCTCGGGGAGCTGAAAGGTCTGAAGGTGGATACATCACCTGGACCAAAGAAGGACTCAGAAAGGTGGAGTAGCTCAGTGGGTCAGGCAGCATCTCTGGAGAAAAGCAATAGGTGACGTTTCGGGTCGAGACCTGAACTAGATGGACTACAGCCCAGGGTTCTGAAAGAGGTAGCTGTTAATTGTGGAGGCATTAGTAGCTGTCCGACTATGTGTGTAGAGTTCACACATTCTCCCTGTGGCCGCCTGCGTTTCTTCCGGGCGCTCCGGTTTCCTCCCAAGGTGGTTGGGATAATCGGCCGCTGTGGATTGCCCCCCTAGTGTGTGGGTGAGTGGTAGACTCGAGGGTGGGGAGTGGAGGGGAGAGTTGATGGGAGCGTGCGATGATCAGAATGGTTCAGCCATGATCACATTGAATGGCGGTGCTGGCTCAAAGGGCCTACTCCTGCACCTATTGTCCATTGTCAATTATTGCCACGCGAAAAAATACTGTGAAAAAAAAGTTTCTGTTGCGTGGTATCCAGTCCGCAGAAAGACTATACATGATTACAATCAAGCCGCCCACACTGTAAAGATACAGATGATAGAGAATAACGTTTACTGCAGGATAGAGTCCGATTAAAGATAGACAGAGGGTCACCGATGAGGTAGAAGGTGATGATTGGTGATGCGATGGTTCAGTTGTCGGACGACAGCTGAGTTTTCATTCAGTGTGCTGTCCCGTGCACCGAGGTACAGTGAAAAGCTTTTGTTGCGGGCTCATCAATCAGCGGGAAGACAATGCATGATTACAATCGGGTAGAATGGGATAATGCATGATTGGTATAAATGGGTGATGGTCGGCACGGACTCGTTGGGCCGAAGGGCCTCTGTTTTGGAGACGTTTTCTTTCCTCCCCCCCCCCCCCCCACCCGGCAGGGGTAGATGGGACAGGGTGGAGAGCTTGCTGTGTGCCGGAGATCTGAACTCCACGCCGTTCCTTTGCAGGAGGTCGGTGCGCTCCGCGGACGGAGGCTGAGATGCGAGAGGGCCTGCGCTTCTCGACGACGTCGCTGCCGCAGGTAACGTTGCACGCGTCCCCCCTGCGCCGCTGCAGCCACTTACACAGAGCTTGCCCTTGTCCGTGGCAAAGTTTTCGCCAGTGGTGGCTCAGAGTAACACACACGGCCATACCAGGAAGCTGCAGACGTCTGCTCCGTGGCCTCTGCAGTGCCGAAGGTCTTTGGCACAAGATTCATATCCACGCGCCCGTCTAAAAGCCTCTTAATCTCCACTATCGTATCTGCCTCCACCACCACCCCTGGCAGCGCGTTCCAGGCACCCACCACTGTTCCGTTCTCTATAACAGAGTGGAACGCTGGGAAATGGCGCTGGAGAAGTAGTAATGGGGAACAAAGAGACGGCGGGCGGACTGAATAGGTTTTTAACGTCAGTATTCACAGTGGAGGACACCAGCAATGTGGCAGAAATTCGAGAGGGTCTGGGAGGTGAGAAGTGAGTGCAGTTACTGTTACTCAGGGGAAGGTGCTCGGGGAGCTGACAGGTCTGACGACAGACACAAAACGGGTCAGGCAGCATCCATGCAGCGAAGGAATAGGTGACGTTTCGGGTCGAGACCCTTCTTCAGACCAATCAAAGATCAATGTGATGAGTTTTAATCTGCAATTTAAGAGGGGGACACTGAAATTGGATGTGTCGGTATTGCAGCAGAGCAAAGGGGACTACAGAGGTGTGGGAGGGGGAGCAGATGTGAGGGGGACAAGCTTCGAGCTGATCATCGTAGTGTGAAATAATTTTTAAAATGTTTGTAAAAACGTGATATCTGTTTAGCGTCCATGGGGTTTGGAGGTGGACACAAATGCTGGAGTAACTCAGCGGGTCAGGCAGCATCAGCAGAGCCGGGTTGTCCACCGCGGACTCCAGCCACCGGCATCGGCGGCGCAGCGGTAGAGTTGCTGCCTCACTCCCGGCTGCCGGTGCTTTCTGTACGGAGTTTGCACGTTCTCCCCTTGGGTTTTCTCCCGAGATCTTCGGTTTCCTCCCACGCTCCAAAGACGTGCAGGTTTGTAGGCTAATTGGCTTTGTAAATGTGTAAGATTTTCCCTAGTGCGCGTAGGACAGTGTTAGTGTGCAGGGATCGCTGGTCGGCGCGGACACGGTGGGCCGAAGGGCCTGTTTCCTCGCTGTATCCCTCAACCTAAACTAATGAGAGCTCTGGCTTTCCTCCTACTTCCCAAAAACTACAGGTCCTACACAACTGCTTTACCTTGTGTTACAGACACAAAATGCTGCAGTAACTCAGCGGGACAGGCGGCATCTCTGGAGAGAAGGAACGGGTGACGTTTCCGGGTCGATACCCTTCTTCAGACTTCGCAGGGCAGCAAGGATATCGAGAGGACTCACCGTTGTGTATCTACAATCATCCCGTACGGGTGCAGCCATTATGGCCCAGGTAGGCGACTAGTACATGGAACATGAGAGGAATAGATCGGGTAGACGCAACGGAGTCTCAATACAATACAATCGGTTTTATTCATCACTTGCATATAAAGTGCAAGTGAAATGAATTTGCCAGCAGCGGTACAATGAAAAAGAACACACAAAAACACAAGCAAAATTTAACACAAATATCCACCACAGCACAACATTTGGCCAGTCCTCCATTTCCCCCCGTGGTCGGGACCTCCACCCAGAGTTGGGGAATCGAGGACATGGGTTCAAGGTGAAAGGGAAAGGATTTAATAGGAATCGGAGGGGTGACTTTTTCACACAAAGGGTGGTGGGTGTATGGAACGAGCTGCCGGAAGAGGTAGTTGCAGCTGGGACTATCTCATCGTTTAAGAAGCAGTTAGACAAGTACATGGATAGGACAGGTTTGAAGTGATATGGACCAAACGCAGGCAATTGCTCCAGCATTTTGAGTCTATTCCTAGTAAGTTTCCAGCTATAGGCTGTGGGCCGAGCATCAAAAATGTGTCTAGAAATCCATTTTCGTGACCCACGTCACAGAACTACATGAAATTTTCCACAGATTTAGATGAAATATAATTGAGAAGGATGTCATAACTCGTCAGTGCCAAAAGTTGCACATTAATTAATTCAACTAATTAGAAAATGAGATCGGGAAAGTAAGCGCCATTTAGTGCTATTTCCGTGTTGCTGTCCATTTAAACTATATTATTATACCTATATATATATCTTGTAAATATGGCTGTAATCATATATAATTAAGTATAATTATATTATATAAAAATAATATGATGAATATAATTGTGAGTGTGTTTTTTATGACTGTCGCAGAGGTTGTGCTCCTGGACCAGCCTAATTAATGGATGAGGGCAGTTCTTGTGGGTTCCTCCCTTTACTGAACCCCACTGACACACCATAGTGGGACTGGGGCAGTTCCAGGCTGGGGGACAGTCCTGCAAGGCAGCTTCCAGTCGCTTTAATAGGAAATTTAATGAGACTGCAGCAGAGGTCCCAGATTTTAAGGGCCCATGAACCTGCCTAATTAAAGGGTCAGGACAGATCCTCTGGGTTCTCCCGTTTACTGAACCCCACTGTCTGCCATAGTGGGGAGAGTGGAGGTAAAGGCCATAGTGGGACTGGGGCAATGCCAGGCTGGGTGACACCTGTAAGAGTTCTGTCTTATTTCTGATGTAAATGTCACGTCCTGACCAAGAATCAAATGCTCTGATGTTTACTCGCTGAGTATTCATTTTAAGCTACAATGAGCCTATATTTATGTTATGTTTTATGCATCCAAAACACGGCACCGATCAATGTTTTAACCAACCTCGTCTTTGCACCGACCCAAGTGACCAAACTCCCAGTTGCCAGCTTTGTTTGTGCAATCTTCTCGCAGGTCCCATGTCGCAACAAGTGTAAACGTTTGCCTTGCAGCTTAAAACGCGAGTGGCCCGAGTTAGTTTCCCCTGGAGGGACAAATACCAGGTCTCCAATCCCTCTGCTGCTAAATCTTGCAGAGCAGTAGTACCACAAGTTGGTAACCTAGTTAAAGTCTAATGCCCCCTAACTCCCATCCAAACCACAGCACCAACCAATGGTTTAAACCAGCCTTGCCTTTGCAACTCAAACTTTGCACAAGTCCACCCATAGATATGTCAACCAGAAGCTACCAACCTGGAAATTATTTCATTCCGCACGGCACTTCATTAGTTACTCGTTTTTCTTCAAGACAGCAAGGGATTGGAATACTCTACCAGCCACCATTAGAGATCTCCAAATCATCAACACATAACTCACGCAACTCCAAAAGCCATCTCCATCTCGACTAGCACTTCCACCACAGTCATGGTGCTGAGGGATGCTCGTACCTAGAGTGTTTCAGCGTACAACATCAGACCAGATCCCTAACCCCCAGTTTGTACAACGAAAGCTGCATCGACGCAAGCCCCTAACCCAAAGTCACCAGCCTGCTTGGTGTGGAGGAAGGAATTGCAGACCATATAACAATTACAGCACGGAAACAGGCCATCTCGGCCCTACAAGTCTGTGCCGAACACTTATTTTCCCCTAGTCCATCTACCTGCACTCAGACCATAGCCCTCCATTCCATTTCCGTCCATATACCTATCCAATTTATTTTTAAATGATAAAATCGAACCTGCCTCCACCATTTCCACTGGAAGCTCATTCCACACAGCTACCACTCTCTGAGTAAAGAAGTTCCCCCTCGTGTAACCCCTAAACTTCTGTCCCTTAATTCTGAAGTCATGTCTTCTTGTTTGAATCTTCCCTACTCGCAATGGGAAAAGCTTGTCCACGTCAACTCTGTCTATCCCTCTCATCATTTTAAAGACCTCTATCAAGTCCCCCCTTAACCTTCTGCGCTGCAAAGAATAAATACCTAACTTATTCAACCTTTCTCTGTAACTTAGTTGCTGAAACCCAGGCAACATTCTAGTAAATCTCCTCTGTACTCTCTCTATTTGGTTGACATCCTTCCTATAATTGGGCGACCAAAATTGTACACCATACTCCAGAATTGGTCTCACCAATGCCTTGTACAAGTTTAACATTACATCCCAACTTCTATACTCAATGCTCTGATCTATAAAGGTCCAGCACACCAAAAGCTTTCTTTACCACCCTATCTACATGAGATTCCACCTTCAGGGAACTATGCAGTTATTCCTAGATCCCTCTGTTCAACTGCATTCCTCAATTCGCTGGTGGTTTAAACCGAAGATAGACACAAAAACCTGGAGTAACTCAGCGGGACAGGCAGCATCTCTGGAGAGAAGGAATGGGTGACGTTTCGGGTCGAGCCCCTTTGTGCATCCAGAACTTGCAACAAGGATGCAATCTTCTCGCAGGCCCATGCAACGAGTGTAAACTTTTGCACTGCTGCTTAAAATGTGAGCAGCCAGGGTTGGTTCCATCCCAGGAGGATGGGGAGGGGGATCGGGACCTCCCCACCCTCACCTCTGCTGCCAACTCTTCCAGGCTACCGCACCGACCCAACCTTTAACTCCTAGTTTCCAGCCTTGCTTTTCGCGTCCAAAACACTGCACCGCCCAATTTTTTAACCAGCCTCGTCTATGCAACTAAACATTTGCACCGACCCTAGTCCCTAACCCCCACAGTTCACAAGATCATCATAAGTTTAAGAAAGAACTGCAGATGCTGGTACAATTGAAAATGCTGGAGAAACTCCGCGAGTGAGGCAGCATCTATGGATAGAAGGAATGGGCGACTTCTTCAGACTGAAGATTCTACCATCACAAGTCTTACTAGTATCGGGCCATTCGGCCCGTCCAGTCTACTCCGCCATTCAATCACGGCTCTCCACCCCATTCTCCTACCTACTCCCCATAACCCGACACCCAATTTCCACCCGAAAATCCACCCATTCCTTCCCTCCAGAGATGCTGCCTGTCCCGCTGAGTGACTCCAGCATTTCGTGTCTGTCTACCACTCAATTTGCAGCCTTGTTTGATCTATCCAGCCTTGCTTCGTGCATCCAAGACACTGCACCGATTAAAGCCTCGTCTTTGCAACTAAAACGTTGCATCGACCCACGTCTTTCACTCCCAAGTTTACCAGCCTGATTCGTGCAACTAAATCTCTGCTACCGATTTTTTCCCCTTTATAACACTTGCTTTTGCTTTTCTCGCAACTAAAACATTGCACAAGACTGGTCGGCCCAATTATCAGCCAGCCAGCCCCCTTTGGGTTTTTCGTGCGTCCAGAATTTACCCAGCAAAAGGTGCAATCTTCTCGCAAAGGTCCATGCAACGAGTGTAAAGTTTTGCATTGCAGCTTGAAACGGATGGGTGGGTCCACCACCACCACCACCCAGATACCAGGTCTCCACCTCTCTGCTGCCAACTCTTGCAGACCAGGTGAGGTCCCTTTAAAAGGGTCTTTGTTTCCATTTCGTTGAGTCACCGGTGACGTCACAACTCTGCCCCGTTGTATGACGTCATTGAGAGAGAGGAGGCGGGGCTGCCCTCGGCCCCGCCCACCCCACCCAGCTGGCTGGGGCGGGGCTTCAAGCCAGGGCAATGAGTGCCTTGGGTTCCCAATGGAGCAAGCCTAGGAAGACCAAGGGAAACATAGAAACATAGACAATAGGTGCAGGAGTAGGCCATTCGGACCTTCGAGCCTGCACCGCCATTCAATATGATCATGGCTGATCATCCAACTCAGTATCCTGTACCTGCCTTCTCTCCATACCCCCTGATCCCTTTAGCCACAAGGGCCACATCTAACTCCCTCTTAAATATAGCCAATGAACTGTGGCCTCAACTACCTTCTGTGGCAGAGAGTTCCAGAGATTCACCACTCTCTGTGTGAAAAATGTTTTTCTCATCTCGGTTTTAAAGGATTTCCCCCTTATCCTTAAGCTGTGACCCCTTGTCCTGGACTTCCCCAACATCGGGAACAATCTTCCTGCATCTAGCCTGTCCAACCCATTAAGGTCCTGATCCACCATCCCCACCCAGATCCAGAATTCCTTCAGAGCCCAAGGAGATTCCCCCTCTCCCCTTCCCTCTCCTCCTTCCCCTCCCCCTCGGAGCCCGGCCCGCTGCCACCGCGCTCTTTCTCTCTCTCTCTACCTCCCTCCACCTCTGCGGGCCATGGACAAACCGGTCAAGAGCATACTCAAGAAGGTCAGCAGCTCCGACTTGGTGAAAGGGAGGAGGCTTTCAGAGGATGACAGGTGAGAGAGACCCTCGAAAGGAGATGGACGCGAGAAAGGTGGAGTAACCCAGCGGGTCGGGCAGCATCTCTGGAGAGGAGGAACGGGCCGAGAACCCTTCTTCAGACTGACACTTCCTTCAAACTCATCAACTCCCAAACCTTGCCTCACCCACACCTCCTGGAAATCAACAGCCTCTTGATTACTGCGGGCGTCAGGGTTTAAAGGGAGACGGCAGGAGCATGGGGTTGAGAGGGAGAGATCGATCATCCACGATTGAATGGCGGAGTAGACCATGATGGGCCGAATGGCTCCTATTCTGCTCCTATAACCTATGGACCTATGAACTCCTGCTCCCCAAGCTGGCTTTCCCCATGTTCTCTCTCTCACCTGGACCCACACAGCCCCCGCTGCCTCAATCTTCAACACACGCTCTCCATTTTCCAAATGGAGCCCCTCTCTCTCTCTCTCTCTCCCCCCCCCACCCCCTCTATCCCTCCCCTCCCCCCCCCCTCTCTCCCTCTCACCCCATCCCCTCTTCCCAACCAGGGCCTACTCCGAGATCTCAAACTAGCCACATTCCCACATTCCTGAAGCTAATCCCTCGCCTGTCGCTGTTGGTTTCGTCTCAGATTGTCCGGCCTTAAGGGAGTAGGACTATACAGCACTGGGACTGGCCCTTCGGCCCACGAATTTTTGGTTGAGAGAGACAGGCCATTCTGCCCGCCGACCATCAGTCACTCGTTCATACTAGTCCCGTGTTACCCCTACTTTCGCATCCACGCCGTAAACGCACTAGGGAGCAATTTACAGAGGGCCGATTAACCTGCAAACCCGCGCGTCTATGGGTTGCAGGACGAAACCCAGGCGGTCACTGGGTGAGCGTGCAAACGCCACACAGGCAGCAGCTGAGGTCGGGATCGGACCCCGGTCTCTGGCGCTGTGAGGCAGTGGATCTACCCGCACAAATGCCTGTGCTAAGCATCATGCCTGCTTAAATATTTGCACTGGAACCTAGCACAGTACAGCACAGGAAGAGGCCCTTCGGCCCACAATGTCCGTGCCGAACACGATGCCAAGTTAAACTGATCTCCTCTGCCTGCATGTGATCCGTATCCCTCCATTCCCTGCATATCCACTCGCCCGTCTAAAAGCCTCTTAAACACCACTATCGTATCTGCCTCCACCCCCACCCCTGACAGCGCGATCCAGGCACCCACCACCAAAGATCTTATGTGTTCAAAAGGGAACTGCAGATGCTGGAATATCGAAGGTACACAAAATTGCTGGGGAAACTCAGCGGGTGCAGCAGCATCTATGGAGCGAAGGAAATAGGCGACGTTTCGGGCCGAAACCCTTCTTCAGACTGATGGGGGGGGGGGGGGGGGGGGGGGGGGGAAGAAAGAAGGAAAAAGGGAGGAGGAGGAGGAGCCCGAGGGCGGGCGGATGGGAGGGTGGGAGGAGACAGCTAGAGGGTGAAGGAAGGGGAGGAGACAGCAAGGGCTAGCCAAATTGGGAGAATTCAATGTTAATGCCATAAGGACGCAAGGTCACCAGACGGAATATGAGGTGCTGTTCCTCCAATTTCCGCTGTTGCTCACTCTGGCAATGGAGGAGACCCAGGACAGAGAGGTCGGATTGGGAATGGGAGGGGGAGTTGAAGTGCTGAGCCACCGGGAGGTCAGGTAGTTTATTGCGGACTGAGCGGAGGTGTTCGGCGAAACGGTCGCCCAACCTCCGCTAGTCTCACCGATGTAAATCAGCTGACATCTAGAGCAGCGGATGCAGTAGATGAGGTTGGAGGAGATACAGGTGAACCTTTGTCGCACCTGGAACAACTGCTTGGGTCCTTGAATGGAGTCGATGGGGGAGGTGAAGATCTTATAGCGGAGCAAGATAGACCACTCCTCCGAAATCCAATGGACTGACGTGTAGTACGTGACGCAACGTCACGGCCGCCATTTCTTAATGCGACACGCGACTTCCGGTATGTAATCCACCCGCTGTGATCCAAAGCAAAGATTATGGAGCTCCTCTATAATCTTTGATCCAAAGCAAAGATCCTCGAGTATCTTGTAGCGGGAACAGCCCCCTCCTTTGCGTAGTTTCCCTTGCATTGTATTGTGCAGTTTCCCTTGTATTGCTTTAACACACACTGCACAAAATTAAATTTAACGTATATATATTTAATATATATGAATGTGTGTCTGTGTGTGAGAGGCAAGTTAGAGATAATAAAGTTTATTCTCATGTATCAGAAGCAACTTTGATTTAAATCATCACTAATAATTAATTTGTCTAGTAAGATGATGTACATAAACCATAAAGGCAATTATATATATAATTATATTTTGATAATAAATATATGCATATATATATTTATACACACATATATACACACATACATACACATACATATGCACACATACAAATGCACATACATATTGTTACATTTATATGCATACATATATAAACATATATATATATACACACATATACATGCATATATACACATACATGCATATATACACATCAATAGATTTACGATCAGCTCCTGTGGATTGGAGGATAGCTAATGCTATCCCACTTTTCAAGAAAGGAGCGTGAGAGAAAACGGGAAATTACAGACCAGTTAGCCCGACTTTGGTGGTGTGAAAGATGCTGGAGTCAATTATTAAAGATGCAATAATGGGGCATTTGGATAGCAGTAAAAGGATCTGTCCAAGTCAACATGGATTTATGAAAGGGAAATCATGTTTGACTAATCTTCTGGATTTTTTTGCCGCAAGAATTGGTGTTGGGGCTGCAACTGTTTACCATATATATTAATGATTTGGAAAAGGAAATTAGGAGCAAACCTAATGCATACATACCTACATATGTACCCATGCGCTGCTGTGACCCGACCCCCGGAGACTCGGAGACTCCAACCGCAGGCCTGGCAGACAGTAATATCAGAGCCTGCAGGTCCCTGCTGGGAGACCGCTTTTCGGGTCTGCCACAACGGCGACCTCTCCCGCACGAGTAGCGGAGTCGAGGATGACCTGGAGCGGGGCCTTACATCATCGCCCGGCGTGGCTTAAACGGCTGCGGCACTTTGCTAGCGCCCGCCGGGGGCTCCAACAACCTCCATGAGGTTCAAGTGACAAATAAATTGTATTGTGTATTATGTATATTTAAATTCATCTGGTAAGTTGGTCAAATAACATGGGCACCTTCTTGCTTTTTGTGATACATGGATTTTTAAAATGTGAATGTCTCATATCAACACATTTGTGGGTCAACAGTATTTTGTACAAACCCCCACATTTTCAAATAATTCTCAATTGAACTTCTTAAACAAGGAAAACGATTTTTATTCACATCATTTTGTGCACGACATATACAGGGTTGCAGTAATTAGAATATCAGATAATTAATAAAAGTGATCTCAAATTCTACACATTTCAAACAAAGGAAAAAATTTGCGACTTATACACAATCACTAGACTAAGTGGGACCCGTTGGGATAAGATTTACACAATTCACATTATTCTGTGCGCGAGTTATACAGGATTGCAGTGTTCTGCATTTCAGCTAACCAGTGAAAGTGATGTACAATTTAACGTATGTAACACAATGATAGCCCCACCCCTGCTTCACCAAAGAGCAAAATGTCCAACGTAGATACAAAAATAAATAATTCGCCATTTGCATTAGTTTTGTGCAGTTAACAAATCACAATTCCACACAATGTACATAAGAGGGCAGTTATTTGACAAATACTCCGCAGTTCGGTGTAGATCATGTCCACTGTCGACATCTGAAATTACAGAAAAAATCTGCAGTCAATATGCATTAAATAACAGAGATGTACAAAGAAAATGCTTTGAGAAGATTTTTACAAGGATGTTGCCATGAGGACTCAACTATCTGAGCTCAATGATCTAACTACAGTGAGAGATGAAACAGGCCAAATAAAGTTTTCAATGTGCCACAGAGGTAATAAATGTTTTCTTACCTTTCCTCCTTAATGGGGAACCTGAAGAAAGATAAGTCGTGTTGCCTACATTGCCGATTGTCGATTGTTTTTCGCAGGAGTGGTCCATCTTGAGCTCATGGTATTGCGGGCAGGGTGTTCACATGGATAGAAAATTGGTTGGTAGACAGGAAGCAAGGAGTGAACGGGTCCTTTTCAGAATGGCAGGCAGTGTTGAGTGGAGTGCCGTAAGGTTTGGTATTGGGGCCACAACTGTTTACCATATATATTAATGATTTGGAAGAGTGAATTATGAGCAACACTCGCAAGTTTGCGAATGACACAAAGCTGGGTGGCAGTGTGAACTGTGAAGAGGATGTTAGGAGGTTGCAGGGTGACCTGGACAGGTTGAGTGAGTGGGCAGATGCATGGCATGTGCAGTATACTATAGATAAATGTGAGGTTATCCACTTTGAAGGCAAAAACAAGGGGGCAGTTTATTATCTCAATAGAGTTAGGTTAGGTAAGGGGGATGTGCAGCGAGACCTGGGTGTCCTTGTACACCGGCCACTGAAAGTTGGCTTAGAGGTACAGCAGGCAGTAAAGAAAGCTAATGGAATGTTGACCTTCATAACAAGAGGATTTCAGTATAGAGTGAAGAGGTTCTTTTGCAGCGTAGGTTCACGAGATTGATTCCTGGGTTGGTGGGACTGTATATGAGTAAAGATTGAAAAGACTAGGCTTGTATTCACTGGAGTTTAGAAGGAAGAGGGGGAATCTTATAGAAACATATTAAATTATTAAAGGACTGGACAAGCTAGATGCAGGAAAAATGTTCCCAATGTTGGCTGAGTCCAGAACCAGGGGCCACAGTCTTAGAATAAAGGGCATGTAATCTAAGACTAAGGTGAGAAGAAACTTTTTCACCCAGAGAAATTTGTGGATTTATGGAATTCCCTGCAGAGGCCGAAGCGAAGATCCTATCTTTGGTCAGAAGCAAGATACTCCCACAGAGTATCCATTCCTGCCCATTAGGTTCCCATTGTGATGAAGAACACGCAGGCATGAAAAGTTGAAACATGATTTATTACAGTTTAACATGTGAATCGCTTAAAATATAACAACATTTTAAATGTCAAAGATGAGAATAATTCTTTCTTGCTGTGCCTCTTGTTGCTGCTCACTGCGTCTTTATGTCTCTTTGTTGTTGAAAAAAAAAAGAGACAATTTAAATATAGAGAGATTCAGCGGTCAGACTTTAACCAATAAAATCTGATAATTTATCTCAGGTCATCATTCAATGAAGCACACTTTTATATAAGCACGCATATATACAAACACACAGACTCACACACACATCTATACACACACACACACAGACTCACTCAAATGTTTAAAGCCTCCTTTAGAGGCTGCTGCTGTTGAAGCAAATACGTGCTTTAAATAACGTCCAACAATCACACTCACCATTGACAGAGTAGTCAGCTCTCTTGAATTATTCAGCGGTGTCTTCACTCGGTGCCTTCTGCAGTCAGCGCCATCTTGCCACGAACCGGAAATGATGCACTCAGCACCACATTGCCGCTTTATCCATCCGCATACTGTTGCGACGATTTTAAGAGCCAAGCCAATTAGTCCAACACTTTGCAAGCAGCCAACACATTTTCAGAAGAGTCTTTAAAAGCCAAGACAATTTGGCAAACACTTTGCAAGCATCAAACACATTTTCTGAAGAGTCTTTAAAAGCCAAGACAATTTGGTAAACACTTTGCAACCACATCAAGGGGGCTCGCCGTGGAGTAGACGTGCGTTCAGTGTTATTCGCCGCTCAGAGAGCCGTGACCCTCTCGCTTACTCTGTCTTGCAGAGACTGCATGAGGCACAACACTTCCCGGTTTTATAGTCCCTCCCCCTGGGAGTCTGAGTGAGCTGGCCAAAAATGACAGCTGTAAGTGGCGGCGTTCACTCGGAAATCAAGAAACAGAAAGACAAGAGCGGTCAAGATATTAGATTTAGTAATATAGTTAAACAAATCGTCATTGGCACGATTTTGTATGGGTAACAATCAAAATTTTCAACTACGTAGATAAAGAACCTGTGCGGACCAACTGGCCGGAGTTTTTACGGACATTTGCAATCTCTCACTTCCGAGGTCTGAGGTTCCCACCTGCTTCAAATGGGCATCAAAAACCTAGACCCACTGCAGTTCGCTTACCGCCACAACAGATCAACGGTGAACATTAATAGCCCATTGTCTGTTATTTGCACTTTATCAGTTTATTTATTCATGTGTGTATATATTTATATAATGGTATATGGACACACTGATCTGTTTTGTATTCAATGCCTACTATGTTCTCTTGTGCTGAAGCAAAGCAAGAATGTAATTGTACCATCAGGGACTCATGACAATAAACTAACTTGAACTTGAATAGTATGACTTCAAATACATAATTTTCGAAAATAATGCACTTTACGTATGTCCCACTTTTTGAAGTTTTTTACATCTCCTTTTAACAGTCAAGTCATACATTTTTCTATTCTTGAATTTGAGTCCATAGTGCATGTGGATACTCACAAAGATAGCCACAATTCTAACCTTGACTCTATTGCAGCACAAGTTAATGTCTTTGTATTGCTGTGTGTTATGTATTGCTGTGTTTATTAGATGGGAAATGTTATCCCTGGTCATGTTAACATCATCAAATTCTGTGCGGAACACTTGCTCGCACACTTCACAGAACCCAATAAAGTATTCCGAAGGCACCATCAATGAGCCAAAGTCAGACGTTGATGTGTCATAGGCTTTATGGTGTATGAATACGAGTGCAGGATCAACTAAAGTGGTATCAGTTCGTAAGAGAACTTCTCTGCACGTGATGCATTTTGACGACAGTTCGTGTGAAGTAATGATCCTGTAACAGATGTGACCTGCGATGTAAGCTAGTGTATTTTCTTCAGGGAGATCCATTGAAATGCTGCAGACTGCATTGTGCTGTTTAGTTTTATTTGTATGAGAGACAGATGGAGATAGTTTTTTTAATCTGTTTTTTGTAAGTGTTTGCAATGTAAGGATAAATGTGTCTGAGTCGGGGGAACAATTTGCACTCACAGATGGCTTGATCAGTTCAGCCACCATAACCATCCGAAAAGCACATCGAAATTCCTTTGCAGATGGATTTTCTCTGAATCCGCCCTTTCGCCGAATAGTGGAGAACAAATTCTCCACTACATCCTGATTGATCCTGGATGTGAACATAAAACGGGCGTCTGTGCTTTCCTTGATGTGCTGCCACAGTTGTGAAATGCAAGAAATTGCAAGCCGCCGTCCCTTGACAAACAACACATTTTTAGCTCCAAGCACTGTCAGGCTTTGGAGTACAGTCAAGCATAATTCAAAGAATGACTTATGTGCAGACGTTTCAGACATAGGCCTCCTTAACATTTTGGCGTCCGTGTAAAACCTGCTGTTAAAGGAGTCAAAAAGTCCATCAACCATGTCAATAAACTCTGCCGTATAAACTGCCTCCCCAGGTAACTTTCCAAGAGTTGCATAGGTGTAGACACCTGCTGCTACTGAATGGCTAAGCACCTGCGCAGCCTTGTTGACTCGCATTTTAGAGAAGCTGTCTAAAACAAAATGGCCTCTGGTTAATTTATGGGCTTTTCTAATGGGCAACTGTGAATCATGCTCATAAAATGCGTAAATATGTGCCCATTTGATATGTTTTTTTATGCCATCCTCTCCCTTGACCTCAAAAACATATTTCTCCAAGTTTGATCGAGTGTTTTTCAACAAGTGGGGTGGGTCATGCATGCAATAGATATTGGTTCCCCCGTGGACGAAGAAAGGATGTTCTTCCGTCACACCCAAGTTGGAGTACAGTCGAACATTGCTTGGGCCTTGGTCACAAACAACGGCCTTAGGCTGTAGTCCAATAGCCTTAACCTTCTGTAAACATTCATTGAGTAATGTTTTCAGTTTGTCAGCCTTTGTGCAGTCCCGTGAAAGAAAGTAACCTACAGGTTGCTTCCATTTCCCCATCAAGCCTCTAACCATGAAAACAAGAGCATGGTTGGCAGGCCTTGACGTCTTCCCTAGAGATCCAAAGTCCTCAAAGCCCTCAACTGAATCCTCAGTAATATTGTAAGAGAGGCTTGCACGTAAACTCATTTCGTCAAAGGAGACTACACATAATGTATCTCTCTCTGACATCCCCGCAACCCTGTCTTTCAAAAGTTCAAAGATCTTAGGGGGGAAACCCAGGCCGCACTTCAATATTGCACAACCACCTACGTAGTGATGAGATTGATGGAAGTGTGAAAATGCACTGGCAGAACTGATATGCTCGGGGACTCTGGTGGTAGAGGGACAAGGCAACTACCTTGTCTGAATAACTCCATCGTCTTCCTCTTGCACTTCTACGTCCAGACGCATTACGCAACTGCGACGCAAAGAAAGACAGCTGGTTCTTGTAAAAATTCACCAGCCCCTCTGATCAAGTCACTGATTGTCTTACTTTCTGTAGTATTCTTTCCCATTGATAATTTGATCAGTTGTACTTTTTTTTTGAGGCGGAAAGTACGCTGTCTTTCCTTCTTCAGAGCTCTGCTGTCATTTACATTTGGTGTGATTTGAAGATCAGGTGTTTCAGAAGTTGTAGAGACACTGATGGGTTCTTCCCGCGGAACTTTGTCTGCAGCTGAGCAGTAAGAATGTTCTGTCTGTATGTTGTGTGGTACTGCCAATACAAGAAAAAAGAAAAAGGGGGAATGAAATGGCAAGCATACTAATTAAAAAGATTAATCATATACATGTGAATAAATCATCATCTACTACTGAAGGTCTGTTCTTGACTGGTTTTGGCCATCTGTGCTGCGATTTCCGAGAGAACGCCGCCACCTACGGCCGTCTCGCTCAGAGCCCCCCTCCGACGCATGTGTGCCGAGGTTCTCCCCCCCCCTTTCCTCTATCCCCCTTTCCTCTCCACCCCCCTCGCCTCTCCCTGCTCTCCCACCCTCCCTCCCCTAAACCCCCTCCCCTCCACACCCCCTACCCTCCACCCTCCCTGCTCCCCACCTCACCCCCCTCTCAGCACCCCCTCTCTCTCCCCCTCTCTCTCTCCTCCCCATCTCCCCCACCTTTCCCCCCTCACCCACCCTCCCTCTTATCCTCCTCTCCACCCCCCTATCCCTCTTGCCCCTCTGTCTCTCTCTCTGTCTCTGCCCCTTCTCTCTCTGCCCTCACTCTCTACCCCCGACCGTCCCCCGCCCCTCTCTTGATGTGACTACAAGTTGGGGGCTATGCTTCAGTAGATAGGGTGGTTATGGGGTAAAAGGAGCAAATTAATCATATTAATTTAATATCAAGGGGGTAATTAGCGTGAGTGCGAGAGGGGGAGGGGGGTGGGATAGTTAGTGTGCGTGACGCTGCGTGCCGCCCCCCCCCCACAACCGCACGTTGGGGGAACAGACACAACGGGTCTGCACTTGGTCTAGTTATAATTAAAAATATATGTGATGCACCAATTTCAATCTACCAGAAGAAAATCATGATCTTGATATTTTTGTAGATTTTTTATAAATTAAATCAATTTAAATGTTGTAATAATTATGCTTGAGGAAGTTTTAAATGGATGTTCTTACTTGAATTAAATACTAGTACGCATTCCACCAGCCACACTGTGTAGTCTTATGTGTGATTATAGTTTTGTGAACATTTCACAAATGAAAATTAAAGTACCATACATGCCATTACATATTGACCATTAGCAATCATATCAGTTTGGAAACAATTTATTTTAAAAAGGAGAAAATTACTTGCCTCTTTGCTGTTTTAAAGGCGTTGGTGAGGATGGGAGGTTCTCATTCGTCCTCTTGAGTAACCTGCGTTGGTAAGACAGACGTTTCGGCGGGTTAGGAATGTCGAAGAGCGTTGGAACTGCATTCCAATTTAGCCTGTTCTTGGTCTGCTTGTTGGAAAACTGGTCAAGTTCAAAGCGTAAAGAACAAAGACAACAGTTGGCTGACAAGTACTCCGTAGTTCGGTGTAGGAGATCTTGTCGACGAGTATTCTGGACCCACCGTTGACATCTGAAATTACAGGAGATATCATTTAGGATTAACTAATAAGAAAAAAAAATGACCATAACTACATGCCTGCACAATGGATGACATATCACTTAAGTGCAATTGTTTTCAGTTGTGTGGAGAGACCTGTATATTGACGATGCTTTTTGCCTCTAATATGTCAACTTACCTTAAATGTAGAAGAGTTTATTAAAATCTTCTTACAAAGACCATCGAGAGAAGAGAGGGGAGAGAGGGATCGAGAGAAGGGAGAGGGATCGAGAGGGGAGAGGGAGAAGGGGAGAAGGGGGGAGAGGGAGAAGGGGGGAGAGGGAGAAGGGGGGAGAGGGAGAAGGGGGAGAGGGAGGGTGGAACGATAGCATGTTATAACGTTCAGCCATCCCATTCCGACCAAAGATAAGATCTTTGATTCCGACCAAAGATTATAGAGCAGAGCTACTCTAGTATCTTTGATTGCAACCGCCGCCGCCGCCGAACCCCCCGGCCCACCATTGCACCCAAAGATTATAGAGCAGAGTTGTATAATCTTTGATTGCACCCTTCTTCACGGCGGGCTTGTGATCTTTGCTTGTGATGTCCCGACAATTCGAGGGCTATAACGGGTAACAGCCGCCGCGTTCTCGGACTCGAGTCTGAGCTCGAAAAATCTCCTGGTCACTGAGCCCAATGTGTCCCGCGGGCCATATTTTGGAGACCCCTCCCTTACAAGAACAAAACCAAAAACGTACAGAAGTGTTAAAATTGTCTTTATTATTGTGGTAAGTAAAGATCTATTAAAAATAAGTCTACTAACTTTCTAATGTACCGACAAACCTAGTTTCCCAATGGCCGTTGATGGGAGAACAGAAAATAACATTTTCACCACAGAATATCGACAAAAGATAATAATAATATTTTCTTACCTTTCTTTTTTATCGGGGAACCTAAAGAATGACAGCTCTGGTCGTTTAGATTTACGATTAGAACAATTGATAGCGGAGCAGTGAGATGAACATTTAGATGCGGACGCCATTACAGCCCAATACAAAGATCTTACCCAATAAAATGCCTCAAAAAATGGCGTCGACAATCACACACGTCATACTACGCGTTTTTCGAGGAGTGGTCTATCTTGCTCCTCTATGATCTTTGCCCACCACCCTCTGTGTAAAAATAATTTGCCCCGCACATCCCCTTTAAACGTTGCACCTCTCATCTTTAAGCAATGCCTACTCTTACATAAAAACATGGAAAATAGGTACAGGAGGAGGCCATTTGGCCCTTCGAGCCAGCACCGCCATTCATTGTGATCATGGCTGATCGTCCCCTATCAATAACCCGTGCCTGCCTTCTCCCCATATCCCTTGACTCCACTAGCCCCTAGAACTCTATCTAAATCTCTCTTCTACAGTACAACAGGACTTTCTACAGGGGTACGGTGGAGTCTGTTTGCTGGTTAATTGGCCCTCTGTAAATGTCCCAATTGGTGTGAAGGGAGTGGATGAGAGAGGGAGTGTGCCAACACTGGACTAGTGTGAACGGGAGATGGATGGTCGGTGTGGACTTGGTGGGCCGAAGGGCCAGTTTCCACGCTGTATCTCTAAAACTCTCAATTTAAGACTTAATTATCTGTGGACCGAACACCCAAATTTAAGTTCGGATCCACCGCCAATTTAGTGGCAGCTCCTTTAATCCGGACTAAATTACAAATGTGGGGCCTAATCCAAGTGAGGCGGCTGATCTCGACCTCATTGGGACTTCCGCACCCTCATTAGAACCAGGGGCCACAGTTTAAGAATAAGGGGTAAGCCATTTAGAACGGAGATGAGGAAACAAAATTTCACACAGAGTTGTGAGGTCTGTGGAATTCTCTGCATCAGAGGGCGGTGGAGGCCGGTTCTCTGGATACTTTCAATAGAGAGCTAGATAAGGCTCTTAAAGATAGCGGAGTCAGGGGATATGGGGAGAAGGCAGGAACGGGGTACTGATTGGGCATGGTCAGCGTGTCCAAACCCTTAACAATCTTATATGTTTCAATGAGATGCCCTCTCATCCTCCTCCAGGGCAGCTCCCAGGCTCTGGAACTCCCTCCCCCAACTGATCCGCAATTCCGTGTCCCTCACCATCTTCCAGTCCCGCCTCAAGACCCATCTCTTCACCTCTGCCTATCCTTAGCCCCACGTCCCCCTCCCTTTTCATCTGTGCTTGAATTGCCTCGTATTGTGTTTTGAATTGAATTCTGTCTTTAATTTGTGTACTAGTCATGTCTCTACTATTTATTTCATTCCGCTTACATGTTTTTCCTCTACTTGCTAAATTTTTGTAAGGTGTCCTTGAGACTCTTGAAAGGCGCCCATAAATAAAATGTATTATTATTATTATTATCTTTCTAAACTCCAGAGTGTACAAGCCAAGCTGCTCCATTCTCTCATTGGTATATGGTCACACTGATCTGTTCTGTATTTATTCATGCCGACTATATTCTGTTGTGCTGAAGCAAAGCAAGAATTTCATCGTCCTATCTGGGACACATGACAATAGACTCTCTTGAATCTTGAATCTAGGCTAATTGGTTTCGCAACAAACCTCGATACTCGTGTCTGTAAACCAAACTCAAACTCAAAGTGATCCTGCACTAATGTTCCTTTGTCTTCTCTCTTGCAGTCAAAAGAAATCACAGAGCTGGGATGAGATGAACATAATTGCCACCTGTAAACCCGTGGGGAAGGATTATGGCCATATGACAATCAATGAAGCGAAGACTCCTTACAGGTACATTCGTCCCATCTCTCTTGTGCCTGTCTCCATGCTGCATGCATCTATGACTCCACAAAGATGACTCTAAAGCCGCTGCCGCACAGCACCAGTGACCTGGGTTCAATCCCTCTGACCGACGCTGTCTGTGTGCGAGTGCGAGTGCGTGTGTGTGTGTGTGTCTGTGCTTGTGTGCATGTGTGCGTGGATGTGCATATGTGCGTGTGTGCATGTGTGTGTGTCTGCGTGCGTGTGCATGTGCGGGTGTCTGCGTGTGTATGTGTGTGTCTGCGTGCGTGTGCATGTGTGTGTTTGCCTGTGTGTGTGTGCATGTGCATGTGACTGTGTGTATGCACGTGTCTGTGTGTGTGTGTGTGTGCATGTGCGTACATGTGGATGGATATATGTATGTGTGCGCATGTGTGTGTATTTGTGTGTATGTGCCTATGAGAGTCAGTGTGTGTGCATGTATGTTTGTGTGTATGTGTGCGTGCGGGTGTGTGTCTGTGTGTCTGTGTGTCTGTGTGTGTGTGTGTGGGGGGGGGGGGGTGGCGGTGAGGGGTAGCATCGGGGAGGAGGTGACAGAACTGTGGAGAGAGTATAATGAGCTTGGAGTAAATGGGAGTCCATTTCCCTCGCTGACCTTCGGCCCACCGAGTCCGTGCCGACCATAAATCCATCTGTTCTCACTAGTCCTATGTCATCCACTCGGGGTGGGGGGGGGGCGATCAGCCTACAAACCCGCATGTGTTTGAGACGTGAGAGGAAACCAGAGCACCCGGAGGAAACCCACGCGCTCACGGGGAGAACGCGCAAACTCCACACAGAGAGCAGCCGAGGTCAGGATTGATCCCGGGTCTCTGGCTCTGCGAGGCAGCAGTTCTACCCGCTGCGACAATGGGGGATGTGTCCCACCCCTCCCTTTCCTCATAACCCCTCCGTTCACCGTGTGTCTCCTGCCCATGGAGGCCCCGCTATTCCCCCATACTCCCTATGGCACGACCATTCACAGTGTGTTTGTGTGACCTTCCCTTCACCATCGAGGTCCCTCTGTTCCTGAATAGCCCCTTCCATTCCCAGAGTCTGTCCGAACCTCGTAATCCAAGGTTCCTCTCTTCTCCAATGCTTCCGAAGACACGACCATTCGCGATGAATGTCCTACCCTATACACCGAGGTCCCCTCTGTTTCTAGATCAGCCCCATCTGTGTCTCCTGCCATTAGGGCGAAGGCTGACAGATTCTTGGTTAATTACGGGCAGGAGAATAGGGTTGAGAGGGAAAGATAGATCAGCCGTGATTGAATGGCGGAGTGGACATGATAGTTATCGCTGGCCGGCGTGAACTCGGTGGGCTGAAGGGCCTGTTTCCTCGTTGTGTCTCTAAGGAGGTTGTTGAGGCAGGTGCCATCACATTCTTGCTATTGAGGGAGTGCAATGTAGGTTCACGAGCCATGGAGCCGTGATCACAGTGAATGGCGGTGCTGGCTCGAAGGGCGAATGGCCTAATCCTGCACTTGTTGTCTATTGTCTATGTGTGTTGGCCTTCATAACAAGAGGAGTTCAGTATAGGGGCAAAGAGGTCCTTCTGCAGTTGTACCTAGTGAGACCACACCCGGAGTATTGTGTGCAGTTTTGGTCACCAAATTTGAGGAAGGACATTCTTGCTATTGAGGGAGAGTGGCTGGGCTTGTACACTCTGGAGTTTAGAAGGAGAGGGGATCTTATTGAAACGTATAAGATTATTAAGGGTTTGGACACGCTTGAGGCAGGAAACATGTTCCCGATGCTGGGGGAGTCCAGAACCAGGGGCCACAGTTTAAGAATAAGGGGTCGGCCATTTAGAACGGAGATGAGGAAACACTTTTTCACCCAGAGAGTTGTGAGTCTGTGGAATTCTCTGCCTCAGAGGGCGGTGGAGGCTGGTTCTCTGGATACTTTCAAGAGAGAGCTGGATAGGGCTCTTAAAGATAGCGGAGTCAAGGGATATGGGGAGAAGGCAGGAACGGGGTACTGATTGTGGATGATCAGCCATGATCACATTGAATGGCGGTGCTGGCTCGAATGGCCGAATGGGCTACTCCTGCACCTATTGTCTATTGTTTAAGAAACTCTTGGACAGGTGCATGGATAGGAATGGTTTGGAGAGATATGGGCTAAACACGGGCAGGTGGGACCAGTGTAGAGCATGTTTCCACGCTGTATGACTTTCAGCCATGATGGATTGACAGACCAGACTCTATCATTCGAATGGCCTAATTTTGCTCCTATGTAGGAGAATATTGCCAAGACTCGAGGGCCTGAGCTGCAGGGAGAGGTTGAGCAGAATGCGACTCCATTCCTTGAGGGCTGATCTTATAGAGGTGTACAAAATCATGAGAGGAATAGATCGGGTAGACGCACAGAGTCTCTTGCCCAGAGTCGGGGAATCGAGGACCAGAGGACACGGGTTCAAGGTGAAGGGGAAAAGATTTAATAGGAATCCGATGGGTAACCTTTTCACACAAAGGGCGGTGGGTGTATGGAACGAGCTGCCGGAGGAGGTAGCTGAGGCTGGGACTATCCCAAGGTTTACGAAGCAGTTAGACAGGTACATGGATAGGACAGGTTTGGAGGGATATGGACCAAACGCGGCGGGCAGGTGGGACTAGTGTAGCTGGGACATGTTGGCCGATGTGGGCAAGTTGGGCCGAAGGGCCCTGTTTCCACGCTGTGTCGCTCAAGGTCTGGTGGTCTTACGGAGTTGCGGTCACCTGGTCCAGGTGAGGGCCGAGGCGATAGCGCGGAAGGTGAAACGTGGATCCCGTCTTGACGGCGAGGCTGACCTCCATTGTTGTGTGTGTGTGTCCCTCTCCCCCCCACCCCCCCCATCCCAGGCACAACACAGACGACGAGGCTGGAAGCAGCACGGGTCCCGGTTTCAACATGGAGGAGCTGAGAGCAAGGTGCTTTAATCTGCTCATTTCATTCCTTGCTTGGCGTGGCAGTGGCCCCATGGTGTGTTTGACTGCAGAGCGTGGTGGGTGGGGGTGGCGGGGGTGGGAGCGAGTGGGAGGGAGAGGGGTGGTGCTGACGTGTGAGGGGTCAAGGGAGAGCGTGTCGGTCAAGTGTGTGGGGGGGGGGGGGAGACGGGGAGGGTGGTCGAGTCACCCCAGGGCAGCCAAGGTGGCACAGCGCTAGATATGCCGCCTTACAGCGCTTGTAGCGCCAGAGACCCCGGGTTCGATCCCGACCACGGGTGCTGTCTGTGCGGAGTTTGCACGTTCTCCCCGTGGGTTTTCTCCGAGATCTTCGGTCTCCTCCCGCACTCCAAAGACGTGCGCGTTTGTAGGTTAATTGGCTGGGTATAATTGTAAATTGTCCCTGGTGTGTGTGTGTAGGATAGTGTTAGTGTGCGGGGATCGCTGGCCAGCACGAACTCGGTGGGCCGAAGGGCCTGTTTCCGCGCTGTATCTCTAAACTAAACTACATCTCATCCAGCCTCAGATTTAGTTTAGTTGCATTTATTAATGTCACGTGTACCGAGGTACAGTGAAAAGCTTTTCCATTGCGCGCTAACCAGTCAGCGGAAAGACAATACATGTTTACAATCAACGCCGTCCACAGTGTACAGATACAGGATAAAGGGAATAATGTTTAGTGCAAGATAAAGTCCAGGGAAGTCCGATTAAAGGTGGACAAACGTGGACAGGGTGGTTAAAAAGGCTTTCAGCACATTGGCCTTCATCAGTCAGAATATTGGGTATGAAAATTTCATGTCATGTTGCAGTTCTATAGGACGTTGGTGAGGCCACATTTTGTGAAGATAGATACTAAAAGCTGGAGTAACTCAGCGGGTCAGACAACATCTCTGGAGAAAAGGAATGGGTGACGTTTTAGATCGAGACCCTTCTTCAGACTCTGAAGAACATCACCTATTCCTTCTCTCCAGAGATGCTGCCTGACCCGCTGAGTTACCCCAGCTTTTCGCGTCTATCTTCGGGTTTAACCAGCATCTGCAGTTCCTTCCGACACATTTAGAGTATTCGGTTCAGTTTTGGTCATATATTTGGTCAGTTTACCACGTTATAGGAAAGATGTTGTCAAGCTTGAAAGGGTTCGGAGAAGATTTACCAGGATTTTGCCAGGACTCGAGTGTCTGAGCTACAGGGAGAGGTTGAGCAGGCTGGGACTCTATTCCTTGGAGCGCAGGAGGATGAGGGGCGATCTTACAGAGGTGTACAGAATCATGAGAGGAAGAGATCGGGTAAACGCACAGAGTCTTTTGCCCAGAGTTGGGGAATCGAGGACCAGAGAAAGATTTAATGGGAATCTGAGGGGTAACTTTTTCACAAAAAGGGTGTTGGGTGAATGGAATGGAATGAGTTGCCGGAGGAGGTAATTGAGGCTGGGACTATCCCAACGTTTAAGAAACATAGAACATCCAAACAAGTACATGGATAGGACATGTTTAGTGGAATATGGGCCAAACCCATGCAAGTGGGACTAGTGTAGATGGGGCATGTTGGTTGGCGTGGGCAAGTTGGGCTGAAGACCTGTTTCCACACTGTAAGACTCTATAAAGATAATCCGAGGGTCTCCAATGAGATAGATGGGAGGTCAGGACTGCTCTCTAGTTGGTGAGAGGACGGTTCCGTTGCCTGATGACAGCTGGGAAAAAAACTGTCCCTGAATCTGGAGGTGTGCGTTTTCACACTTCTGCACCTCTTGCCGATGGGGAGAGGGGAGGAGAGGGAGTGACTGAGGTGAGTGACTGGATGGAGGCGTTGGGGGGAGATAATGGTGACCATTGAAGACCCTTCACCCAAAGGTCCACCTCTACACCTAGAGTCATAGAATCATAGAGTCATACAAAACGGAAACAGACCCTTCGGCCCAACTTGCCCACACCGACCAAGAATTAAGAGTGGGTTAACATATGATGAGCATTTGACGGCATTGGGCCTGTACTCGCTGGAGTTTAGAAGGATGAAGGGGATGGGACCTCATTGAAACTTACCGAATAGTGAAAGGCGTGGATAGAGTGGATGTGGAGAGGATGTTTCCACTAGTGGGAGAGTCCAGAACCAGAGGGCACAGCCTCAGAATAAAAGGACGTACCTTTAGAAAGGAGATGAGAAGGAATTTCTTTAGTCAGAGGTTGGTGAATCTGCGGTATTCATTTCTACAGAAGGCTGTGGAGGCCAAGTCAGTGGATATTTTTGAGGCGGGGATTGACAACTCTTGTTTAGTATGGCTGTCAGGGGTTACGGGGAGAAGCATAGAAAATCGGTGCAGGAGTAGCCCTTCGAGCCAGCACTGCCATTCAATATGATCATGGCTGTTCATCCACAATCAGTTCCCCCGTTCCTGCTTTCTCCCCCATATTCCTTGATTCCGTTAGCCCTAAGAGCTAAATCTAACTCTCTCTTGAATACATCCATTGAATCGGCCTCCACTGCCTCCTGTGGCAGAGAATTCCACAGATTCACAACTCTCTGGGTGAAAAAGGTTTTCCTCATCTCAGTCCTAAATGGCCTACCCCTTATTCTTAAACTGTGTGACCCCTGGTTCTGGACTCCACCAACATCGGGAACATTTTTCCTGCATCTAGCCTGTCCAATCCCTTAAGAATTTTATATGTTTTTATAAGATCCCCCTCAACCTGAACAATTCCAGTGAATACAAGCCCAGTCGATCCAATCTTTCATCATTTGAGAGTCCAGCCATCCCGGGAATAAGCCTTGTAAACCTACGCTGCACTCCCTCAATAGCAAGAATGTTCTTCCTCAAATTGGAAGACCAAAACTGCACACAATACTCCAGGTGTGGTCTCACCAGGGCCCTGTACAACTGCAACAGGACCTCCTTGCTCCTCTACTCAAATCCTTTCGCTATGAAGGCCAACATGCCATTTGCTTTCTTCACTGCCTGCTGTACCTGCATGCTTACTTTCAGTGACTGATGTACAAGGAAACCCAGGTCTCGTTGCGCCTCCCCTTTTCCTAATCTGACACCATTCAGATAAAAATCTGCCTTCTTGTTCTTGCCACCAAAGTGGATAACCTCACATTTATCCACTAGAAGGCGGGAAAATGGGGCTGAGAGGGAAAGATAGATCAGCCATGATTAAATGGCGGAGTAAACTTGATGGGCCGAATGGCCAAACTCTGCTCCTAGAACTTAACATGGTGACCAAAACTGAACACAATACTCGAAATGCGGCCTCACCAACGTCTTATACAACTGCAACACGACCTCCCAACTTCTATACTCAATATTCTGAGTGATGAAGGCCAATTTGCTGAAAGCCTTTGTGACCACCCTATCTACCTGCGACTATACTGGACTTTATCTTGCACTAAACGTTTAGAGTAGGCTCGGCGATCGCTTCGCCCAACACCTCCGCTCGGTTTGCAATAACCAACCTGATCTCCCAGTGGCTCAGCACTTCAACTCCCCCTCCCATTCAGAATCCCACCTTTCTGTCCTGGGCCTCCTCCATAGCCAGAGTGAGTCCCACCGCAAATTGGAGGAGCAGCACCTCATATTTCACTTGGGCAGTTTACACCCCAGCGGTATGAACATTGACTTCTCCAATTTCAGGTAGTCCCTGCTTTCTCCTCCCCTTCCCAGCTCTCCCTCAGCCCACTGCCTCCGCCTCTTCGTTTCTTCTTCCAGCCCCCACATCGTTATGAAGAAGGGTCTCGACCCAAAACGTCACCCATTCCTTCGCTCCATAGATGCTGCCTCACCCGCTGAGTTTCTCCAGCATTTTTGTCTACCCTTCGGTTTTTCTAGAACCTGCAGTTCTTAAACATTCCCTTCATCCCGTACATTGGACGTTATATCTTGCACTAAATGTTATATCTTGCACTGACTCACCTGGACAGACAGGGCACTTATGTGAGGATGCTCTTCATTGACTATAGCTCTGCATTCAATACGGTCATCCCCACCAAGCTCACCACCAAACTCCACCAGCTAGGCCTCAGCTCGCCGATATGCGATTGGATACTGAACTTTCTGACGGAGCGACCGCAGGCAGTGAGACTGGGCCCGCACCTGTCCTCCACTATCACCCTGAGCACCGGCACACCACAGGGCTGTGTACTAAGCCCCATGCTCTACTCCCTCTTCACTCACGACTGTGTTCCTGCATTCGACACCAACACCATCGTGAGTTTGCAGACGACACAACAGTGATTGGGCTGATCACCAACGGTGATGAAACAAACTACAGAGCGGTGGTGCAGAACCTGGCGGACTGGTGCGCCAATAACAACTTGTCACTAAACACCTCCAAGACCAAGGAGCTGATTATTGACTTCAGGAGGTCCCATAATGGAGAATACGCCCCAATCTCCATTTACGGGGAAAGTGTGGAGAGATTGTCCAGCTTTAAGTTTCTGGGCACTCACATTTCTGAGGACCTCACATGGTCCACCAACACCGCTGCGTTGGTCAAGGAGGCACAGCAACGACTGTTCTTCCTGAGGACATTAAAAAAGACTGGTCTGCCCCAACAGCTGTTGACAACGTTCTACCGCTGCACCACAGAGTGCATATTAACGTATGGCATCTCTGTGTGGTATCTCAGCTGCACGGAGGCGGAGGAGAGAGCTCTTCAGCGCGTCGTCCACAGAGCGCAGAGGATTATTGGGACACAGCTACCAGCCTTGGAGGGCATCTACCACACGCGGTGCCTCAGGAAGGCCGTCAGCATCCATAAATACTCCTCACACCCTTGTAACGGACTGTTCGAACTACTTCCCTCCAGCAGACGATACAAGGCCTTCTACGCCCGAACCTCCAGACTCAGAAACAGCTTCATCCCCAGAGTTATAGCGGCTCTGAACCGGCCCTGCTGAGTGCCCCCCATCCACCCCCGGACTGTCTCCCTCGGATGGTCACGTCGCACAGTTTATTTATTTATTTTCTTTTTATTTTACATCGGTTGGAAGCTGCATACTAGATCTCGTTGCACTGATGTGCAATGACAATAAAATATGTTATTATTATTATTATTATTATTATTATTATTATTATTATTATTATCATTATTATTATTATTATTATTAGTATTAGTATTATTATTATTATTATTATTATTATTATTATTATTATTATTATTATTATTATTATTATTATTATTATTATTATTATTATTAATCAAGAAGGGAATATATCTGGTGAATGCGCACCGTTTAGTTTTATTCAGAGTGGGGGAATCAAAACCAGAGGACATTGGTTCATGATGAGTGTGGCAGGATTTGAGAGGAAGCTGAGGGGACAATTCTGACATTGAAAGGGTGATGGATGCATGGAGCGAGCTGCCAGTGGCGGTAGTTGAGGCAGGTAGAATAAGAATATATGTAAACGACATTAGGTCAGGTACATGAGTAGGGGAGCGTTTGAGGGATCTGCGGCTAAAGAGGGCAGATGAGACGAGTGTCCTTGGGCAAGTTAGACCAAAGGGACCGTTCCCCTGCTGCATGGTTTCATGACTCGAACTTAAAGTTAATACCGTTGGGTTACAAGCTACCCAAATGGAAGTATGATGTGTGTTTTTTCCTGCAGTTACGCGCGGCTTCACTGTGGCAAACGATGAGACTAACAACATGGGAATGAGAAGGGGAGTCTGTCTACTTCTCCTTTTTGCGTGTGGCGTGCGCAGCCTAAAGTTGGAGGTCAACTTGTACTATTTGATCTTTTGTTTGTGTACGTCGGGTTGATTGCATTCGTCGACACAGAGTGGACCACGTGAAGGTTGCAAACTCCCACCCCGTGAAGGGGAGTTTAAATGTTTGGCAAGTGGAGATCCAGCAGGCTTTGTCGGACAGAACACTTTGCAGCAAAGGTGTACATAGAAACATAGAAAATAGATGCAGGTGAAAAAGACCATTCAAAGCTTTAATTTAACGTCTGACGGGTGTGAACTGAGAGACTCAGAGGCAACAGTTTCTCACGCCTGAAACTCCAGCAGCACACACAAAGAAATACCGGAACAAGCGAGTTTATATACGTACTGAAATAAATTCAAATGCATGATGTAATGTACAAAACCTATCATCCACCTCCAAATATGGAGTTGTTTTTCACTCTTTGCCAAAAGCCAGTTACCCCAATGGAATCCTCTGGGCCCCTTCTTATCTGATTAACCTCTTCAACTTACATAAAAAAACCTTGCAAGAGAGCTGCGAACTTTTCACCTTAAGTTAAAAAAACCCTTGTCACAATGGAAGTTGTCCAAATCCCGTCATGCATTACAATTGGCCTTTTACAACAGGAAAGCTTAAATATGACAACAATCAATTAATAACTAACTCCTTCACAGGAGTAGGCCATTCGGCCCTTCGAGCCTGCACCGCCATTCAATATGATCATGGCTGATCATCCAACTCAGTATCCTGTACCTGCCTTCTCTCCATACCCCCTGATCCCTTTAGCCACAAGGGCCACATCTAACTCCCTCTTAAATATAGCCAATGAACTGTGGCCTCAACTACCTTCTGTGGCAGAGAATACCACAGATTCACCACGCTCTGTGTGAAAAATGTTTTTCTCATCTCGGTCCTAAAAGACTTCCCTCTTATCCTTAAACTGTGACCCCTTGTTCTGGACTTCCCCCAATATCTGGAATAGTCTTCCTTTGGTGGTGTTAGGTAAATTGAATGGATTAAAGGCCGATAAATCCCCAGGGCCAGATAAGTTGCATCCCAGAGTACTTAAGGAAGTAGCCGCAGAAATAGTGGATGCATTAGTGATAATTTTTCAAAACACTTTAGATTCTCGAGTAGTTCCTGAGGACTGGAGTGCAGCTAATGTAACCCCACTTTTTAAAAAGGGAGGGAGAGAGAAAACGGGGAATTACAGACCAGTTAGTCTAATATCGGTGGTGGGGAAAATTATGGAGTCAGTTATTAAAGATGGGATAGCAGCACATTTGGAAAGTGGTGAATACATTGGACAAAGTCAGCATGGATTTATGAAAGGTAAATCATGTCTGACGAATCTTATAGAATTTTTCGAGGATGTAACTAGTAGAGTGGATAAGGGAGAACCAGTGGATGTGTTATATCTGGACTATCAGAAGGCTTTCGACAAGGTCCCACATAAGAATACAAACTTAAAGCACACGGTATTGGGGGTTCAGTATTGATGTGGATAGAGAACTGGCAGGCAGACAGGCAGCAAAGAGTAGGAGTAAACAGGTCCTTTTCAGAATGGCAGGCAGTGACTAGTGTGGTACCGCAAGGCTCAGTGCTGGGACCCCAGCTATTTACAATATATATTAATGTCTGGATGAGGGAATTGAATGCAACATCTTAAAGTTTGCGGATGACAGGATGCTGGGGGGCAGTGTTAGCTGTGAGGAGGATGCTAGGAGGCTGCAAGGTGACTTGGATAGGCTGGGCGAGTGGGCAAATGCATGGCAGATGCAGTATAATGTGGATAAATGTGAGATTATCCACTTTGGTGGCTAAAACAGGACAGTAGACTATTATCTGAATGGTGGCCGATTAGGAAAAGGGGATATGCAACGAGACCTGGGTGTCATGGTACACCAGTAATTGAAAGTAGGAATGCAGGTGCAGCAGGCAGTGAAGAAATCAAATGGTATGTTTGCATTCATAGCAAAAGGATTTGAATATAAGAGCAGGGAGGTTCTATTGCAGTTGTACAGGGTCTTGGTGAGACCACACCTGGAGTATTGCGTGCAGTTTTGGTCTCCTAATCTGAGGAAAGACATTCTTGCCATAGAGGGAGTACAGAGAAGGTTCACCAGACTGATTCCTGGGATGGCAGGACTTTCATATGAAGAAAGACTGGATAGACTTGGCTTGTACGCGCTAGAATTTAGAAGATTGAGGGGGGATCTTATAGAAACGTACATAATTCTTAAGGGGTTGGACAGGCTAGAATTGATTCCTTTGGTATCTAAAAAGTCTCAGATAATTCCCGATATTTTCAATGTTTACCAAGCACTTTAGCTGTTGTTGTCCCTTCAGTTCTCGCTTCTCTATACCTTCATTTCGCTTCACTTTTGGAATTCTAAAGTTGGGTACGTGTCTCTCCCACTTACCCCACTCTCACGACTTCCACAATTTTTTTCAGCGCAAAAATTCAACATTTTGGCGGTTTTTAACAGGTAGGAAAGTACGCGTTTCTTGCATTAATAACATATACCGGAAGTGACGGATGTCTTCCAGTTGGATTTAGCGGCTCCGTGCGTCGAGCCCTATGACCCAGTGACTTTACGTGCACAACCCCCCCTATAGACGCTGCTGCTATGGCTACCCCGTTACCCCCTTCATTAACAATTACACAATTCTTCAATCTATTTTATTGTCTAACAAGCTTCAGACACATTGTGAAGGGATACTTGATTGCATTCTTCAGTTGGCGACTTGACGCAAGATGTAACCAGAGTGAAGTGGTCGTGGTCTAGCACGATATCACACGATATAACGGGGGGTAGATAAAGAGTTCCCACGGTACTCGGCATTTCTGTTATTTGTGCGAGTGACTTGTCCGTCTCCCGAGCTTTCCCGTTAAATCTTGAATGAACATTGTGGACTGTGAAGTGTTGTTCATCACGTTGCACAAATGATGTCACTTTTTTTTCACACACTATAAATATCCTCCCTTGGTTGAATTGGCTCATTTGGAGACATGCCTATACTAAGTAGTTTCGAGTACAGGATGGTGGTTTTTTTCATTGACGCGCTGTATGCAGCAGCCCACTATGTGCATCGAGGACGCTTGCGTGAAGGCAGAAGGGTGAGATTAATTAAAAAGAGAATTTAGAGGAAGTCTCACTGGGTGAAGCCCATCTTTCAACGGAGACCTCAATTTGGACAATATGATCAACTGCTTAATGTGCTGTGCGAAGAGGATAAAAGTGCATTCACAAACTTTGTCAGAATTTCACCCGAGCTCTTTAAGGAGCTGAAGAATAATTTGGGACCTCTGCTGAAGAAGACTGACACTGTAATGAGAAAGGCACTGGAACCAGGGTTGCGCATAGCTACTTGGCCTCAGGCGATTCTTATAAAAGTCTATCTTACAACTTTCTTGTCGCCACCAACACCATCTGTGGTATTGTCCGAGAAACCTGTGAGGCGATCATCAAATTTTATTCAGCTGAAGTGATGGAATGCCCCAGTACACCAGATGCGTGGAAGAGAGTGGCGCTGGGGTTTGAAAACAGGTGGAACTTTGTTCACACATGTGGGGCTTTGGATGGCAAGCATGTGGCAATTCGTTGTCCACCCAGAGGTGGCTCAAATTATTTCAATTACAAGAAATTCCACTCAATTGTACTCTTGGCGGTGGTTGATCATAACTACAACTTCCTGTATGTGGATGTGGGCACACCTGGAAGTGTTGGTGATGGCCGGATTTGGAAAGAAACCTGGCTTGGAAAGAAAATGGAAGGTGGAACAGCAGGCATGCCTGATCCAGAACCTCTGCCAGGAGAAGACAGCCCGGACATCCCATATGCGATGGTTGCTGACGAAGTCTTTGCACTACGGCCCTGGATTATGAAGCCATATCCACAGAGGAATCTAACTAGGGAACAGAGGATCTTCAATTACAGGCTGTCAAGGGCCAGGAGGGTTGTAGAAAATTATTTTGGCATCTTGGCAAACAGATTTAGATGCTTGCTCAAGAAAATGGAGCAGAAGCCCAAGAATGTGGAGAGTATAGTATATGCAGCATGTGTTCTGCACAACCTGATCCGAATGAGATGTGCAGCTGCAGGATCAGCAACATCCATCCAGGACGGTGACCTAGTGGACAGTGAGACAGGGGGAATAACACTAGGTACATGGAGAAGTGGTGCGACCAAGTCGGAAATGGTCCCACTGCAGCGTTTCAAAGGTAACTCGGGCACATACAGTGTGAAAGAGCAAAGAGGCCATCTCTGCGCTTACTACAATTCACAATTGGGGAGTGTGCCGTGGAAGGACAGCTATATTGATGGGTAGCCGACCACAGGAACACTACTGCATGTTAGCAGAAATGCATAGCAAATAAGCTGACTTTCTAGTGTTGTCCTCTGAAAAGTGCTTCCTATACGATGTTCGTCCGCAAAACCTGCCATTTAGCACATTGCATTGTCCCTTTTAATGCCTGAGTTTAGGCTTGTTGCGGAGGTTAATGAATATAATGTGTTTAAAATAATCTAGCGTGCCTCATTTGTTGATTTTCGTGTTTGCGAGGCCCTTTTATAGACTAATGTTTGGTGTGATGCACCTTCTCTCAATATGTGCAAGAAGTCGTCTTTTTATATTGTCAAATAGGAATAAAGACTTTGTCTCACATTTACCGTGCTGATTGGCTTATTTTATTTTCTACCGAGAGGTGAAACTTTCAAACGTTTAAATAGCTCAACAATTGATGGACCTGAACACTCAAAAATGAAAATTAATGAAAATGTGATTATATCACCTCCCTTCAACTATTTTGTGTTTCAGCATGAGAGGGATTATAACATTAGAGACATTCATCTTGTAGTGATGTGTTAATGAAGAATTGCAGACATCAAGCTGATAGTAAAAAATATATTTATTTAACAATGAGGTAAACAAGCACTGACAATCAAACTGCTGAGGTAAAAGCTTTATCACACTTCAGGCTATCATAAAATGTGGAGCCACCAACAGAAACAAAGTAATGCCCAAGAGGAAAAGACACACATATTAACATACAGACATTTATAAAGGACTCTAGATGTCACACCAAATGTTGAGTGGCCAACAACTAAAATAAACTAAAACTCAAACGGTTAATTAAACACCACATAAATAATTCTCAACGTCCGAGGGTTAACTGGAGTCATTGACGTCAGCGAAACCATCTGCCCCTTCTTGAAATGGTGTTTGTGCACGGCCCTCTCCGTAAACAAAAGGCAAAGGTGGATTTCTAGCAGGCTGCTGCTCTGTAAACATCAGTGGTGATGGTGAGTGTCTCTAGAAGGAAATTAAGAAGTACATGTGAAAATTTTCTCACGGACCATAAAATTGCGGGACCTTTCATTAAAGTCCCTTTTAAAGATTAGAGTTCTTTTCTTGAATCTCATTAACATAACTCATGAATAAGTTGTTGTCCATATGCGGATGCAAATCTTTATTTTTTAAATTCAATCCCACAAAACACAATTGTTTACCTGTTCAGCACGGAATGGTGGCTGTGCTCCCATTGCACGCGGCAATCCATATGTCCTATCTGTATACTTTCGAATCACAGAGTGATGTATTAGTCAATGCATAAAAAGAAGACAGATTATGAATTAAGTTTGGGAAGCGCACATATATTTGTTAATACCTGGTCATAGAAGTGAGGCGGGCGAGGCTGAGGAACCAGTGGACGCTGCGCCTCAGGTGCACGTGCTTCCATTAACTGCACAGACAACACCAGACATTAAAACTATGTTGCTTTATGATGTGAGAAATAAAGAGTTTTAACAGAAACGCTGAATGAAGGGAAGAAGATTAAGAATAGATCTATACCTTTTTATTTCGCATAGTAATTGACCCATTGATCATATTCCATACAAAATCCCATTGTCCTTCATTTATTTATTCTTCCATAATAGCTTGACAGAAGTCTACTGCCCTCTGCGTAAAGCTGTTCGGTCTCAGGCGTCCTTCCTCTAACAATTTAATACCGTCTCGAACAGTATTATTGAGCTGAAAATTCACAGCGCAAATATAAAAAACAGCAAAATGCTGGGTGGGTGCATTGTCCAATAAGCATCAAGTTTATATACTCACACTTTTAATGCTGTTTCCATCTGTCCCTTCTTCAGCACCTCCGGGTGTGGTGAGGTCAATGCTGGAAATGTGCCTACTGCGGTGCTGTTGGCTGGTGGATGGGCTCGGCGTGGAAGTCCCTTCCAGAGGATCATCGAACGCATGGTCAATGATGTGTTGTTCCTGTAGGAATCACATAAAACCATTTATACATAGTGTCCAGAGCCTCATGACCTCAAACATTTGTTGTAATAAAAGTACCTTGGGTGCGCTAGTCCTGGTCACTACACGCACAATATGCCCTGATAGGAACCGCCACTTCTCCTCGATCCACCTATTACTCTCTGTCAGTGTGCTGCCAGCTGACCCTGTTTTGGTCCCAAGTGCGGTGACCTCTCCATAGATGGTCCTCTGATTAGTGAACCATTGCATGAGTTGGTCATCTGCATTACAGTAGAGTGGTGGAATTAAATAGAACTTCAAGCATTGGATGTATTCCGTTATATTAAAAGTTCTGGACAGTAAATAGAGGCCTGTTTAAGAGCCTGCCCTCCGCATTTAATGTGCTATTTCTTGTGCTTCTTGGATACCTGAGCACAAGTTTGTAAATACAGATGGCCTTTTTTAAGACAAGCATTACAAGTGAGAATTGCCTGCCCTCATGCATAATTTTTTTAATGGCTCTTAGAGACATGATTCCAACTTCAAACACAGAGGGTGTAAAAGCTGTCTGCGACCTTTTTACTTTGCAGCTGCAGGGCACAGACAGACTTATGAGAAGTTTAAGTTAACTGCAAAAACAGCACTTTTACATCTATAGCATTGTATGTTTTTAAATCTTGGATAACATTAAATGGTTCTCCTGTTGATGAACTAATATATCGTTATATATACTCACATGAGCACCCGGGATACTCCGCAGCCTTCATCTCCAGCAGGTTCCGTTTTCTCTCCCTGTTTCTATAATCCTCTCTGGATTTATCGTAGAGAATCTCGTTAAATTGGTACCATTCTACAAGTTCCCCCTCTTGTTCCCTGGTGAAGTTATATGGCCTTACCTTCTGCCATCTTCCCTTTACATAAGCGTCTGTAGAGGTTATTCCTACAACGGCTACTGGGGAGGCAATCTGAAATCCACCTTGCTCACCCTCTCCCTGCTCCAAGGAGCCCACAGGCAGTGTTATCTGTGGCATTTCCTGTTGCCTCTCCACCTGTCTCTCTTGCTGCGTCTCCTCCTCATTCTCCTGCATGGCAAAAACCTTTCTGACATGCTTTACCCCCTTTCTTTGAGCTTTTCTGGGAGCCATCTCTGCAAGTGTTCCTGTTAAAAAAATTCTCCAACAATGACAATTAGGTGGGACGTCCTCGATGGACACATGTTCCATTGGCGATATTGAGAACACCTTTTTTACTCATCTTCTGTCCCCTCTGTCCAGCTTCCGGGTTTACCGTTCGCAGGAGTTCCCACGGTAACCGCAAGAGTTATTACGGATATCGCACGGATATCGCACTGGCCACTACGTTCATATAATGTTGCAATGCTCAACCACAAGTGTACAAGTCACTCTTGGAGAAATTCAAGCTTGCTTGAATTTTCTCCCGAGTCACCAAGTTACACGATTACCTGCCGTTAGCGCCACGGTGGTCCACGGTGGTCCACGAATGCCGTACTGTTATCGCACGAGGTTCCCACGATGTTAAACTCTGGTTAACTCTTGCGTCAAGTGTCCACAAAGCGATCAAATGTAAAAGCGACAGTTAACCAGACTGACCAGTGCAGGGACACAAAGGCCATCACTACTCGTAGGGTGCATGCAATAGTGTGAGTGTATCCGTGAAAAATCGCAGCGTAAAGGTAAACTATCGCCACGTTGAAGAAGACGGCCGATAGATCCGCTGCCGCCATCGCCACCATATAGTGGGTGATGCATCGAGACAGCCCGCACTTTCCCCGTCCGAGAACGACGATCGCCACCAAATTACCTGCGAGGAAACGAACACAGACACAGCCTTTGAATCTGGTCTTTAAGAAGGAACTGCAGATGCTGGAAAATCAAAGGTAGACAAAAATGCTGGAGAAACTCAGCGGGTGCAGCAGCATCTATGGAGCGAAGGAGATAGGCAACGTTTCGGGCCGAAACCCTTCTTCAGACTGCTCGCCCCCCATTGATGACCCCTTTCCCGTCTCCAACGAACCCCCTCCTCGTGGCCCTCCGGCTTTAGAACTTTTTATCCAAAACTGCCTTCGCGACATCAACCGCCTCAACTTCTCCACTCCCCTGTCTCACTCCAATCTCTCTCCCCCTGAACGTACAGCCATCAACTCGCTCCGCAACCCAGACTGGGTGATCAAACCAGCCGACAAGGGAGGTGCCCCCTAGACCATGACCCCACAGACGAGCTCCAGGCCACCATCCCTCGCACCATCACCGACTTCATCAACTCCGGCTCCCTGCTCGACCCAACCTCATCGTTCCCCAGCCCCGCACCGCCAGATTTTACCTTCTCCCCAAAATCCACAAACCTGACTGTCCCGGTAGACCCATTGTCTCTGCCTGTTCGTGCCCCACCGAACTCATTTCCACATACCATGACTCCCTCCTACCCCCCTTGGTTAAATCCTTACCGACCTATGTTCAAGGCACTCACCGTCGTCTCTGCTCATTCCATTCTCTCGGCCCCCATCCTCTAAAAGTAGTCTGAAGAAGGGTCTCGGCCCGAAACGTTGCCTATCTCCTTCGCTCCATAGATGCTGCTGCACCAGCTGAGTTTCTCCAGCATTTTTGTCTACATTTGAACCTGGTCATCAGGTACAAGGTGTTCTCAATGTTGGTGATCATGGTGCAGGCGCCACACGCGATATGGCAGCCACCTGAGCCACATTCCCATTCACCTTGAGATCCAGAATGGACCACGTCCGTCGGGTCAATGTAATGTGAATGCGGAGTTGTAAAGATGTCTAATTCTCACGTGTACCGACAGCGGTAAAAGGAAATTCATACTTGCAGCAGCATAAGCAGGCGTGGACTCAACACACACACACAGATATCATTGAATAAACAACGGTGGTGAAAACTGCCCAACGCATCACCGGTTCCTCACTCCCCTCCATTGAGTCTGTCCAGAGCAAGCGATGTCTGCGAAGGGCGCGCAGCATTGTCAAGGACTGCTCTCACCCCAACCACAGACTGTTCCCATCCGGGAGGCGCGACAGGTCTCTCCGTTGCCGGACCAGCAGGTCCAGGAACAGCTACTTCCCTGCGGCTGTTACACAACTTAACTCTACGCCTTGGTGATTGCCAGTCCCCCCCCCCCCCCCCCCCGCCCCCCAGAAAAATCGCACTACTACTACTGTATGTACATATATACATATATTACTGCTCATTATTCTATGTTCGCTCTTCTGGGTGAGATGCTAACGGCATTTCGTTGTCTCTGTATTGTACACTGCACGATGACCATAAAGATTGAATCTGAATCTGAATCGGAAAGGAATTCGCCGAGCCCCTGTCCCACTTAGGAAACCTGAACGGAAACCTCTGGAGACTTTGCGCCCCACCCAAGGTTTCCGTGCGGTTCCCGGAGGTTTTTGTCAGTCTCCCTACCTGCTTCCACCACCTGCAACCTCCGGGAACCTCCGGGGACCGCACGGAAACCTTGGGTGGGGCGCAAAGTCTCCAGAGGTTTCCGTTCGGGTTTCCTAAGTGGGACAGGGGCGTTGCAATGATGCCAGAGCGATAACCCATGTCTTTGTGCAATCAGTGGTTGCCCATAGCAGTTGGTGTTGGTTGGCGTGGGGTGAGATGGAGTAGCCGTGTCCAGGAGAGCCATGGTCTTGTACGCCACCTTTGTGTGTGACTGCTTTCATCCGTGAGAAGGAGACGATGTAACTGAAACCTCGATCCGGAACGAACGCAGACTTCGGGAACCGTTGTGACAACTGTGGGCTTGTCGGCAAACAAACGATTATATATCTGCCCTCGAGTGGCATTAACTTTTTACGGTGCCCGCACACTGTACAAAACGTGCTTCGCGACCCCTTCTGTGCCACCCCGAAAACAGAGACCCGCCCTTGAGTTGCGTTGGAGTATTGCGTACAGTTTTGGTCTCCAAATCTGAGGAAGGACATTATTACCATAGAGGGAGTACAGAGAAGGTTCACCAGACTGATTCCTGAGATGTCAGTACTTTCATATGAAGAAAGACTGGATAGACTCGGCTTATACTCGCTAGAATTTAGGAGATTGAGGGGGGATCTTATAGAAACTTACAAAATTCTTAAGGGGTTGCACAGGCTAGATGCAGGAAGATTGTTCCCGATGTTGGGGAAGTCCTGGACAAGGGGTCACAGCTTAAGGATAAGGGGGAAATCCTTTAAGACCAAGATGAGAAAAACATTTTTCACACAGAGAGTAGTGAATCTCTGGAACTCTCTGCCACAGAGGGTAGTTGAGGCCAGTTCATTGGCTATATTTAAGAGGGAGTTAGATGTGGCCCTTGTGGCTAAAGGGATCAGTGGGTATGGAGAGAAGGCAGGTACGGGATACTGAGTTGGATGATCCTGGGATGTCAGGACTTTCATATGAAGAAAGACTGGATAGACTCGGTGTGTACTCGGTAGAATTTAGAAGACTGAGGGGGGATCTTATAGAAACGTACAAAATTCTTAAGGGGTTAGACAGGCTCGAAGATTGTTCCCGATGTTGGGGAAGTCCAGAACAAGGGGTCACATTTTAAGGGTAAGGGAGAAGTCTCCAACTTCGAGACTTTTAGACCGGGAGCGGGGCCGTAAATCGCCCGGCACGGCCTAAAATGGCCGTGGGACTTATCATCGCCCGCCTGGGGCTTGGACATCGGGAGAGATATGGAGAACAGGGGAGAGAAAAGACTTTGCCTTCCATCACAGTGGGTCCACTGTGATGGATGTTTGTGTGAATTAAATTATGTGTATGTCTAGGAATTGTCTTTGTTTGTATGGCTGTGGAAACAGAATTTCGTTTGAGCCTCACTGAGGCTCAAATGACAATAAAAGGTATTGTATTGTATTGTATTGTATTGTATTGTAAGTCTTTTTGGACCGAGATGAGAAAAACATTTTTCACACAGAGAGTGGTGAATCTGTGGAATTCTCTGCCACAGAAGGTAGTTGAGGCCAGTTCATTGGCTATATTTAAGAGGGAGTTAGATGTGGCCCTTGTGGCTAAAGGGATCAGGGGGTATGGAGAGAAGGCAGGTACAGGATACTGAGTTGGATGATCAGCCATGATCATATTGAATGGCCTATTGAATAGCCTGCACCTATTTTCCATGTTTCTATGTTTCTATAGGGGGGTTGCACGTAAGGTCACCAGGTCATAGGGCTTGACGCACGGAGCCGCTCAATCCATCTGGAGGACATCCGTAACTTCCGGTATATGTTATTAATGCAAGAAACGCGTACTTTCCTACCTGTTAACAAACGCCAAAATAGTGAATTTTTGCGCTGAAAAAAATTGTGGGAGTCGGGGTAAGTGTGAGAGACGTGTACCCAACTTCAGAATTCCAAAAGTGAAGTGAAATGAAGATAAAGAGAAGCGAGAACTGAAGGGACAACAACAGGTAAAGTGCATGGCCAACATTGGCCGTGCAGATATCGGAATTGAAAATATTGGGAATTATCGCGTTTGCTCACTGCATTTCATCAACAGTAAGGCATTATTTGTGTTTTTTCTTGATTCCTTTGGTATCTAAAAAGTCTCAAAAGCTGTAAATCTTTCTTCAGATGCGTTTTCATTTTGTATGTAAAAACCCACTTGAGAACCATGGGCGATTTAAAAAATTTACAGCCAGATTTATCACTTCTGAAACTTTTTAGATGCCAAATGAATGAAGAAAAAACACAAAGAATTCCTTTTTAGTTGATGAAATGCAGTGAGCAAACGGCCAATGTTCGCCAAGCACTCTGGCTGTTGTGTCCCTTCAGCTCTCGCTTCTATCTACCGTCATTTCTCCTCACTTTTGGAATTGTGAAGTATGCTAAATGTCTCTCACGCTTATCCCGATTTCCATAATTATTTACAGCGCCAAAATTGACAATTTCAACGGGTTTTAACGGGCCCGCTGCGCTGGAAACAATGGTAAGTGCCTACCTGCAGTACATCGCGTGTACTCCATTTGGAGTAGCGTAGCAACAGTACGGGTCATGGGTCGTGACCGGACTGCCGTGAAACCTCCCTATATAGGAGTTAGGAGAGTGAATCATTGTCAGGGGCTTGCACATCTGAAATATACGCCATGCAAACTTGGATACATAGAAAATAGGTGCAGGAGTAGGCCATTCGGCCCTTCGAGCCTGCACCGCCATTCAATATGATCATGGCTGATCATATTGGGTCCACTGTTGTTTGTCATGTACATCAATGATCTGGATGATGGTGTGGTAAATTGGATTAGTAAGTATGCAGATGATACTAAGATAGGTGGTGTTGTGGATAATGAAGTAGATTTTCAAAGTCTACAGATTTAGGCCATTTGGAAGAGTGGGCTGAAAGATGGCAGATGGAGTTTAATGCTGATAAGTGTGAGGTGCTACATCTTGGCAGGACAAATCAAAATAGGACGTACATGGTAAATGGTAGCAAATTGAGGAATGCAATTGAACAGATGGATCTAGGAATAACTGTGCATAGTTCCCTGAAGGTGGAATCTCATGTCGATAGGGTGGTAAAGAAAGCTTTTGGTGTGCTGGCCTTTATAAATCAGAGCATTGAGTATAGAAGTTGGGATGTAATGTTAAAATTGTGCAAGGCATTGGCGAGGCCAATTCTGGAGTATGGTGTACAATTTTGGTCGCCTAATTATAGGAAGGCTGCCAACAAAATAGAGAGAGTACAGAGGAGATTTACTAGAATGTTGCCTGGGTTTCAGCAACTAAGTTACAGAGAAAGGTTGAACAAGTTAGGTCTTTATTCTTTGGAGCGCAGAAGGTTAAGGGGGGACTTATAGAGGTTTTTAAAATGATGAGAGGGATAGACAGAGTTGACGTGGATAAGCTTTTCCCATTGAGAGTAGGGAAAATTCAAACAAGAGGACATGATTTGAGAATTAAGGGACAGAAGTTTAGGGGTAACATGAGGGGGAACATCTTTTCTCAGAGAGTGGTAGCTGTGTGGAATGAGCTTCCAGTGGCAGTGGTGGAGGCAGTTTCGATTTTGTCATTTACAAATAAATTGGATAGGTATATGGATGGGAAAGGAATGGAGGGTTATGGTCTGAGTGCAGGTAGATGGGACTAGGGGAGAATAAGTGTTCGGCACGGACTTGAAGGGCCGAGATGGCCTGTTTCCGTGCTGTAATTGTTATATGGTTATATGGTTACATGGTTCTAGTCTCCATCAGCGAAAATGAACTCTTCCCAATTCCTGTGACCACACGACCTCCCCACCCCCCCCCCCCTCACTTCAAACCGTTGCACACCTATTTTTCCCTCAACACCCCCCTTCCCCCCTCCACCCTTCCCCTCTTAGCTAACATTCTATTGTCTTATTTTAATTACTGGTGTTTGTCTCTTACTCCACCAATTTGCAGATCAAACCCAGACAGGTATTTCCCTATGACTTGCCATTCTTTGTCCCACCCTCACCTCTCTTTTCCAGTTTTCACGCTTTTCTGCAATCAGTCGGAAAGAGGGATTCTGACCCGATTTTGACCAGAAACGTCGCCACTCCATTCTCTCCACAGAGGCTGCCTTTGCCTCTGATTTCTTCCAGCACTTCGTGGTTTGCTCAGAATTCCCGCATCTCCAGTTCCCGTCATCAATTCTGATTACGGTAGTATATAGTAAACATTTTTCACACACAGAATGGTGAATCTGTGCAACTCTGCCACAGAAGGTAGTTGAGGCCAGTTCATTGGCTATATTGAAGAGGGAGTTAGATGTGGCCCTTGTGGCTAAAGGGATCAGGGGGTATGGAGAGAAGGCAGGTACAGGATACTGACTTGGATGATCAGCCATGATCATATTGAATGGCGGTGCAGGGTCGAAGGTCCGAATGGCCTACTCCTGCACCTATTTTCTACGTTTCTATGACGTTGTACAATATGTTGGCGAGCTCGCATTTGGAGTACTGTGTTCACTTTTGGCCTCCCTGCTATTACGAAGATGCTGTTAATCTGGACAGAGTGCAGATATGATTTAGGAGGACGTTGCCAGGACTTGAGGGTCGGAGCTATATGGAGAGGTTGGCATGCCCGGACTTTAATCCTTGGAGTGGAGGAGGCTAATAACCCTGTCCCACTTAGGAAACCTGAGGGTTGCGGACATTGGAGGGAGCTACCACAGGAGGTAGGCGAGGTAGGTAGGCAACAAATTTCAATCGGGACGAGGCCAGGTGCATGGATAGGAAAGGTTTAGAGGGATATGGGGCAAACGATGGCAGACGGACCAGTGTCGATGGAGAATGTGGGTCTCGTTGCTAAATTTGGACCGAATGGAATGTTTCCCTGCTGGATGGCTTCCTGAGTAGAACTCAAATTTCATATGCCCCTGTTCCACTTAGGAAACCTGAACGGAAACCTCTGGAGACTTTGCGCCCCACCCAAGGTTTCCGTGCGGTTCCCGGAGGTTGCAGGTGGTTCCCGGAGGTTGCAGGTGGTTGCCGGAGGTTGCAGGTGGTTGCCGGAGGTTGCAGGTGGTTCCCGGAGGTTGCAGGTGGTAGCCGGAGGTTGCAGGTGGTTGCCGGAGGTTGCAGGTAGTGGAAGCAGGTAGGGGGACTGACAAAAACCTCCGCGAAACGCACGGAAACCTTGGGTGGGGCGCAAAGTCTCCAGAGGTTTCCGTTCAGGTTTCCTAAGTGGGACAGGGGTGGTCATATAGAGATCTGCAATTTCACGAGGGGACTCGGTAAAGAAAACGCACAGAGTTTTTCTTTACCTAGTGTAGGGGAATACAATAAGAAAGACCATGAAATGACAGAGTTTTGGAATTTGGTGTTACCTGGATACCTTGAAAGTTCACATATGCGGCCTGCAAGCAATTGGGGAGATGATCCGTCTATCACCCGTTATTTGCAAGTGGATTTGGGTGTATGTTTGAGGCTGCTCGACTCATTTTATAGTCATGACTGTGTAGCCGGACGCAGTGCGAACTCCATCTTCAAGTAGACGACACCACCGTTGTTGGACGAATTACAGATGGCATACACAGAAGACATCTGTGCAAATCCAAAGAGAACGGAGGACTAGCCTTTAACCTAACTTCTGTGCCGAGAGAGAGCTGGAACACATGTCTCCACAGTCCTGACCCCTTGCCTACCTTATCTCCCTGCTGCAAAATACGTTTAACTCCGTTTCCCCTTCCCACACTGCCCTTTCTGTTGGCGGCCTACTCCACTGTCAGAGTGACGCCAAACGGAATTTGGAGGAACAGCACCTCATATCTCTCTTGGCCAGCTCAAACCCAGCGGTATGAATATTGATGTCTATAACTTCAAGCAAACCTTGAAGCATCCCCTCTCTCTCCATCGCTCCCCCAACCAAGTCGTTGGACTAGCTTCTGAGTCGTCTTGTTCAGCCTCATTGTTTGTACGCGTTCTCACCTACCCACAACTAGCAATGAATGGCCTGTTTCATTAACGCAATGGAAAGGAAGGACATTAGTTTGGAGGATGTGGAATCGGTATGGGTAGAGCTGCGAAACACTAAGGGGCAGAAAACGCTGGTGGGTGTTGTGTACAGGCCACCTAACAGTAGTAGTGAAGTTGGAGATGGTATCAAACAGGAAATTAGAAATGCGTGCGACAAAGGCAAAACAGTTATAATGGGTGACTTCAATCTACATATAGATTGGGTGAATCAAATTGGCAGGGGTGCTGAGGAAGAGGATTTCTAGGAATGTATGCGGGATAGTTATCTAAATCAACATGTAGAGGAACCAACGAGAGAGCAGGCTATTTTAGACTGGGTATTGAGTAATGAGGAAGGGTTAGTTAGCAGTCTTGTTGTACGTGCCCCCTTGGGCAAGAGTGACCATAATATGGTTGAGTTCTTCATTAGGATGGAGAGTGACATTGTTAATTCAGAAACAATGGTTCTGAACTTAAAGAAAGGTAACTTTGAGGGTATGAGACGTGAATTGGCCAAGATTGACTGGCAATTAATTCTAAAAGGGTTGACGGTGGATATGCAATGGAAGACATTTAAAGACTGCATGGATGAACTACAAAAATTGTTCATCCCAGTTTGGCAAAAGAATAAATCAGGGAAGGTAGTGCATCCGTGGATAACAAGGGAAATCAGGGATAGTATCAAAGCGAAGGATGATGCGTACAAATTAGCCAGAAAAAGCAGCATACCAGAGGACTGGGAGAAATTCAGAGACCAGCAGAGGAGGACAAAGGGCTTAATTAGGAAAGGAAAAATAGATTATGAAAGAAAACTGGCAGGGAACATAAAAACTGACTGCAAAAGTTTTTATAGATATGTGAAAAGAAAGAGATTAGTTAAAACAAATGTAGGTCCCTTGCAGTCAGAAACAGGTGAGTTGATCATGGGGAACAAGGATATGGTGGACCAATTGAATAACTACTTTGGTTCCGTCTTCACTAAGGAAGACATAAATAATCTGCCGGAAATAGCAGGGGACCGCGGGTCAAAGGAGTTGGAGGAATTGAGTGAAATCCAGGTTAGTCGGGAAGTGGTGTTGGGTAAATTGAATGGATTAAAGGCCGATAAATCCCTAGGGCCAGATAGGCTGCATCCCAGAGTACTTAAGGAAGTAGCTCCAGAAATAGTGGATGCATTAGTAATAATCTTTCAAAACTCTTTAGATTCTGGAGTAGTTCCTGAGGATTGGCGGGTAGCAAACGTAACCCCACTTTTTAAGAAGGGAGGGAGAGAGAAAACGGGGAATTACAGACCAGTTAGTCTAACATCGGTAGTGGGGAAACTGCTAGAGTCAGTTATTAAAGATGGGATAGCAGCACATTTGGAAAGTGGTGAAATCATTGGACAAAGTCAGCATGGATTTACGAAAGGTAAATCATGTCTGACAAATCTTATAGAATTTTTCGAGGATGTAACTAGTAGCGTGGATAGGGGAGAACCAGTGGATGTGGTGTATCTAGACTTCCAGAAGGCTTTCGACAAGGTCCCACATAAGAGATTAGTATACAAACTTAAAGCACACGGCATTGGGGGTTCAGTATTGATGTGGATAGAGAACTGGCTGGCAAACAGGAAGCAAAGAGTAGGAGTAAACGGGTCCTTTTCACAATGGCGGGCAGTGACTAGTGGGGTACCGCAAGGCTCAGTGCTGGGACCCCAGCTATTTACAATATATATTAATGATCTGGATGAGGGAATTGAAGGCAATATCTCCAAGTTTGCGGATGACACTAAGCTGGGGGGCAGTGTTAGCTGTGAGGAGGATGCTAGGAGACTGCAAGGTGACTTGGATAGGCTGGGTGAGTGGGCAAATGTTTGGCAGATGCAGTATAATGTGGATAAATGTGAGGTTATCCATTTTGGTGGCAAAAACAGGAAAGCAGACTATTATCTAAATGGTGGCCGATTAGGAAAAGGGGAAATGCAGCGATATCTGGGTGTCATGGTACACCAGTCATTGAAAGTAGGCATGCAGGTGCAGCAGGCAGTGAAGAAAGCGAATGGTATGTTAGCTTTCATAGCAAAAGGATTTGAGTATAGGAGCAGGGACGTTCTACTGCAGTTGTACAGGGTCTTGGTGAGACCACACCTGGAGTATTGCGTACAGTTTTGGTCTCCAAATCTGAGGAAGGACATTATTGCCATAGAGGGAGTGCAGAGAAGGTTCACCAGACTGATTCCTGGGATGTCAGGACTGTCTTATGAAGAAAGACTGGATAGACTTGGTTTATACTCTCTAGAATTTAGGAGATTGAGAGGGGATCTTATAGAAACTTACAAAATTCTTAAGGGGTTGGACAGGCTAGATGCAGGAAGATTGTTCCCGATGTTGGGGAAGTCCAGGACAAGGGGTCACAGCTTAAGGATAAGGGGGAAATCCTTTAAAACCGAGATGAGAAAAACTTTTTTCACACAGAGAGTGGTGAATCTCTGGAACTCTCTGCCACAGAGGGTAGTTGAGGCCAGTTCATTGGCTATATTTAAGAGGGAGTTAGATGTGGCCCTTGTGGCGAAGGGGATCAGAGGGTATGGAGAGAAGGCAGGTACGGGATACTGAGTTGGATGATCAGCCATGATCATATTGAATGGCGGTGCAGGCTCGAAGGGCCGAATGGCCTACTCCTGCACCTAATTTCTATGTTTCTATGTTTCTATGTTTCTATTTAGAACCGTTACATTATTGCATATCTTTCATCCATTTGTCTCTCCATGTCACCACCTATATCTCTCGTTTCCCTTTTCTCTGAATCTCAGTCTGAAGAAGGGTCTCAACCCGAAACGTCAGCTATTCCATGGAAACATAGAAACATAGAAAATAGGTGCAGGGGTAGGCCATTCGGCCCTTCGAGCCTGCACCGCCATTCAATATGATCATGGCTGATCATCCAACTCAGTATCCTGTCTCTCCATACCCCCTGACCCCTTTAGCCACAAGGGCCACATCTAACTCCCTCTTAAATATAGCCAATGAACTGGCCTCAACTACCTTCTGTGGCAGAGAGTTCCAGAGATTCACTACTCTCTGTGTGAAAAATGTTTTTCTCATCTCGGTCCTAAAGGATTTCCCCTTTATCCTTAAACTGTGACCCCTTGTCCTGGACTTCCCCAACACCCGGAACAATCTTCCTGCATCTAGCCTGTCCAACCCCTTAAGAATTTTGTAAGTTTCTATAAGACCCCCCCTCAATCTCCTAAATTCTAGCGAGTACAAGCCGAGTCTATCCAGTCTTTCTTCATATGAAAGTCCTGACATCCCAGGAATGATTCTGGTGAACCTTCTCTGTACTCCCTCTACGGCAAGAATGTCTTTCCTCAGATTAGGAGACCAAAACTGTACGCAATATTCCAGGTGTGGTCTCACCAAGACCCTGTACAAATGCAGTAGAACCTCCCTGCTCCTATACTCAAATCCTTTTGCTATGAATGCTAACATACCATTCGCTTTCTTCACTGCCTGCTGCACCTGCATAGCGACTTTCAATGACTGGTGTACCATGACACCCAGGTTAGTTTTACCCAGAGTGGGGGAATCAAAACCAGAGGACATTGGTTTATGATGAGTGTGGCAGGATTTGAGAGGAAGTTGGGGGACAATTCTGACATTGAAAGGGTGATGGATGCATGGAGCGAGCTGCCAGTGGCGGTAGTTGAGACAGGTAGAATAAGAATATATGTAAACGACATTAGGACAGGTACATGAGTAGGGGAGGGTTTGAGGGAAATGGGGCAAAAGCGGGCAGGTGAGGCGAGTGTCCATGGGCAAGTTAGACCAAAGGGACCGTTCCCCTCCTGCATGGCTGCATGACCCGAACTTAAAGTTAATACCGTTAGGTTACAAGCTACCCAAATGGAAGTATGAGGTGTTTCTTCCTGCAGTTACGCGCGGCTTCACTATGGCAAACGATGGGACTAAGGACAGACAGGTCGGGATGGGAATGTGAAGGGGAATGGTGCAATGATACAATTTATTCGTTGTCATTTGAACCTCATTGAGGTTCAAACGAAATTTGGTTTCTACAGTCATACACACAAGAATCTTCCTCTTCTTACGTGTGGCGTGCACAGCCTAAAGTTGGAGATCAACTTGTTCTATTTGATCTTTTGTTTGTGTATGTCGGGTTGATTGCATTCGTCGACACAGGGTGCACCGCGTGAAGGTTGCAAACTCCCACCCCGTGAATGTTTGGCAAGCGGATATCCAGCAGGCTTTGTCGGACAGAACACTTTGCAGCAAAGGTGTACATGAACACATCACGTGCAAAATGCAGTAAATACACATTTACTTGTAAATTGGTCAAATTATTCTGATTTGCATACAATCCACAACACACAAATCCATCATTAGTTTCATTGAAATACTGTGGCCGACTTTAGGATCATGACACAACCGGTCTGCAGGGGGCGCTCGGTCCTTTACACTGACGCATACAGGGAGCCTGGTCCAGAAATATTCAAAGTTGGTCTCATTCATTCCCTTTACATAGAAACATAGACAATAGGTGCAGGTGTAGGCCATTCGGCCCTTCGAGCCTGCACCACCACCATTCAATATGATCATGGCTGATCATCCAACTCAGTATCCTGTACCTGCCTTCTCTCCATACCCCCTGATACCTTTAGCCACAAGGGCCACATCTAACTCCCTCTTAAATATAGCCAATGAACTGGCCTCAACTACCTACTGTGGCAGAGAATTCCACAGATTCGCCACTCTCTGTGTGAAAAGAAAAATGTTTTTCTCATCTCATCAAGTCCTAAAAGATTCCCCCCCTTATCCTTAAACTGTGTGACCCCTTGTCCTGGACTTCCCCAACTTCGAGAACAATCTTCCTGCATTTAGCCTGTCCAACCCCTTAAGAATTTTGTACGTTTCTATAAGATCCCCCCTCAATCTTCTAAATTCTAGCGAGTACAAGCCGAGTCTATCCAGTCTTTCTTCATATGAAAGTCCTGCCATCCCAGGAATCAGTCTGGTGAACCTTCTCTGTACTCCCTCTGTGGCAAGAATGTCTTTCCTGAAAACCCACGCAGGTCACGGTGAGAAGGTACACACTCAGTATAGACAGCACCCGTAGTCAGGATCGAACCCGGGTCTCTGTTTCAATGACTGGGAGGCCGGTCCAGAAACACTCAGAGCTGGTCTCATTCATTCCCTTTACTTCCTGCTCAGGCAATCAGCTCGCATTGTTTCAGTCCCGGGATAGTTGCTCCAAACATTCACCTTATTGCAACATTCCCAAACCCACCAGTGTGTCTTTAGCTCAAATATTAATAGACGCTGCTGCTATGGCTACCCCGTTACCCCCTTCATTAACAGTTACACAAGTCTTCAATCTATTTTATTGTCTAACAAGCTTCAGACACATTGTGAAGGGATACTTGATTGCATTCTTCAGTTGGTCTCTGACCTTAGACTGAGTCACCACATAAATGAACGTGTTTGTGCACGAACTCAGAATTTTAAGCAATTCCCCGGCTCCATTTGCCAATGACAAGGGATGAGCCCAGTGTGGGACATAGTGTATGTTGGCAATATACATATAAATGTTGGTCATCACCTCCGTCAGCCACAGGAGGATGAAACTGCCGGACACACACAAGAGTAAAATGATCGATTTCTTTCGACTCTCCATCTCCGGGTCCTCCTGTTTGTCGCCACTGACGTGAGCGCGGAGCTTCCTGCGGGCTCGGCTGGCTACCACGATCGATCTGACCGTCAGGATATTAAGCAAAACAATAACGAAAAACGGAAGCAGAGGGGTTAAAATGTTTTGAATCCAAGCGAAAGCAATCCACCCAGGGTGGGTATAATATTCCGGCTTTTCAATGCATCCAATGGGCAGGGTTAGATAATAAGAATAAAACGCAAAATAGTAGGGGATATTCCGTATGAAACTCACCACATACACTGTTGCTATCACCACCCTGGCGATTCTAACCGTGCAGTACCTGGTCTTAAAGTCCTGGCAACAAATGGCCACAAAGCGATCAAATGTAAAAGCGACAGTTAACCAGACTGACCAGTCCAGGGACACAAAGGACATCACTATTTGTAGGGTGCATGCAATAGTGTGTGTGTCCCGAAAAATCACAGCGTAAAGGTAAACTATCGCCACGTTGCAGAAGACGGCCAACAGATCTGCTACCGCCATCGCCACCATATAGTGGGTGATGCATCGAGACAGCCCGCACTTTCCCCGTCCGAGAACGACGATCGCCACTAAATTACCTGCGAGGAAATGAACAGAGACAGCGTTTGAACCTGGTACACAAAAATGCTGGAGAAACTCAGCGGGCGCAGCAACATCTATGGAGCGAAGGAAAGAGGCACGAGAACGTTTCGGGCCGAGACCCTTCTTCAGACTGATGGGGAGGGGGGGGGGGGGGAGATAGGAAGCTCGGGCTAACAAAATTGGGAGAATTCAATGTTCATGCCGCTAGGGTGCAGACTCCCCAAGCGGAATATGAGGTGCTGTTCCTCCAATTTTGGTGCTCACTCTGGCCATGGAGGAGGCCCAGGACAGAGAGGTCGGATGGGGAATGGGAGGGGGAGTTGAAGTGCTGAGCCACCGGGAGGTCAGGTTGGTTAATGCGGACCGAGCGGAGGTGTTGGGCGAAACGATCGCCCAGCCAACGCTTGGTCTCACCGATGTAGATCACCTGACATCTAGAGCAGCGGATGCAATAGATGAGGTTGGAGGGGGTGCAGGTGAACCTCTGCCGCACCTGGAACGACTGCTCTGGTCCTTGAATGGAGTCGAGGGGGGGGAGGTAAAGGGACAGGTGTTGCACCTGGTCATCAGGTACAAGGTGTTCTCAATGTTGGTGGTCATGGTGCAGGCGCGACCCCTACTGCTGTCCTGCGGTATGGCAGCCACTCGAGCCACATTCCCACTCACCTTGAGATCCAGAATAGACCACTCAATTACAATTAAAACACAAAGTAGGTGCTGTAATACCTGGAGAATGGTTCAACCAAGAATACCAAGCCCACTATCTAAACTGATGATACCAACTGATGCTGTGGGCAATATGCAATAATCAGGTACCTATATGTTAACAAGCGCTTAAGAAAACCGATCGAGTAGATGCAATGGTTTAATTAAGTGGGCACCTCCCTTCACTGGTGTTTCGTCCAGGTAGGCCCACGACACCTCGGGAAGACCCAACAATCGGATCTATGAGCAGGTAACCCCTTGATGCCTGCTCTCACAAGCCATGTTGCCACCATCTCCTACACAAAGCAAGGTGTTGATTCATTCACTCTGTTAAATGAGAAAACACTCACATACGATCTTCCACTTGGCCCGACCCCATCAGTAAACACGCATCGCCACATTAGTCAACGTGGCAAAGACCCGGGATGCAATTACACAGAATACACTTACAAAGAAATGTATTGTGAATGTGGAGTTGTGGAAAGTGTTCAATTGTCATGTGTTTCTTAAAGAAACATATACAATTATAAAAGGACTGGACAAGCTAGATTCAGGAAAATTGTTCCCAATGTTGGGCGAGTCCAGAACCAGGGGCCACACACAGTCTTAGAATAAAGGGGAGGTCATTTAAGACTGAGGTGAGAAAAAAACTTTTTCACCCAGAGAGTTGTGGATTTATGGAATTCCCTGCCACAGAGGGCAGTGGAGGCCAAGTTACTGGATGGATTTAAGAGAGAGTTAGATAGAGCTCTAGGGGCTAGTGGAGTCAAGGGGAGAAGGCAGGCACGGGTTATTGATAGGGGACGTTGATCACAATGAATGGCGATGCTGGCTCGGATAGCCGAATGGCCTCCTCCTGCACCTATTTTCTATGTTTCAATGTGTCTAATACGGAATGATTACATTCTTACTTGCAGTCGCAAACTGGCTTAAACTCAATACACACTGATAATGTATAATTAACAAATCGTTTAATCACCACAGAACTGATGGGAAAACCCCGAGGTTGTGTGCAACCAGCGGCCGTCCATTGAAGGTGGGGTTGCGTGGTGTGGGGTGAGATGGAGTAGCCGTGTCCAGTGGAGCCCCGGTACTGAACGCCACTTTTGTGTGTGTGTTTGCTTCTGACTCCGTGTATTCCGGGAGAAAATACATGATGGGCCCCGTGTTGTTGACTTCCCCATCCGGAATTACTACACACTTCGAACCCTTCCTAACAAATGTCCGGGTGATATAGGGGGGTTGCACGTAAGGTCACTGGGTCATAGGGCTTGACGCACGGAGCCGCTCAATCCATCTGGAGGACATCCGTAACTTCCCGTATATGTTATTAATGCAAGAAACGCGTACTTTCCTACCTGTTAAAAACCGCCAAAATGTTGGATTTTTGCGCTGAAAAAAATTGTGGAAGTCGGGGTAAGAGTGAGAGACATGTACCCAACTTTAGAATTCCAAAAGTGAAGCGAAATGAAGGTAAAGAGAAGCGAGAGCTGAAGGGACAACAACAGCTAAAGTGCTTGATAAACATTGGCCGTGCAGATATCGGAATTGAAAATATTGGGAATTATCGCGTTTGCTCACTGTATTTCATCTACAGCAAGGCATTTGTGTGTTTTGTTTTGATTCCTTTGGTATCTAAAAATTCTCAGAAGTGATAAATCTGGCTGTAAAATTTTCTTCAGATGCGTTTTCATTTTGTATGTAAAAACCCAATTGAGAACCATGGGCGATTTAAAAAATTTTACAGCCAGATTTATCACTTCTGAAACTTTTTAGATGCCAAAGGAATCAAGAAAAAAATAAATAATGCCTTAGTTGATGAAATGCAGTGAGCAAACGGCCAATGTTCGCCAGGCACTCTGGCTGTTGTTGTCCCTTCAGCTCTCGCTTCTATCTACCGTCATTTCTCCTCACTTTTGGAATTGTGAAGTAGGTTAAATGTCTCTCACGCTTATCCCGATTTCCATAATTATTTACAGCGCAAAAATTGACAATTTCAGCGGGTTTTAACGGGTCCGCTGCGCTGGAAACAATGGTCAGTGTTTACCTGCAGTACATCGCGTGTACTCCATTTGGAGTAGCGTAGCAACAGTACGGGTCATGGGTCGTGACCCGACTGCCGTGAAACCTCCCTATACAATATACAAAACATCAGCTCGGGAGCCGCGCAGGAACCGCGCACTGCGACCCTTTCTGAGCCACTACGAGTGTTTCATCTCCCCCTGCCATCGGCGACCCTCTTCAGTTCCGCGCAGGCATCAAGCGCCGACTTACTCTAACCGGCATCTACTAACACAGTACAAAATATGCAACTTCGTTAAGTAAAATCAGAGACCTGCTGGTGAGTTGTGTTTGCGCGGCGGATACTTTAGATGGACAACAAACACCGGTCAAAACTTCACTCTCCTGACCCGAAGGAACAGTTGCAAAATTCAACCCCTCAACGCTGTTAAATGGCAAGTAGATAAAACGACTTACTGAGCAGTCCGATGACTATAATGATGTAAAAAAAGTAATCCCGGACTTTGAAATATATAAGCATCCGCTCATAGACACTTAGTCCCATCGCTGATGTAGGTGGGACATAAAGATGCCGCCTGTACTGACAATGGTCCCAGGTAGATCGTCGATGCCGGCAGCTCAAGGTCCCCGCTCGCGTTTATTTATACCTCACGAAATTCTGATGTTGTCAATTACGTTTCTCCCAGCTGCACTTTAATTCGGCAACTTCAAACCAGTTGTGAAATTCTGTTTATCTGCTATTTCTGAAATACCTCTTGAGATTGTCCTGAGATTGTTTTGTACATCTGCCAACACCTGCTCAGCCGGTTTTGTATCTACGTTTTAAGTTTTCAACGGGGAACCTCACCATGGAAGGATGCAAGGACGCCAACAATGGTCTTAGAGTCATAGCCCCCCCCCATTCCCCAACACAAAACAAGCTAAAGAACCATAAAACATACATTTAACAAATAGTTTTACAACAACAAAGGGAGAAGGGACAGTCAGATTGGTGTCACCCGTTGGAGATTTGCCCATCTTTGGCCAATACCCCTCTCAACCTTTCCTATCCATGTAACTGTCCAAATGTTTTATAGACTTTAGACTGTAGTGATACAGCGTGGAAACAGGCCCTTTGGTCCACCAACCAGTGGTCACACTAGCACTACCCTACACACTAGGGACAATTTACAATTTTATCAAAGCCAATTCATCTACAAATCTGCACGTCTTTGGCGTGTTGGAGGAAACCAGAGCACCCGGAGAAACCCACGTGGTCACAGGGGGATTGTAGAAAATCCATACAGACAGCACCCTTAGTCAGGAGTGAACCTGGGTCTCTGCCGCTGTAAGACGTGCCACCCTCTTCTTAAATGCTGTTATAGTACCTACCTGACCTGTTGTGTGTCGCAGACATAGAGTCTTAGAATCATGGCACTGGGATTCACGCCCTATGGTCCAACTCATCCATGCTAACTACTGTGCCCCATCTAAGCTAGTCCCTATTTCTGTGCACGGCCCATATCCCTCTAAACATTCCCTCGAAACATATAGCATCCACGCACCTGTCCAATTTATTTGAAATGCTGATACTGTACCTGTCCTAACCACATCCCCCTGGCAACTCGTTCCATATACCCACCGTTCCCTGAGTTCATAGGTTGCCCCTCCGGTTCCTACTAAACCTTTCCCCTCTCATCTTAAACCTATTTTCTTATTTACAAGAATATTTACAAGAATAACCCCAGGAGCGGGTGGTTTTTGGCGAGTCGAGACAGTCGGGTGAAATAAAATTCGTTATTTTAAAACGAAAATAAAGCGATTGCCCGAGTCGGGTTTTAAACAGCCAAGATATCGAACAGGGTGGAGCTCGAATGAATGATTTGCCGAAAGCCCGCGATCACGTGAGATAGCGAGGGGTTGTCATTCCCCAGGACACCACTAGGTGCCGCTGCACGACCCAACCCCAGAACTCGAGTTACGATACCGAGGCCGGATAGGAACAAAGAAACATTGAAAATAGGTGCAGCAGGAGGAGGCCATTCGGCCCTTCGAGCCAGCACCGCCATTCAATGATCATGGCTGATCGTCCCCAATCAGTACCCTGTTCCTGCCTTCTCCCCATATCCCTTGACTCCACTAGCCCCTAGAGCTCTATCTAACTCTCTCTTAAATCCATCCAGCGATTTGGCCTCCACTGCCCTCTGTGGCAGGGAATTCCACAAATTCACAACTTTCTGGGTGAAAAGTTTTTTCTCACCTCAGTCTTAAATGGCATCCCCTTTATTAGACAATAGACAATAGACAATAGACAATAGGTGCAGGAGTAGGCCATTCGACCCTTCGAGCCTGCACCATCATTCAATATGATCATGGCTGATCATCCCCAATCAGTATCCTGTACCTGCCTTCTCTCAATACCCCCTGATCCCTTTAGCCACAAGGGCCACATCTAACACCCTATTAAATATAGCCATTGAACTGGCCTCGACTACATTCTGTGGAAGAGAATTCCACAGATTCACCACTCTCTGTGTGAAAAATGATTTTCTCATCTCGGTCCTAAAAGACTTCCCCCGTATCCTTAAACTATGTGACCCCTTGTTCTGGAAGGGGACCGGACAGGGTGGAAACAAAGGAAGGGGCGGGCGATACAGAGACAGGGAACAGGAACGGTGCAGGAGAAACAGGAGCAACGTGTGAAGAGGGAACAGGCTCAACAGGTGCCACCGGAACGACCAGCGGACGGAAGGCCCCTACACCGGGGTTGAGCAACCACCACCGGGCTGTCGACATTCAGATGGGCAGGCTTAAGGCGAGCGACTGAGCCGATCTCCTCTATGCCTCCGATATCCAGCAGGAAAGTCGCGACGCCGGGGCGCAACACCCAGCACGGATCCTCGTAAATCGGCTGTAGCGGAGACCGGTGCGAATCCCTGCAGTGGAATACAAACTGGTCGGTCTTAACTGCCGTCGGCACATACACTTGGGTTGTCCCATGCCGCGCGGTAGGTTGCTCCGGTTTCCTCCCACACTCCAAAACAGATGGAAACATAGAAAATAGGCGCAGGAGTAGGCCATTCGGCCCTTCGAGCCAGCACAGCCATTCAATGTGATCATGGCTGATCATCCCCAATCAGTACCCCGTTCCTGCCTTCTCCCCATATCCCCTGACTCCGCTATCTTCAAGAGCCCTATCTAGGTCTCTCTTGAAAGTATCCAGAGAACCGACCTCCACCGCCCCCTGAGGCAGAGAATTCCACAGACTCACAACTCTCTGGATGAAAAAGTATTTCCTCGTCTCCATAAATGGCTTACTCCTTATTCTTAAACTGTGGCCCCTGGATCTGAACTCCCCCAACATCGGGAACATGTTTCTTGCCACCAACGTGTCCAAATCCTTAATAATCTTATATGTTTCAATGAGATGCCCTCTCATCCTTCTAAACTCCAGAGTGGACAAGCCCAGCTGCTCCATTCTCTCAGCATATGACAGTCCCGCCATCCCGGGAATTAACCTTTTAAACCTACGCTGCACTCCCTCAATAGCAAGAATGTCCTTCCTCAAATTAGGAGACCAAAATTGTAGACAGTACTCCAGGTGTGGTCTCACTAGGACTCTGTACAACTGCAGAAGAACCTCTTTGCTCCTATATTCGATTCCTCTGGCTATAAAGGCCAACATGCCATTCGCTTTCTTCACTGCCTGCTGGACCCGCATGCTTACTTTCATAGACTGAAGAACAAGGACCCTCAGATTCCGTTGTACTTCCCCTTTTCCCAACTTGACGCCATTTAGATAGTAATCTGCCTTCCTGTTTTTGCTACCAAAGTGGACAACCTCACATTTATCCGCATTAAACTTCATCTGCCATGCATCTGCCCACTCACCCAACCTGTCCAAGTCACCCTGCATTCTCATAGCATCCTCCTCACAGTTCGCACTGCCACCCAGCTTTGTGTCATCTGCAAATGTACTAATGTTACTTTGAATACCTTCATGCAAATCATTGATGTATATTGTAAATAGCTGCGGTCCCAGCACCGAGCCTTGCGGTATCCCACTAGTCACTGCCTGCCATTCTGAAAGGGATCCGTTAATCCCTACTCTTTGTTTCCTGTCTGCCAACCACTTCTCTATCCATGTCAGCACTCTACCCCCAATACCATGTGTCCTAATTTTGCCCACTAATCTCCTATGTGGGATCTTATCAAATGCTTTCTGAAAGTCCAGGTACACTACATCCACTGGCTCTCCATTGTCCATTTTCCTAGTTACATTTTCAAAAAATTCCAGAAGATTAGTCAAGCATGATTTCCCCTTCGTAAATCCATGCTGACTCGGACCGATCCTGTTCCTGGTTTCCACATGTTCGGCTATCTCATCTTTTATTATTGACTCCAGCATCTTCCCCACCACCTATGTCAGGCTAACTGGTCTATAATTCCCTGCTTTCTCTCCCCCGCATTTCTTAAAAAGTGGGATAACATTAGCTACCACCCAATCCACAGGAACTGATCCTGAATCTATAGAACATTGGAAGATTATCACCAATGCATCCACGATTTCTAGAGCCACTTCTTATGTATCCTGGGATGCAGACCATCAGGCCCTGGGGATTTATCAGCCTTCAGTCCCATCAGTCTATCCAACAGCATTTCCTGCCTAATGTGGATTTCCTTCAGTTCCTCTGTCACCCCAGATCCTCTGGCCATTACTATATCAGGAAGATTGTTTGTGTCCTCCTTAGTGAAGAGAGATCCAAAGTATCTGTTCAACTCATCTGCCATTTCCTTGTTCCCCATAATAAATTCACCCTTTTCGGTCTTCAAGGGTCCAACTTTGGTCAATTATTATTTTCCTTTCCACATATCTAAAGACTTTTTACTATCCTGCTTTATATTCTTGGCTATCTTACCTTCGTACCTCATCTTTTCTCCCTGTATTGTATTTTTAGTTATCTTCTGTTGTTCTTTAAACATTACCCGATCCTCTTGCTTCCCGCTCATCTTTGCTACGTTGTACTTCTTCGCTTTAATTTTTATACTGTCCCTGACGCCCCATGTCAGCCATGGTCGTCCCTTTCTCCCCTTGGAATCTTTCTTCCTCTTTGGAATGAACTGATCCTGCACCTTCTGTATTATTCCTCGAAACACCTGCCATTTTTGTTCCACTGTCATCCCTGCTAGTGTATCTTTCCAGTCAACTTTGGCCAGCTTCCTCCCTCATGCCCCATAGTCCCCTTTATTCAACTGTAACACTGACACCTCCGAACTACCATTCTCCCTCTCCAATTGTAGATGAAACCTGACCATGCTATGGTCACTGCCTCCTAATGGCTCATTAACCTCGAGGTCCTTTATCAAATCCGGTTCATTACATAACACTAAATCCAGAATTGCCATTCTCCCTGGTAGGCTCCACTAAGCTGTTCTAAGAATCCATCACGAAGGCACTCTACAAAGTCCCTTTCTTGGGTTCCAGTACCAACCTGCTTTCCCAGTCTACCTGCATGTTGAAATCTCCTATAATAATCACAGCATTACTTTTACTACATGCCGATTTTAACATTATTCAACTTGCGCCCTATGTCCAGGCTACTGTTTAGGGGCCTGTAGATTAGTCCCATTAGGGTCTTTTTACCGTTACAAATCCTTAGTTCCATTCAATCCATCCATAAAATTTAGGAAAGCCTTATCTATTAGAGTCTTAACTTATAGAAATTTACAAAATTCTTAAGGGGTTGGACAGGCTAGATGCACGAAGATTGTTCCTGATGTTGGGGAAGTCCAGAACAAGGGGTCACAGTTTAAGGATAAGGGGGAAATCTTTTAGGACTGAGATGAGGAAAACATTTTTCACACAGAGAGTGGTGAATCTGTGGAATTCTCTGCCACAGAAGGTAGTTGAGGCCAGTTCATTGGCCATATTTAAGAGGGAGCTGGATGTGGCCCTTGTGACTAAAGGGATCAGGGGGTATGGAGAAAAGGCAGGTACAGGATACTGAGTTGGATGATCAGCCATGATCATATTGAATGGCGGTGCAGGCTCGACGGGCCGAATGGCCTACTCCTGCACCTATTTTCTATGTTTCTATGTTTCTATGAAAATCGTTATTATAGTTATTTGTTTCCTTTATGTGCACCAAGATATATTGTAGAGAAAAATATTTCCTTCTATACCGGAATGGCACACTATTGCTGAGTACAGTCAAGCCATAAGCAGCACAGGTCGTGCAAGATAAATGTACCAAAGTGCAGAATATAGCGGGCCCAAGTTATAGTGGTACAGTCACAGAGGCTCCATGAAATCAACAATCAGATTCGACGTCTTGCTGTGAAAAGGATTGTTACTTCGGCTCAACAAGGTCACCAATCTCGCTCCTGTATTCCGACCCTTCGTTACTCGTTCAACGGAAGCCGGAACAGGACATGAATAAGATTGGCCCTCACAGGAACAGAATCAATAAATCAATCAATCAACCTTTATTGTCATCCTGCAAAGCAACAATTGTACAGTGCAAAATGAGAAGACGTTTCAAAGGGAATACCGGAGGATCGCACATGAACCTTAAACATTTCACACATAATAACAGTAAAAACAATCCAGTCCCTGATGAAACAGTGTAAATAGTTAAAAGCAGGTAAAACAGCAACATTAAAATACAGTAAAAACAGTCATTAAAATGTCCAGGGCAGCTGATTTGAGTGGCCAGTGCCAGAGTTATTAAAATGTCAGTGCAAAGCCGCAGAATCAGGTGACTGTGAGTACAGAGTGACTGTTAAGCAGCCTCACAGCCTGTGGCAGGAAGCTGTTTACTCAAATGCCGTGCGTGAGCAATGACGGACTTTAAATCCAATCAAGTAATGTCATGAGATCATAAAGTCATAGGGCATAGGAGCAGAATTAGGTCGTTCGGCCTCAAGTTTACCCCGCTATTCCGTCATGCCGGATCTATCTTCCCATCCTAATCCCATTCTCCCGCCTTCTCCCACAGCCCGTGACACGGGTATCAAGGACACGGAATAGAACATGCGGAGAAATTACATAAGCACCACCTCGGAAATCTCACCATGACCCCGGATACATTATCTCTCAATTGTTGACTGGTGAGAGTAATGGTGGATGGCTGTTTGTCAGGTTGGAGGCCGGTGACTAGTGGGGTGCCTCAGGGATCTGTGTTGGGTCCACTGTTGTTTGTCATGTACATCAATGATCTGGATGATGGTGTGGTAAATTAGATTAGTAAGTATGCAGATGATACTAAGATAGGTGGTGTTGTGGATAATGAAGTAGATTTTCAAACTCAACAGAGAGATTTAGGCCATTTGGAAGAGTGGGCTGAAAGATGGCAGATGGAGTTTAATGCTGATAAATGTGAGGTGCTACCTCTTGCAGGACAAATCAAAATAGGACGAACATGGTAAATGGTAGCGAATTGAGGAATGCAGTTGAACAGAGGGATCTAGGAATAACTGTGCATAGTTCCCTGAAGGTGGAATCTCATGTCGATAGGGTGGTAAAGAAAACGTTTGTTTGTTGTGCTGGCCTTTATAAATCAGAGCATTGAGTATAGAAGTTGGGATGTAATGTTAAAATTGTACAAGGCATTGGTGAGGCCAATTCTGGAGTATGGTGTACAATTTTGGTCGCCTAATTATAGGAAGGATGTCAACAAAATAGAGAGAGTACAGAGGAGATTTACTAGAACGTTGCCTGGGTTTCAGCAACTAAGTTACAGAGAAAGGTTGAACAAGTTAGGTCTTTATTCTTTGGAGCGCAGAAGGTTAAGGGGGGACTTGATAGAGGTCTTTAAAATGATGAGAGGGATAGACAGAGTTGACGTGGATAAGCTTTTCCCATTTAGAGTAGGGAAGATTCAAACAAGAGGACATGATGTGAGGATTAACGGACAAAAGTTTAGGAGTAACATGAGGGGGAACTTCTTTACTGAGAGAGTGGTAGCTGTGTGGAATGAGCTTCCAGTGGAAATGGTGGAGGCAGGTTCGATTTTATCATTTAAAAATAAATTGGATAGGTATATGGATGGGAAAGGAAAGGAGGGTTATGATCTGAGTGCAGGTAGATGGGACTAGGGGAAAGTAAATGTTCGGCACGGACTTGAAGGGCCGGGATGGCCTGTTTCCGTGCTGTAATTGTTATATGGTCATATGGTTCTAGTCTCCAGCAGCGAAAATGAACTCTTCCCAATTCCTGTGACCCCACGATCTACCCACCCCCCCCCCTCCCCCACCCTTCCCCTCTTAGCTAACACTCTAATGTCTTATTTTAATTACTGGCGTTTGCCTCGTACTCCACCAATTTGCAGATCAAACCAGACAGGTATTTCGCCATGACTTGCCAATCTTTGTCCCATCCTCACCTCTCTTTTCCAGTTTTCGCGCTTTTCTGCAATCAGTCGGCAAGAGGGATTCTGAACAGATTCTGACCAGAAACGTCGCCACTCCATTCTCTCCACAGAGGCTGCCTTTGCCTTTGATTTCTTCCAGCACTTTGTGGTTTGCTCAGAATTCCAGCATCTCCAGTTCCCGTCATCAATTCTGATTACGATAGTTTATTTGAGAGATACGATGTAGACTGAGACACTACTGGGGGATCTTATAGAAACTTGAGGGGGGGGGGGGGGTCTTATAGAGACTTGAGGGGGGATCTTATAGAAACTTACAAAAGTCTGAAGGGGTTGGACAGGCTAGATGCAGGAAGATTATTCCCGATGTCGGGGAAGTCCAGAACAACGGGTCACAGTTTAAGGATAAGGGGGTAATCTTTTAGCACCGAGATGAGAAAAACATTTTTCACACAGAGAGTGGTGAATCTGTGGAATCCTCTGCCACAGAAGGTAGTTGAGGCCACAGTTCATTGGCTATATTTAAGAGGGAGTTAGATGTGGCCCTTGTGGCTAAAGGGATCAGGGGGTATCGAGAGAAGGCAGGTACAGGGTACTGAGTTGGATGATCAGCCATGATCATATTGAATGGCGATGCAGGCTTGAAGGGTCGAATGGCCTCTACTCCTGCACCTATTGTCTATTGTCTATTGGCTATTGTCTATTGTCTAATATGCTTCTATGTTTCTATGTTTCTACTGCCCACCATGTCCAAGCTGCCCATCGACCGTCTGTCTGCTCCTAACTTGATGCTTTCCATCTCATTACATCCGGGATGTCCTATTTTTTCAATGAACGCGCCCCCGCCCCCCTTGTAGTCGTATGTAGATCCTTCACCCGCGACTCCTCCGTGTTACATGTTCTGATGTGAACGGTTGATGGAAAGATCTTGAAAGCCGTCCAGATTACGGCCACGCAGGATTTGAATGCCAGAGGAATGAGAAGGAGGGTGACACTTCCTAGCCTGATTGTATATAGTGGAGGTTACCGGAGGATGCTAGAGATTCAATTGTAGGCACTGTGGCTAAGATAGATATTTCATCATTAGCCACAAGGGCCACATCTAACTCCATCTTAAACATAGCCAATGAACTGGCCTCAACTACCTTCTGTGGCAGAGAGTTCCAGAGATTCACCACTTTCTGTGTGAAAATGTTTTTCTCATCTCGGTCCTAAAGGATTTCCCCTTTATCCTTAAACTGTGACCCCTTGTCGTGGAGTTCCCCAACATCGGGAACAATCTTCCTGCATCTAGCCTGTCCAACCACTTAAGAATTTTGTAAGTTTCTATAAGATCCCCCCTCATCTCCTAAATTCTAGCGAGTACAAGCCGAATCTATCCAGTCTTTCTTTATATGAAAGTCTTGACATCCCAGGAATCAGTCTGGTGAACCTTTTCTGTACTCCCTCTGTGGCAAGAATGTCTTTCCTCAGATTTGGAGACCAAAACTGTACGCAACACTCCAGGTGTGATCTCACCAAGACCCTGTACAACTGCAGTAGAACCTCCCTGCTCCTATACTCAAATCCTTTTGCTATGAATGCTAACATACCATTCGCTTTCTTCACTGCCTGCTGCACCTGCATGCCGACTTTCAATGACTGGTGTACCATGACACCCAGGTTAGTTTTACCCAGAGTGGGGGAATCAAAACCAGAGGATATTGGTTTATGATGAGTGTGGCAGGATTTGAGAGGAAGTTGGGGGACAATTCTGACATTGAAAGGGTGATGGATGCATGGAGCGAGCTGCCAGTGGCGGTAGTTGAGGCAGGTAGAATAAGAATATATGTAAACGACATTAGGACAGGTACATGAGTAGGGGAGGGTTTGAGGGAAATGGGGCAAAAGCGGGCAGGTGAGGCGAGTGTCCATGGGCAAGTTAGACCAAAGGGACCGTTCCCCTCCTGCATGGCTGCATGACCCGAAATTAAAGTTAATACCGTTGGGTTACAAGCTGCCCAAATGGAAGTATGATGTGTTTTTTCCTGCAGTTACGCGCGGCTTCACTATGGCAAACGATGGGACTAAGGATAGACAGGTCGGGATGGGAATGTGAAGGGGGATGATACAATGATACAATTTATTCGTTGTCATTTGAACCTCATTGAGGTTCAAACGAAATTTGGTTTCTGCAGTCATATATAGATACATAGAAACATAGAAAATAGGTGCAGGAGTATGCCATTCTGCCCTTCGAGACTGCACCGCCTTTCAATATGATCCTGGCTGATCATCCAACTTAGTATCCCGTACCTGCCTTCTCCCCATACCCATGATCCCTTTAGCCACAAGGGCCACATCTGACTCCCTCTGAAATATAGCCAATGAACTGGCCTCAACTACCTTCTGTGGCAGAGAATTCCACAGATTCACCACTCTCTGTGTGAAAAATGTTTTTCTCATCTCGGTCCTAAAAGACTTCCCCCCTTATCCTTAAAGTGTGTGACCCCTTGTGCTGGACTTCCCCAACATCGGGAACAATCTTCCTGCATCTAGCCTGTCCAACCCCTTAAGAATGTTGTACGTTTCTTTAAGATCCCCCCTCAATCTTCTAAATTCTAGCGAGTACAAGCCGAGTCTATCCAGTCTTTCTTCATATGAAAGTCCTGCCATCCCAGGAATCAGTCTGGTGAACATTCTCTGTACTCCCTCTGTGGCAAGAATGTATTTCCTGAAAACCCACGCAGGTCACGGTGAGAAGGTACACACTCAGTATAGACAGCACCCGTAGTCAGGATCGAACCCGGGTCTCTGTTTCAATGACTGGGAGGCCGAAACACTCAGAGCTGGTCTCATTCATTCCCTTTACTTCCTGCTCAGGCAATCAGCTCGCATTCTTTCAGTCCCGGGATAGTTGCTCCAAACATTCACCTAATTGCAACATTCCCAAACCCACCAGTATGTCCTTTGCTCAAATATTAATAGACGCTGCTGCTATGGCTACCCCGTTCATTAACAATTACACGATTCGTCAATCTATTTTATTGTCTAACAAGCTTCAGACACATTGTGAAGGGATACTTGATTGCATTCTTCAGTTGGTCTCTGACCTTAGACTGAGTCACCACATAAATGAACGTGTTTGTGCACGAACTCAGAATTTTCAGCATTTCCCCGGCTGCAGTTGTCAATGACAAAGGATGAGCCCAGTGTGGGACAGAGTGTATGTTGGCAATATCCATATAAATGTTGGTCATCACCTCCGTCAGCCACAGGAGGATGAAACTGCCGGACACACAGAAGAGTAAAATGATCGATTTCTTTCGACTCTCCATCTCCGGGTCCTCCTGTTTCTCGCCACTGACGTGAGCGCGGAGCTTCCTGCGGGCTCGGCTGGCTACCACGATCGATCTGACCGTCAGGATATTAAGCAACACAATAACGAAAAACGGGATCAGAGGGGTTAAAATGTTGTGAATCCAAGCGAAAGCAATCCACGCAGGGTGGGTATAATATTCCGGCATTTCCATGCATCCAATGGGCAGGGTTAGATAATAAGAATAAAACGCAAAATAGTAGGGGATATTCCGTATGAAACTCACCACATACACTGTTGCTATCGCCACCCTGGCGATTCTAACCGTGCAGTACCTGGTCTTAAAGTCCTGGCAACAAATGGCCACAAAGCGATCAAATGTAAAAGCGACAGTTAACCAGACTGAGCAGTCCAGGGACACATAGGACATCACTTTTTGTAGGGTGCATGCAATAGTGTGTGTGTACCGAAAATTAACAGCGTAAAGGTAAACTATCGCCACGTTGCAGAAGACGGCCAATAGATCTGCTGCCGCCATCGCCACCATATAGTGGGTGATGCATCGAGACAGTCCGCACTTTCCCCGTCCGAGAACGACGATCGCCACTAAATTACCTGCGAGGAAATGAACGTAGACAGAGTTTGAACCTGGTACACAAAAATGCTGGAGAAACTCATCGGGTGCAGCAACATCTATGGAGCGAAGGAAAGAGGCAACGTTTCGGGCCGAGACCCTTCTTCAGACTGATGGGGGGGGGGGGGGGGGGGGGGGGGGTGGGGGGGGGGGGGGAGATAGGAAGCTCGGGCTAACTGGGGGGGGGGGGGGGGATAGGAAGCTCGGGCTAACAAAATTGGGAGAATTCAATGTTCATGCCGCTAGGGTGTAGACTCCCCACGCGGAATATGAGGTGCTGTTACTCCAATTTTGGTGCTCACTCTGGCCCAGGACAGAGAGGTCGGATGGGGAATGGGAGGGGGAGTTGAAGTGCTGAGCCACCTGGGAGGTCAGGTGGTTAATGCGGACCGAGCGGAGGTGTTGGGCGAAACGATCGCCCAGCCAACGCTTGGTCTCACCGATGTAGATCACCTGACATCTAGAGCAGCGGATGCAATAGATGAGGTTGGAGGAGGTGCAGGTGAACCTCTGCCGCACCTGGAACGACTGCTCTGGTCCTTGAATGGAGTCTGGGGGGGAGGTAAAGGGACAGGTGTTGCACCTGGTCATCAGGTACAAGGTGTTCTCAATGTTGGTGCTCATGGTGCAGGCGAGACCACTACTGCTGTCCTGCGGTATGGCAGCCTCTCGAGCCACATTCCCACTCACCTTGAGATCCAGAATAGACCACTCAATTACAATTAAAACACAAAGTAGGTGCTGTAATACCTGGAGAATGGTTCAACCAAGAATACCAAGCCCACTATCTAAACTGATGATACCAACTGATGCTGTGGGCAATATGCAATAATCAGGTACCTATATGTTAACAAGCGCTTAAGAAAACCGATCGAGTAGATGCAATGGTTTAATTAAGTGGGCACCTCCCTTCACTGGTGTTTCGTCCAGGTAGGCCCACGACACCTCGGGAAGACCCAACAATCGGTTCTATGAGCAGGTAACCCCTTGATACCTGCTCTCACAAGCCATGCTACCACCATCTCCCACACAAAGGAAGATGTTGATTCATTCACTCTGTTGCATGAGAAAACACTCACATACGATCTTCCACTTGGCCCCACCCCATCATTAAACACGCATCGCCACATTAGTCAACGTGGCAAAGACCCGGGATGCACTTACACAGAAATGTATTGTGAATGTGGAGTTGTGGAAAGTGTTCAATTGTCATGTGTTTCTTAAAGAAACATATACAGTTATAAAAGGACTGGACAAGCTAGATGCAGGAAAATTGTTCCCAATGTTGGGCGAGTCCAGAACCAGGGGCCACACACAGTCTTAGAATAAAGGGGAGGTAATTTAAGACTGAGGTGAGGAAAAAACGTTTTCACCCAGAGAGTTGTGGATTTATGGTATTCCCTGCCACAGAGGGTAGTGGAGGCCAAGTTACTGGATGGATTTAAGAGAGAGTTAGATAGAGCTCTAGGGCCTAGTGGAGTCAAGGTATATGGGGAGAAGGCAAGCACGGGTTATTGATTGGGGACGATCAGCCATGATCACAATGAATGGCGGTGCTGGCTCGAAGGGTCGAATGGCCTCCTCCTGCACATATTGTCTATGTTTCTATGTGTCTAATACGGAATGATTACATTCTTACTTGCAGTCGCAAACTGGCTTAAACTCAATACACACTGATAATGTGTAATTAACAAAGGAGTCAATCCATTAATTACCACAGAACTGATGGGAAAACCCCGAGGTTGTGTGCAACCAGCGGCCGTCCATTGAAGGTGGGGTTGCGTGGTGTGGGGTGAGATGGAGTAGCCGTGTCCAGTGGAGCCCCGGTACTGAACGCCACCTTTGTCTGTGTGGATGCTTCAGTCTCCGTGTATTCCGGGAGAAAATACATGATGGGTCCCTTGTTGCTGACTTCCCCATCCGGAATTACTACACACTTCGAACCCGTCCTAACAAATGTCCGGGTGATATAGGAGGGTTGCACGTAAGGTCACTGGGTCATAGGGCTTGACGCACGATGGACATCCGTAACTTCCGGTATATGTTATTAATGCAAGAAACGCGTACTTTCCTACCTGTTAAAAACCGCCAAAATGTTGAATATTTGCGCTGAAAAAAAATTGTGGAAGTCGGGGTAAGTGTGAGAGACATGTACCCAACTTTAGAATTCCAAAGTGAAGCGAAATGAAGGTAAAGAGAAGCGAGAGCTGAAGGGACAACAACAGCTAAAGTGCTTGGTAAACATTGGCCGTGCAGATATCGGAATTGAAAATATTGGGAATTATCGCGTTTGCTCACTGCATTTCATCAAGTAAGGCATTATTTGTGTTTTTTTCTTGATTCCTTTGGTATCTAAAAATCCTCAGAAGTGATAAATCTGGCTGTAAAATTTTCTTCAGATGCGTTTTCATTTTGTATGTAAAAACCCAATTGAAAACCATGGGCGATTTAAAAATTTTACAGCCAGATTTATCACTTCTGAAACTTTTTAGATGCCAAAGGAATCAAGAAAAAACACAAATAATGCCTTACTTGATGAAATGCAGTGAGCAAACGGCCAATGTTCGCCAAGCACTCTGGCTGTTGTTGTCCCTTCAACTCTCGCTTCTATCTACCGTCATTTCTCCTCGCTTTTGGAATTGTGAAGTAGGCTAAATGTCTCTCACGCTCATCCCGATTTCCATAATTATTTACAGCGCAAAAATTGACAATTTCGGCGGGTTTGAACGGGCCCGCTGCGCTGGAAACAATGGTCAGTGTTTACCTGCGGTTCATAGCGTGTACTCCATTTGGAGTAGCCTAGCAACAGTACGGGTCATGGATCGTGACCCGACTGCCGTGAAACCTCCCTGTACAATATACAAAACATCAGCTCGGGAGCCGCGCAGGAAACGCGCTGCGACCCTTTCTGAGCCACTACGAGTGTTTCGCCTCCCCCTGCCATCGGCCACCCTCTTCAGTTCCCCGCAGGCATCAAGCGCCGACTTACTCTAACCGGCATCTACTAACACAGTACACAATATGCAACTTCGTTAAGTAAAATCAGAGACCTGCTGGTGAGTTGTGTTTGCGTGGCGGATACTTTAGATGGACAACAAACACCAGTCAAAACTTCACTCTCCTGACCCGAAGGAACAGTTGCAAAATTCAACCCCTCAACGCTGTTAAATGGCAAGCAGATAAAACGACTTACTGAGCAGTCCGATAACTGTAATGGTGTGAGAAAAGTACTCCCGGACTTTGTAAAATATAAGCATCCGCTCAAAGACACTTAGTCCCATCGCTGATGTAGGTGGGACATAAAGATGCCGCCTGTAGTGACAATGGTCCCAGGTAGATCGTCGCTGCCGGCAGCTCAAGGTCCCCGCTCGGGTGTATTTATACCTCACGAAATTCTGATGTTGTCAATTACGTTTCTCCCAGCTGCACATTAATTCGGCAACTTTAAACCAGTTGTGAAATTCTGTTTATCTGCTATTTCTGAAATACCTCTTGAGATTGTCCTGAGATTGTTTTGTACATCTGCCAACACCTGCTCAGTCGGTTTTGTATCTAAGTTTTAAGTTTTCAACGGGGAACCTCACCATGGAAGGATGCAAGGACGCTAACAATGGTCTTAGAGTCATAGCCCCCCCCTTTCCCCAACACAAAACAAGCTAAAGAACCATAAAACATACATTTAACAAATAGTTTTACAACAACAAAGGGAGAAGGGACAGTCAGATTGGTGTCACCAGTTGGAGATTTGACCATCTTTGGCCGATATCCCTCTAAACCTTTCCTATCCATGTAACTGTCCAAATGTTTTATAGACTTTAGACTGTAGTGATACAGCGTGGAAACAGGCCCTTTGGTCCACCAACCAGTGGTCACACTAGCACTACCCTACACACTAGGGACAATTTACAATTTATCAAAGCCAATTCATCTACAAATCTGCACGTCTTTGGCGTGTTGGAGGAAACCAGAGCACCCGGAGAAACCCACGTGGTCACAGGGGGATTGTAGAAAATCCATACAGACAGCACCCTTAGTCAGGAGTGAACCTGGGTCTCTGCCGCTGTAAGACGTGCCACCCTCTTCTTAAATGCTGTTATAGTACCTACCTGACCTGTTGTGCGTCGCAGACATAGAGTCTTAGAATCATGGCACTGGGATTCACGCCCTATGGTCCAACTCATCCATGCTGACTACTGTGCCCCATCTAAGCTAGTCCCCACTTCTGTGCACGGCCCATATCCCTCTAAACATTCCTCTAAATATAGCATCCACGCACCTGTCCAATTTATTTGAAATGCTGATACTGTACCTGTCCTAAGCACATCCCCCTGGCAACTCGTGCCATATACCCACCGTTCCCTGAGTTAATAGGTTGTCCCTCCGGTTCCTACTAAACCTTTCCCCTCTCATCTTAAACCTATTTTCTTATTTACAAGAATATTTACAAGAATAACCCCAGGAACGGGTGGTTTTTGGCGAGTCGAGACAGTCGTGTGAAATAAAATTCGTTATTTTAAATCGAAAATAAAGCGATTGCCCGAGTCGGGTTTTAAACAGCCAAGATATCGAACAGGGTGGAGCTCGAATGAATGATTTGCCGAAAGCCCGCGATCACGTGAGATAGCGAGGGGTTGTCATTCCCCAGGACACCACTAGGTGCCGCTGCAGGACCCTCCCCCAGAACTCGACTTACGATACCGACGCTGGATAGAAACATAGAAACATACACAACAGGCGCAGGAGGAGGCCATTCGGCCCTTCGAGCCAGCACCGCCATTCAATGTGATCATGGCTGATCGTCCCCAATCAATAACCCCGTGCCTGCCTTCTCCCCATATGCCTTGACTCCACTAGCCCCTAGAGCTCTATCTAACTCTCTCTTAAATCCACCCAGTAATTTGGTCTCCACTGCTCTCTGTGGCAGGGAATTCCACAAATTCACAACTCTCTGGGTGAAAAAGTTTTTTCTCACCTCAGTCTTAAATGGCATCCCCTTTATTAGACAATAGACAACAGACAATAGACAATAGGTGCAGGAGTAGGCCATTCGACCCTTCGAGCCTGCACCGTCATTCAATATGATCATGGCTGATCATCCCCAATCAGTATCCTGTACCTGCCTTCTCTCAATACCCCCTGATCCCTTTAGCCACAAGGGCCACATCTAACACCCTATTAAATATAGCCAATGAACTGGCCTCAACCCCAGGGCAGCTGTGGCTACAGAAGTAGCTTACCACCACCGAGTGTGACTGAGGAGTGAATGAATAATGCGATGTAAAGCGCCTTGAGTATTAGAAAGGCGCTATATAAATCCCATCCATTATTATTATTATTACCTTCCGTGGCAGGGAGTTCCAGAGATTCACCACTCTCTGTGTGAAAAATGTTTTTCTCATCTTGGTCCTAAAATACTTCCCCCTTAACCTTAAACTGTGACGCCTTGTTCTGGAAGGGGACCGGACCGGGTGGAAACAAAGGAAGGGACGGGCGATACAGGTGGGACGGGTGAAACAGAGACAGGGAACAGGAACGGTGCAGGAGAAACAGGTGCAACGTGTGAAGAGGGAACAGGCTCAACAGGTGCCACCGGAACGACCAGCGGATGGACGCCCCCTACACCGGGGTTGAGCAACCAACACCGGGCTGTCGACATTCGGATGGGCAGGCTTAAGGCGAGCCACCGAGACGATCTCCTCTATGCCTCCGAGCGACTCCAAGTCGCGACTGTTTCATCGTCTCCGTTCTAAACGGCTTCCTCCTTATTCTTAAACTGTGTCCCCTGGATCTGAACTCCCCCAACATCGGGAACATGTTTTCTGCCTCCAGCGTGTCCAAACCCTTAACAATCTTATATATCCTTCAATCACCCTTCTAAACTCCAGAGTGTACAAGCCCAGCTGCTCCATTCTCTCAGCATATGACAATCACGCCAACCCGGGAATTAACATTGTAAACCTACGCTTCACTCCCTCAATAGCAAGAATGTCCTTCCTCAAATTAGGGGACCAAAACTGCACACAATACTCCAGGTGTGGTCTCACTAGGGCTCTGTACAACTGCAGAAGAACCTCTTTGCTCCTATATTCGATTCCTCTTGCTATAAAGGCCAACGCGCCATTCGCTTTCTTCACTACCTGCTGGACCTGCATGCTTACTTTCATAGACTGATGAACAAGGACCCCCAGATCCCGTTGTACTTCCCCTTTTCCCAACTTGACGCCATTTAGATAGTAACCTGCCTTCCTGTTTTTGCTACCAACGTGGACAACCTCACATTTATCCGCATTAAACTTCATCTGCCATGCATCTGCCCACTCACCCAACCTGTCCAAGTCACCCTGCATTCTCATAGCATCCTCCTCACAGTTCACACTGCCACCCAGCTTTGTGTCATCTGCAAATGTGCTAATGTTACTTTGAATACCTTCATGCAAATCATTGATGTATATTGTAAATAGCTGCGGTCCCAGCACCGAGCCTTGCGGTATCCCACTAGTCACTGCCTGCCATTCTGAAAGGGATCCGTTAATCCCTACTCTTTGTTTCCTGTCTGCCAACCACTTCTCTATCCATGTCAGCATTCTACCCCCAATACCATGTGTCCTAATTTTGCCCACTAATCTCCTATGTGGGATCTTATCAAATGCTTTCTGAAAGTCCAGGTACACTACATCCACTGGCTCTCCCTTGTCCATTTTCCTAGTTACATTTTCAAAAAATTCCAGAAGATTAGTCAAGCATGATTTCCCCTTCGTAAATCCACGCTGACTCGGACCGATCCTGTTACTGGTTTCCACATGTTCGGCTATCTCATCTTTTATAATTGACTCCAGCATCTCCCCCACCACCGATGTCAGGCTAACTGGTCTATAATTCCCTGGTTTCTCTCCCCCGCCTTTCTTAAAAAGTGGGATAACATTAGCTACCACCCAATCCACAGGAACTGATCCTGAATCTATAGAACATTGGAAGATTATCACCAATGCATCCACGAGTTCTAGAGCCACTTCCTTATGTATCCTGGGATGCAGACCATCAGGCCCTGGGGATTTATCAGCCTTCAGTCCCATCAGTCTATCCAACAGCATTTCCTGCCTAATGTGGATTTCCTTCAGTTCCTCTGTCACCCCAGATCCTCTGGCCACTACTATATCAGGAAGATTGTTTGTGTCCTCCTTAGTGAAGAGAGATCCAAAGTATCTGTTCAACTCATCTGCCGTTTCCTTGTTCCCCATAATAAATTCACCCTTTTCGGTCTTCAAGGGTCCAACTTTGGTCAATTATTATTTTCCTTTCACATATCTAAAGACTTTTTACTATCCTGCTTTATATTCTTGGCAATCTTACCTTCGTACCTCATCTTTTCTCCCTGTATTGTATTTTTAGTTATCTTCTGTTGTTCTTTAAACATTACCCGATCCTCTTGCTTCCCGCTCATCTTTGCTACGTTGTACTTCTTCGCTTTAATTTTTATACTGTCCCTGACGCCCCATGTCAGCCATGGTCGTCCCTTTCTCCCCTTGGAATCTTTCTTCCTCTTTGGAATGAACTGATCCTGCACCTTCTGTATTATTCCTCGAAACACCTGCAATTTTTGTTCCACGGTCATCCCTGCTAGTGTATCTTTCCAGTCAACTTTGGCCAGCTTCTCCCTGATGTCCCATAGTCCCCTTTATTCAACTGTAACACTGACACCTCCGAACTACCCTTCTCCTTCTCCAATTGTAGATTAAACCTGACCATGCTATGGTCACTGCTTCCTAATGGCTCATTAACCTCGAGGTCCTTTATCAAATCCGGTTCATTACATAACACTAAATCCAGAATTGCCATCTTCGTGGATTAAGCTGTTCTAAGAATCCATCACGAAGGCACTCTACAAAGTCCCTTTCTTGGGTTCCAGTACCAACCTGCTTTCCCCAGTCTACCTGCATGTTGAAATCTCCTATAATAATCACAGCATTACTTTTACTACATGCCGATTTAAACTTATTATTCAACGCGCCCTATGTCTAGGCTACTGTTTAGGGGCCTGTAGATTAGTCCCATTATGATCTTTTTACCGTTACAATTCGTTAGTTCCATTCAATCCATCCATAAAATTTAGGAAAATCTTATCTATTAGAGTCTTAACTTATAGAAATTTACAACATTCTTAAGGGGTTGGACAGGCTAGATGCAGGAAGATTGTTCCTGATGTTGGGGAAGTCCAGAACAAGGGGTCACAGTTTAAGGATAAGGGGGAAATCTTTTAGGACTGAGATAAGGAAAACATTTTTCACACAGAGAGTGGTGAATCTGTGGAATCCTCTGCCACAGAAGGTAGTTGAGGCCAGTTCATTGGCCATATTTAAGAGGGAGCTGGATGTGGCCCTTGTGACTAAAGGGATCAGGGGGTATGGAGAAAAGGCAGGTACAGGATATTGAGTTGGATGATCAGCCATGATCATATTGAATGGCGGTGCAGGCTCGACGGGCCGAATGGCCTACTCCTGCACCTATTTTCTATGTTTCTATGTTTCTATGAAAATCGTTATTATAGTTATTTGTTTCCTGCACCAAGATATATTGTAGAGAAACATATTTCCTTCTATACCGGAATGGCACACTATTGCTGAGTACAGTCAAGCCATAAGCAGCACAGGTCGTGCAAGATAAATGTACCAAAGTGCAGAATATAGCGGGCCCAAGTTATAGTGGTACAGCCACAGAGGCTCCATGAAATCAACAATCAGATTCGACGTCTTGCTGTGAAAAGGATTGTTACTTCGGCTCAACAAGGTCACCAATCTCGCTCCTGTATTCCGACCCTTCGTTACCTGTTACTCGTTCAACGGAAGCCGGAACAGGACATGAATAAGATTGGCCCTCACAGGAACAGAATCAATAAATCAATCAATCAACCTTTATTGTCATCTTGCAAAGCAACAATTGTACAGTGCAAAATGAGAAGACGTTTCCCAGGGAATACCGGAGGATCGCACATGAAACTTAAAACATTTCATACATAATAACAGTAAAAACAATCCAGTCCCTGATGAAACAGTGTAAATAGTTAAAAGCAGGTAAAACAGCAACATTAAAATACAGTAAAAACAGTCATTAAAATGTCCAGGGCAGCTGATTTGAGTGGCCAGTGCCAGAGTTATTAAAATGTCAGTGCAAAGCCGCAGAATCAGGTGACTGTGAGTACAGAGTGACTGTTAAGCAGCCTCACAGCCTGTGGCAGGAAGCTGTTTACTCAAATGCCGTGCGTGAGCAATGACGGACTTTAAATCCAATCAAGTAATGTCATGAGATCATAAAGTCATAGGGCATAGGAGCAGAATTAGGTCGTTCGGCCTCAAGTTTACCCCGCTATTCCATCATGGCGGATCTATCTTCCAATCCTAATCCCATTCTCCCGCCTTCTCCCACAGCCCGTGACACGGATATCAAGGACACGGAATAGAACATGCGGAGAAATTACATAAGCACCACCTCGGAAATCTCACCATGACCCCGGATACATTATCTCTCAATTGTTGACTGGTTAGAGTAATGGTGGATGGCTGTTTGTCAGGTTGGAGGCCGGTGACTAGTGGGGTGCCTCAGGGATCTGTGTTGGGTCCACTGTTGTTTGTCATGTACATCACTGATCTGGATGATGGTGTGGTAAATTAGATTAGTAAGTATGCAGATGATACTAAGATAGGTGGTGTTGTGGATAATGAAGTAGATTTTCAAACTCAAGAGAGAGATTTAGGCCATTTGGAAGAGTGGGCTGAAAGATGGCAGATGGAGTTTAATGCTGATAAATGTGAGGTGCTACCTCTTGCAGGACAAATCAAAATAGGACGAACATGGTAAATGGTAGCGAATTGAGGAATGCAGTTGAACAGAGGGATCTAGGAATAACTGTGCATAGTTCCCTGAAGGTGGAATCTCATTTCGATAGGGTGGTAAAGAAAACGTTTGTTTGTTGTGCTGGCCTTTATAAATCAGAGCATTGAGTATAGATGTAATGGGATGTAATGTTAAAATTGTACAAGGCATTGGTGAGGCCGATTCTGGAGTATGGTGTACAATTTTGGTCGCCTAATTATAGGAAGGATGTCAACAAAATAGAGAGAGTACAGAGGAGATTTACTAGAACGTTGCCTGGGTTTCAGCAACTAAGTTACAGAGAAAGGTTGAACAAGTTAGGTCTTTATTCTTTGGAGCGCAGAAGGTTAAGGGGGGACTTGAAAATGATGAGAGGGATAGACAGAGTTGACGTGGATAAGCTTTTCCCATTGAGAGTAGGGAAGATTCAAACAAGAGGACATGATGTGAGGATTAACGGACAAAAGTTTAGGAGTAACATGAGGGGGAACTTCTTTACTGAGAGAGTGGTAGCTGTGTGGAATGAGCTTCCAGTGGAAATGGTGGAGGCAGGTTCGATTTTATCATTTAAAAATAAATTGGATAGGTATATGGATGGGAAAGGAAAGGAGGGTTATGATCTGAGTGCAGGTAGATGGGACTAGGGTAAAGTAAATGTTCGGCACGGACTTGAAGGGCCGGGATGGCCTGTTTCCGTGCTGTAATTGTTATATGGTTATATGGTTCTAGTCTCCAGCAGCGAAAATGAACTCTTCCCAATTCCTGTGACTCCACGACCTACCCAACCCCCCCCCCCCCCCCCCCCCAACCCTTCCCCTCTTAGCTAACACTCTAATGTCTTATTTTAATTACTGGCGTTTGCCTCGTACTCCACCAATTTGCAGATCAAACCAGACAGGTATTTCGCCATGACTTGCCAATCTTTGTCCCATCCTCACCTCTCTTTTCAGTTTTCGCGCTTTTCTGCAATCAGTCGGAAAGAGGGATTCTGAACAGATTCTGACCAGAAACGTCGCCACTCCATTCTCTCCACAGAGGCTGCCTTTGCCTTTGATTTCTTCCAGCGCTTTGTGGTTTGCTCAGAATTCCAGCATCTCCGTTCCCGTCATCAATTCTGATTACAATAGTTTATTTGAGAGATACGATGTAGACTGAGACACTACTGGGGGATCTTATAGAAACTTGAGGGGGGGGGGGGGGGTCTTATAGAGACTTGAGGGGGGATCTTATAGAAACTTACAAAAGTCTGAAGGGGTTGGACAGGCTAGATGCAGGAAGATTATTCCCGATGTCGGGGAAGTCCAGAACAACGGGTCACAGTTTAAGGATAAGGGGGTAATCTTTTAGCACCGAGATGAGAAAAACATTTTTCACACAGAGAGTGGTGAATCTGTGGAATCCTCTGCCACAGAAGGTAGTTGAGGCCACAGTTCATTGGCTATATTTAAGAGGGAGTTAGATGTGGCCCTTGTGGCTAAAGGGATCAGGGGGTATCGAGAGAAGGCAGGTACAGGGTACTGAGTTGGATGATCAGCCATGATCATATTGAATGGCGATGCAGGCTTGAAGGGTCGAATGGCCTCTACTCCTGCACCTATTGTTTATTGTCTATTGGCTATTGTCTATTGTCTAATATGCTTCTATGTTTCTATGTTTCTACTGCCCACCATGTCCAAGCTGCCAACCGACCGTCTATCTGCTCCTAACTTGATGCTTTCCATCTCATTACATCCGGGATGTCCTATTTTTTCAATGAACGCGCCCCCGCCCCCCTTTTAGTCGTATGTAGATCCTTCACCCGCGACTCCTCCGTGTTACATGTTCTGATGTGAACGGTTGATGGAAAGCTCTTGAAAGCCCGTCCAGATTACGGCCACGCAGGATTTGAATGCCAGAGGGAATGCGAAGGAGGGTGACACTTCCTAGCCTGCTTGTTTATCGTGGAGGTTACGGAGGATGCTAGAGCTTCAATTGTAGGCAC